>NC_047095.1:39075163-39401413 GCF_902459505.1 Geotrypetes seraphini
AAATTCCTGGTGGATTCCGCTGCGAATAGGTTGAACGGGGATTATGCAGACAAGGGGATGTGTAGTTGCAAAATAATCATAGGTCAATATTCAGCCACTAAAATCAAAATTTTTTTAAACACTGGCTGTAGTGGTCGTAATAATATCCAGATATTCAGAGCTAATGCTATGAATGTGCTCCCATATCTCAATTGCTGCAAAACCTCCCCAACCCCAAGAAAACCAACTGACAAGGGGGAGAGACAAGAAGAAACCTCAGTCTAAGTTAATCAGCAAATTACACATAGTGTGAAACAGGAGAACCCTCAGTAACACAGCCACCCACTAAGGGAAAGGCTGTCACCGGCTGACACTCAGAAAGAGTGTAAACTGTGAAACATCCCCGGGTTCTTCCTGTAAGTGAGAATAAATCAAGTGCACCCCCAAAAAGTGCTACGTGTGAAAAAAGATTCTAGAAATCAAAAAAACACACTATGAGGTTAAGAAGTTCTTGTCTCTACTCCTTGCCAGGGGGGCCAAACAAGGAAGGAAAGTGTCCAAATCTGTCCAAATCAGAACCAAGCCTTACTTTCCAAGCCACGCCGGAGGAATCACCAGTCTCATTACAGTCCAGTTGTTCCTGAGGAAGGGGGTGTGCACCCCCGAAACGGAGTCCCGTTGGACGGATGATGTCACACATCGGCTGGCTGTTCTACAGTTTAAAGAAGCTAAGTACTTCCACTTATTGACTGGCTTGGTTCTGATTTGGACAGATTTGGACACTTTCCTTCCTTGTTTGGCCCCCCTGGCAAGGAGTAGAGACAAGAACTTCTTAACCTCATAGTGTGTTTTTTTGATTTCTAGAATCTTTTTTCACACGTAGCACTTTTTGGGGGTGCACTTGATTTATTCTCACTTACAGGAAGAACCCGGGGATGTTTCACAGTTTACACTCTTTCTGAGTGTCAGCCGGTGACAGCCTTTCCCTTAGTGGGTGGCTGTGTTACTGAGGGTTCTCCTGTTTCACACTATGTGTAATTTGCTGATTAACTTAGACTGAGGTTTCTTCTTGTCTCTCCCCCTTGTCAGTTGGTTTTCTTGGGGTTGGGGAGGTTTTGCAGCAGTTATATATTTTTCCTCCCTATACATTTTTGGGTTCTATTTTTGTGTCCCATATCTCAATGACATTAATATAGAGCAGCGTCTCGCAAACATTTTTTAGCCATGGCACACGAAAGTCGGGGCCGTGTCTAGAGGGCCTCTGAGCATGCACGGACGTTGACCCTTGAGGTCACATGCATGTGCTCGACATCATCACATCAACGTCCCCGCATGCTCAGAGGCCCTACAGACATGGCCCTGAGCTCGGGGGCTTTCCAAAACCTGGACAAACTGCCCAGTTTTGGAAACCCCTCCATTTGGTAACCCTAAAATTTCAGAACGCCGGGGGCAGAGAGGAGGAGAAGTATCGGCGCCAGCGGCGACAGTCGCACACATGACCTATCTCTCATGGCACACCCGGAATCTCACCACGGTACACAGTTTGCGATACACTGATATAGAGAAATATAGATAATATATACTTGCACACGTGCGCGACAGGAAAACAGTTAAGTACTACAGTGTAAGGGCGAAGGTAAGCAGCATACCCCCAGATTCTATAAATGGTGCACAAATTTATGTGCACCAATTTGCATGCTAACCTGAGATTACATTACATTAGTATTCATGGATCGCCAATGTGCCCCAGAATGAGTTCAATGTGATTTATAATTTAGTAAAGCCTGGCCATATCCGGGTTTTGAAAATCCAGAGAACGCATCCAGATAGTTCTCTATAAAGAGGACATGGCAGGTTTTCCCGGACATACAATACAGAATGATAGAATTTCTCATTGCATTAGCCCTAACCTGATTACTATTCATTGTATTGGAAACCACTTTGGATGAATTTGTTCATGAAACGGTGGTCAACAAAAAAAAATGCTGTCTGTGAATCCCTAACGAATTCACATGAAAAGATTCATTGTAGTCTTTACTAACCTGGCACTGAAATGGTTACTCTAAAGGACAAGAAACGAAAACTTGCCTATTTCTGGAATTAGAACACAGTATTTACTAAAAGAATTCTCTTAAACACAATTACAATAAGTCATTTTTGTTCCATTTTTTCCCCCCAGCACATCCTATAATTCCTGTTTTCTTTTTTTAAAAGGCGATCAAAGCCAAAAATAGCAACCACACACTCAGAAAGAAGAAAAGGCCCATGCACGAAGACTTATTTCTAGATTCTTCTTCCACCATCCTTTAAGCCCCTGCACCTTTCAAGATGAGTGTCAGAAAGAGGTGCAGTAATTGTTAACAAATAAGCCTTCTCGGGAAAACCTTTTTTGGTTTATTTTACCTGCAAATTTTTATGTTTTCAAAAGGACATTAAGGTGGTTAGTTACTAAACTATAGTAAAAATCCTCTTTCATGCAGCTTAATTGACTGCAAAGCTAACAATAAGCTAATATTCGATTTGCATTATAATGAAGGTTCAAGGTGATTTACTTTCAGAGAGGCCATAAAATCGACAGGAAAATACAAAATCAATCAATAATTAAAACATCATCATAACATGAATATTACAACAAGTCATATAAAAATGTTGAGGGATACGGGAAAATAGGGTCTTCATCAGGGAACACCTAGGATGTAAACAGGGAACACCTGGATTGGCCTCCGCATGTGCGGGTCACCGGACTGGATGGACCAAAGGTCTGATTCGGTGGAGGCATTTCTTATGTTCTTATGTTATGTTCTTTTCAAATTTTTACAAAACCTTAAATAATTGATATCAGTCTTAGGGCTCCTTTTACTAAGCCGCGTTAGGGCATTAACGCACAGAATAGCGTGCGCTAAATTGCCACACACGCTAGATCAGGGGTCTCAAAGTCCCTCCTTGAGGGCCACAATCCAGTCGGGTTTTCAGGATTTCCCCAATGAATATGCATGAGATCTATGTGCATGCACTGCTTTCAATGCATAGTCATTGGGGAAATCCTGAAAACCCGACTGGATTGCCGCCCTCAAGGAGGGACTTTGAGATCCCTGCGCTAGATGCTATCGCCAGCATTGAGCTGGCGTTAGTTCTAGCCACGTAGCGCGGGTTTAGCGCACGCTAAAATGCTGCGTGCGCTAAAAACGCTAATGCAGCTTAGTAAAAGGAGCCCTTAATGTAAACAGGTAGATTATTCCAAATTGTAATGGCAGAGTAAGCACAGGAGGAGTTGAGCTGTCGTTTATACCGTACTCCTCTAATCTGCGGAAAATGTAGTAATGCATATTATGGTAAAATAATGCATGATTTTGCCATTAAGGACCAAATTCTATATAAGGTGCTCACAAAATCAGCGCTGAGAAAAGTGCTATTCTATAAACCCTGCTTAAAATTAGGCACGGTTTATAGAATAGCACTTATGCCAAGAACCACGACTAAATTTAGGCATGACACCAACAAAATTGTGGTGCACATGTCCAAATTTAGGCGCGGAGGCCATAGTTCTGTAATTACGTGCGAAATTAGAGGAACGCCCGGATTCATCTTTACCACACCACCTTTGCTGGCTCACAGGAAAAATTTAGGCATGGACCCCATGACTAAAATTACACACATAACCCTTAATTGATTCTAATTAATGCCAATAATTGCTTGTTAAAATACCAATTATCAGCACTAATTAGCTTGTTATTCAATTACATTACAGGCCGGATTGTATAACCGGCGCCCAAGTCGGCAGCCATCTTAAAAGCGGCTGCCGATTGCCTGTCAGTCATTCAAAGGTGCCAGTAACAGAATCGCACCTATTCAGTCAAGATAGGCCTGGAAAACCCTGGCCTACATTTTAGGTGCTTATCTGTAATGCTAGACCACAGCTGCCAATCGTGGCAGGGAAATTCCCCCTCCTCCCCCATCAGCTGAGCGGCAGGGACTCCCCAAATCCACAATTCTGTAACCAGCGCCCAAGTCGGATTGCCTGTCAATCATTCGAGGGGGATGGGGAGGGGGAGAATTCCTCTGCTGTGATCGGCTGCTGCAGTCTAGCGGCAAAGATAGGCAGATAAAATGTAGGCCAGAGTTTTCCAGGCCTACATTTCAGCCGCCTATCTTGGCCTAAATCGCAGCTAGGTAGCCGCTTTAGCCTGCCTATCGCAACTTCCAGCGTTGGCCATTCCTACTTTGGCATTCCACGGCCTAAAGCAGCCACTTAGCCATTTCAGCCACCTTTAATTTAGGCATGGGTATATGAGCAGAATTGTATACACATTTTTGCCACTTTTTATAGAATTAGGGGGTAAACGTACAGATGCTCAAGGCCCTGTACCAACTCAGAACTATAACCTCAAGACAAGGTAAGAAGAGAAATCCAGTCATCGCCAGGGGTGGGGGATGCAAACAGCAATGCAAGTTACTGCAGGGGGCAGGATGGGGGGCAGAAATGGTCATCATGAATGATGGAAAAAAATGGTCATCATAGGGAGGAGAGCCAGAGGAGAGAAATGGTCATCATGGGGAGGAGAGAAATGGTCATCACAAGAAGTTCTTTAGGAGAGAAATGTTTAATTTTTATTTAATGTTTATTTAATAGCCCACCCTACACTTCAGCAAGCCAGTGTTTCTAATAATAACCCTGGCAATTATTAGAGAGAATATGGTACTTAAATTTATAAACACCTAAAAATAGAATAGTTAAGCTCTGGAACGCATTGCCAGAGGCTGTGGTAAAAGCGGATAGCGTAGCTGATTTTAAGAAAGGTTTGGATAGCTTCCTGGAGGAAAAGTCCATAGTCTGTTATTGAGAAAGACATGGGGGAAGCCACTGCTTGCCTTGAATTGGTAGCATGGAATGTTGCTACTATTTTGGTTTTGGCCTAGTAATAGGGACTAGAGAATGACACGGTGACAAAATTCATCACCATTCCCGTCCCCATGGATAACCGCGGGAAATAATCCCGTCATTTTCTAGTGTCTATTTCAACCTCGGTCCTTCTACACCAGCATTCTTCACAGCAAAGCTTGCGGGTCAGTGGTTGAGGCCATTCATACTCTGATTCTTATGTGAGCCAAGGATAATGAAGCCATTGTGACATCACTGATGTGATTGGCTCTTAGGCACTGGTGGAATGAGGCATTATGACATCACAATATCTGCTCTGGATACCAGAGACTGTCATTCTGTAGTGTCTATTTCAACCTCGGTCCTTCTACACCAGCATTCTTCAAAGCAAAGCTTGCGGGTCAGTGGTTGTGGCCATTCATACTCTGATTCTTCCCTCTCTCCTTAAAGAATGACATGAAGATGGTTTCCCGCGGTTATCCGCGGGGACGGGAAAGGTGATGAATTTTGTCACCGTGTCATTCTCTACTAGGGACCTAGATTGGCCACTGTGAGAACAGGCTACTGGACTTGATGGACCATTGGTCTGACCCAGTAAGGCTATTCTTATGTTCTTCCATGCTATTCTATAAAGGATTACTCCTGAGCCTATCACTTCTTAACTTCATCCTATGCCCTCTCATTCCAGAGCTTCTTTTCAAATGAAAGCTTGTTACTCTTAGCCCAGATGTCTAATAACTTGCCCATCTCTCCACTACAGAGAAAGTATACAAGATAAGACAATAGAAGAACTATAACAATTCAGTAAATGCTCATCATTTTAAGGTTCCAAGTTTCAGCTATCCCATAGAAACATGTGAGTGTTTCCAAGTGCCACTTTGCCTTTGATAAACATCCAATATTTGGTTCTCATCTATAAAGCTTTTGTGAACATTCTGGAACAGAATTTGCTTAAATGAAAAGTTCTATTCATATCTGCAAATGTGGTTCCTAAATACATATTTGATGATTGAGGAGACGAGTTCATTTTTCCTTCACAGAACATTAGTCTTGGCCTCTTTTTTAAGACAGCAGATGATGACTCACATTTCCGAATGTGTTCCCTAAATAAACAAAAACTTGAAGAAAGCTATATAATTTGCACACTGTGAAGCACTTGCAAAATATGCAAAGCAAAGAGTAAAATATTACCTTTTATAAACTGAAAAGTGTCACTCAGAGTCATTATTTTTGCAATTAAGTTGTTCCTTTTGCAATTTACCCCTACTTCCAAGCAGCAGGCAGGTTTGGCCCTGGGTCGGAAATTGCTTTCTAACAGCTGGGATCTTTTCGTTTCATTCAATGTGTGATGTCATTTCAGACACCTTAACAAACAAATGAGCTAAATAAACTGTGACCCTCTTGTTAATAAAGGTACTCCTAAGGCTATAAGGGAGAGGTTCCCAAACCTAAACAAGAAATCCTGAACCAATCACGTTTTCGAGATATCCATAAGAACATAAGCACTGCTGCAGTGGCGTACCTAGCATTTGTGACACCTGGGGCTCATCATTTTTTGGCAACCCCCCACCCCATCTGTATGAAAAACATGATTTTTAGTAACAAGCCACATGTCACACACGAGTACCTAGGAAAAGGCAGCATCTTACATAGTGCAGTGAGCAGTACAACAGCATTACACCCATTGTAAAACTAAACAAGCCAGACTAGTACAGATCAATCCTAACAGAAAACCATGTCTTTCAAACACACAGAACACAGAAAACACCTTCGCCTAGTATGGAATGGGTCAGACCTGAGGTCCATCGCGCCCAGCAGTTCGCTCACGCGGCGGCCCAACAGGTCCAGGACCTGTGCAGTAAACCTCTATCTATACCCTTCTATCCCCTTTTCCAGCAGGAAATTGTCCAATCCTTTCTTAAACCACAATGAATACACAGGCAACAGCATATAACAGAAGCAGTGCATGAAAATATATCATCATATTATTATGAACATCCTGAAAACCTGATCAGATATGTGTGTGTTAGATGCCATCGACTTGTGTTCGAATCTTAGCGACTTGATGAATTACAGATCTAAAAAGAAATCAGTTTTGTGCTAGTCCAGTAAGGTCCTCCAGTGTCATCCCAATGGTTGTTTTCAATTTGGCCAGCTATATGATTGCAGGTTGACCTCTTCTGATTCCTTCGATCTTCCCAAACATGATGTCCTTCTCCAGTGATCGCTCTCTTCTAATGATGTGACCAAAATAAGACAGTCGTAACTTCATCATTTGGGCTTTGGGCTCTTCCGTCGTGCACATAAGGTCTTCACCCCCTAAAACTGTACCATTCCTTCAGGTTTTTGAATCCCAAATGCATGGCCTTGCATTTTTTAGCATTAAATTTTAGCTGCCAAATTTCAGACCATTCTTCAAGCTTTGCTAGATCTTTCTTCATGCTATTCACACCATGCGGAGTGTCTACTCTACTGCAGATTTTTGTGTCATCCGCAAATAGGCAAATCTTACCTGACAACCCTTCAGCAATATTGCTTATAAAAATGTTAAAAAGAGTAGGCCCAAGAACAGAACCTTCAGGCACACCACTGGTAACCTCCCTTTCCTCAGAGTGATCTCCACTGACCACTGCCCTCTGTCGCCTTCCACTCAACCAGTTTTTGAATCAGCCCGTCACTTTGGGACCCATCCGGAGCCAATTACGGTAGTTCCAATAATTGGGTGCTAATAACCAATTATTGGTGCAAATTAGCATTCATTGAAATTTGTGCACACATTATTAGACACCAGGATCTGCACGTAAATTTTATGCATGGCCATGGGAGGGACATGGATGGATCAGGGGCATTCCTGGTATGTATGTGCATTTTTATAGAATAAGAGAGATCTGCACGTAAATTAGGCATGAGAATTTATACCAGGTTTTACTTAGTGTAAATCCTTGTGCCTAGGGTTACCAGGCGTCCAGATTTCCCGAGATATATGCTCCTTTTGAGGACATGTCTGGGGGTCTGGACCTTGTCTGGATTTTGAAAAGCCTCCTTACATCGCGTCGGCAGGGAGGAAGTCCGCGCATGGACGGATGCAATGCGATGACATCACGCGCACACGCACATGCGCTCGAGGTCACTGCATGACATCTGCACATGCGGACATCCTCCCTGCCTGACAAGAGCAGGCAGCGGGGGCGGAGCTAGGACAGGAATGGGGGCGAGATTAGGGTGTTACACGGAGGGGATGGACGGGACAGGGTGGACCTGGGGGGCTGGATTTTCCGATTGGAAAATCTGGCAACCTACTTGTGCCCAAAACTAGGCAAAGATCCAGGCCCCAAATGCTATTCTATAAAGGGCATCTGTTTATAGAATTGCACTTAGCGCTCATTTTTATCAGCGCCCAAATCTGGGCACTATTTATAGAACTGAATCATCTCTCTCAAAAAAGGACATGGCAGAACTAGAAATGTATGGAGAAGGGCAATAGAAATGGTAAAGGTGATGGAATGGCTCCCTACTAAAAATTAGAGCTTGGAAGAGTGACAAGTATGAGGGATGTGATACAATTGGTAAAATCACCCCTATGTACGGGGATCTAAGGGCTCCTTTTACTAAGGTGCGCTAGCGTTTTTAGCACACGCAGATTATCGCGCACTAACCCTGTGCTATACAGCTAGAACTAACGCCAGCTCAATGCTGGCGTTAGCGTCTAGCGCATGCGGCATTGTAGCGTGCGCTATTCTGCACATTACAGCC
Source organism: Geotrypetes seraphini (assembly GCF_902459505.1). Classification (NCBI taxonomy): domain Eukaryota; kingdom Metazoa; phylum Chordata; class Amphibia; order Gymnophiona; family Dermophiidae; genus Geotrypetes; species Geotrypetes seraphini. The sequence continues at coordinate 39,083,775 of NC_047095.1, forward strand.
CTAACGCTGCTTAGGGCTCCTTTTACTAAGGTGCGCTTGCGTTTTTAGCGCACGCAGATTAGCGCGCGTTAACCCCGCACTATGCGGCTAGAACTAATGCCAGCTCAATGCTGGCGTTAGCGTCTAGCACACGCTATTCTGCGTGTTAAAGCCCTAACGCAGCTTACTAAAAGGAGCCCTTAGTAAAAGGAGCCCTAAGCTGCGTTAGGGCTTTAAAGCGTGGAATAGCGCATGCTACAATGCTGCATGTGCTAGATGCCCCAAAGTAAAGCTAATGATCCCATATGCTCTGCTTCTTAAATGCTATCATATGCTTCTGTTTTGGCTGCAGTGTTGCACGTTATTCTGTAAAGATATTCTGAACAGAACCATGGAAGCTAAAGAACGGCGCCTTTCTGAATAGCTTTGGGCATGCCGTTGGCAAGTCTAGAAAAAGGGCATTTTGAAAGCACAGTTCTCTCCTGTTCTTAGCATGAACGCTGCAGAAAGACAACTTGGAAAATGATTTGGCACAGACGCTTAGTCACCAGGGAGGCACTTGAAAAAATTAACTAAGGCTCCAACAGTACAAAACACAGCCTGGTAAAATGACGAAACCCAGGATAACAAAGCAGCAGTGCAGTGGCGTACCAAGGGGGGGGGGGGCGGTCCGCCCCGAGTGCAGCCTTAGGGGGGGTGCACAGCCGGCCCGGTCCCTATCGCTCTCTCTCCCTCCTTAATGGAGCTTTCACCACCCCTTACCTTCGTGGCGCTTTCACACATCCCCAGGCCCGGTCCAGTCCGACAAACCTCCCTGCCCTGTGGCCGGCGGTCTAAACTGTCTTCTTACAGAAGCCGCAGTGTTGTAGTTGCATATGGCTGCCGTAAAGGTCGTCTCTGATGCAACCGGAAGTTGAGGGGGTGTAAATTAAGCTATTATTATTATGGGAGTTGACCTAAATCTTCTTTCTCAGTAGCTGGTCCAATTTTTGGAATGGTATTCCTGGAAACTTGCACTTCCGTGAGAATATGCTCGGTTTTAAGAAGTTACTAAAGACATATCTTTTTGTCCTGGACTTCTTGTATTTAGGAAAACTTGTGCATTGGATCAATTAAAGGTGATTTTTTTTTTTTAATTTTGTAAATGTCTGTTGACGACTGTGGATATTTCACTGTAAGCCGCTTAAGTTTTAGGTGGAAAATAAATATTTTAAATAAATAGATCTGTTTTTCCCAATGAACTCTGTACCACCCATCTTGTCCCGATATAAGATCTGGACTTGGTCCCTTAGCTATAGGATAAAGCTGTACTGTAGAAAAGCATCAATGCCATATCCGTGCTATTTGAATGTTTTAAGGTGTGCTCATTAGGTGTTTCATAAGTATTATGCTGACATTGTGTTGTACTGTACCTCTGCTATTTGAATTTCAGTGCTGTTAAATAAGTATATATTTGAAACTGTTTCATGGTAGTCTTATTATTAAATTTCAATCTGCTGATTTGGAGTCATATTTATATTTATATTTGCTCATTCTACTATTTTAATGCTGTTAACAAAATTCTAAGATTTATGTTGAGCGGTACTTGCTGTCTACCGTCTTGGGTGAATCTCTTCATCGATCCCAAAGAATAAAGGAAGAGTAGACCTGAGGTGGAGAGGGTCTCTAGCTAAGGAACTGACAGCACATAGCTCTCCACCTCATTGATTTAAAAAAAAAGACCTTTACATTGTTTTCCCTAAGCACTGCTGCAGTGGCGTACCTAGCATTTGTGACACCTGGGGCTCATCATTTTTTGGCAACCCCCCACCCCATCTGTATGAAAAACATGATTTTTAGTAACAAGTCACATGTCACACATGAGTACCTAGGAAAAGGCAGCATCTTACATAGTGCAGTGAGCTACAGCATTACACCCATTGTAAAACTAAAAAAGCCAGACTAGTACAGATCAATCCTAACAGAAAACCATGCCTTTCAAACACACAGAACACAGAAAACACCTTCGCCTAGTATGGAATATGTCATCACAAACTAACCCCTCCCCCTTTTACAAAACTGTAGTGTGGATTTTAGCCACGGTGGTAACAGATCTGATGCTCATAGAATTCTGAGCATCAGAGCTGCTACCACCATGGCTGGTGCTAAAAAACGCTCCACAGTTTTGTAAAAGGGGGATAAAATAGAAATACATAGACAAAGGTTAAATTGAACCAGTAAAAAGCTGGACTCTGCATACAAAGCAACAATGAAAAGTGTAAATGGTGACATGTCTCCTAAAGCAATAAATAAATAGAAAATTTTTGTTCTACCTTTGTCTTCTCTGGTTTTTGCTTTCCTCATCTTCTTGTTACTCTCTTCTTTCCATCCACTGTCTGCCATCTCTCTGCCCCTATATGGCATCTTCTCTCCTTCTATGCCCCTTCCAGAAACTGTATGCCTCCCCCTTCCATCTCTCCTTTCACCCCCATTGGTCTGGCATCTCTCTCCTCTCCTTCCCTCTCCCACACCTCTCTTCTGCAATCCCTTTCTTCCCTCATTTTCCTTTTCAATTTATTTTCTACATCTATCTAGATTACGTTCTTACTACCCTCTCATCAATTTCCTTTTTTACTGTCTACCTACAGCTCGCCACCTCTTCCCCTCACTCCCTCCAGTATTTCCCTAACTCAATCCTTTTCCCCCCATCATGTGCCCTCCTTTTATTTATCACCTCCTTCCATCATGTGCCCTCTTTCTCTACCCCTTCCATCTAGTACCTTCTCCTCTCTCTGTCCACTTCCATTGTCTGCTCCCCTCTTTTTCTCCTCCCATTTCCTTCCTGCATTTGCTCCCTTATCTCTCCCATCTGCACTTCCATCCAGCATAGGTTCCTCCTCTACCCGCCACACTACCATCCAGTGTCTGCCCTTTCTCTCTCCATCCACCCCTCTTCATCAGCATCTGCCCCCTTTCTTACCCTCCGATCCAATTCCATCCAGTATCCTTCCCCCTTATGTCTCTCTTCCCTATCCCTGTACATCAATTCCATCAGCACTACCCTTCCATACCACCCTGCCCCCTTTCTCTCCCTGCACCACTCTTTCATTCCAGCAGTCCTGCTCCTTTCTTGTGATGACTGTAGCTGCCGGCTCCCGGTCCACCCCACTCCGACGTACTAGCTCTGAAGCAGAGTCGGCAGCCACATGCTGAAAGGTCCCGCAATAACTCTAGGCTTTGCTCCTGAAGAAGTAAGTTACGTCGGAGGGGGTTGACCCGGCAGATGCAGGGAGTTGCGGCAAGGACCCGTGATGACTGCGTCTGCCGGGTCCACCCCCTCCGATATAACTTACTTCTTCCGGAGCAAAGCCAGCAGACGAATCATCAGGGGACCTTCCTGCACCTCAGCGCAGCTGCCGACTCTGCTCTAGAGCAGTGTTTTTCAACCTTTTTACACTCGTGGACTGGCAGAAATAAAACAATTATTTTGTGGACCGGCAAACTACTAAGACTGAAATTTTAAAAACACATTTCCACCCCATCTCTACAAGCTCAGTCCCCGCAAACCATCTGATCCCATCCGCACAAGTCTCAGTTGTGATTTTATATTGAACATATTTTATTAAAGTATAAAAAGAAACAATATTCTGCACAATTTGTCATTTTATAAATATAAATATAAATATACAGAGCAAGGACCAACAAAACTCCTGTCTCCCCTCCCCTTCACATATATCCCCTGTACTATCAAGAAAACTGAACAAGCCAAATTATTATAGAATGCTACACAGAAATATCATGCTAACAGAATACTGAAGTCACATATGACAGGAATAGTGTTAGGGGAGTGCAACTAGGGCAACTGCCCCCTGGTCCGAGAGAGCCCTAAGCCAGCTAGAAGCTAAAGAAGCAATTCCTGGGCTTGGCAGACCCCAGTTATGTCTCTAGCAGGATATATATTTCAAATCTGATATATTCTAATGACAAAATAGAAATAAAATTATTTTTTTTCTACCTTTTGTTGTCTCTGGTTTCTGCTTTTATCTTCTTTTCACTCTTTTGCTTCCAGCGTCTGCCCTGTCTCTTCAGTCCAGCATCTGCCCGTTCCATCCACTGTCTGCCCCTTCCAGAAACTGTCTGTCTCCCCCTGCCATCTCTCCTCTAGTCCCCCCCTTCATCTTCCCTCTGTTCTCTCATGGTCTGGCATCTTTCTCCTTTCACCTCTTTTTCCCTCCCCCCTGTGGTTTTTAGCATCTCTCTCTTCTCATTTCCTCCGCTCAGATCTGATATCTCTGTCTTCTTCCCCATTCTCTGGCATCTCTCTCTCTCTTCCCTTCTCTGGTCTTCCTTCTTTATTTTCTGCCTCCGTCTAAATTAAATTCTTTCTTACTATGCAGTCCTCAGTTTCCCTCTTTTCACTATGTCTACCCACAGCATGCCATCCCTTTCCTTCACCCCTCCACTATCTCACTAACTCTATCTTCTTCCCCCATCTAGCATATGTCCTTTTTCTTTATCCCTCCTTCCATCCAGTATATGTTCCCTTTCTCCACTTCCATTCAGCATTTGATCTCCCTTCTCCCCACTTCCATCATCTGCCCTCTTCTCTCTCCTCACTTCCATCATCTACCCCTTCTCTCCACTTCCATCATCTGCCCTCTTCTCTCTCCCCTTTCTCCCCACTTCCATCATCTGCCCCCTTCTCTCAATCTCTCCATCCACCACATGCCCATCTTTCTGCCTTCCTCACCTTTCCGATTTTGGCAACAAGATCGGCAACGCCACCCCCCCCCCCCCCGTGATGACACTTAAGATCAGCAACGGGCCTCCTTCTACTCCCGGCATCAACAGAACTTCAGATCGGCAATGCGGTGCTCAGTCAAAAGCGGAAACAGGAAGCTGAGTCAGAGGGAAGCTTTTGACGTGAGCACTAGAGCAGTGATTCCCAACCCTGTCCTGGAGGAACACCAGGCCAATCGGGTTTTCAGGCTAGCCCTAATGAATATGCATGAGAGAGATTTGCATATGATGGAAGTGATAGGCATGCAAATTTGCTTCATGCATATTCATTAGGGCTAGCCTGAAAACCCAATTGGCCTGGTGTTCCTCCAGGACAGGGTTGGGAACCACTGCACTAGAGAATGACACGGGGAAAAACTCTGTCCCCTTCACCGCTCTGTCACCGCCATTCCCTTCACCTCCCTGTCACCGTCCATACAAGCCTCAGTACTGAAATATTTAGCTTATTCCTTCCTTATAAATCAAAGTTCTGGCTGCTGAACTGGAGAAAGAGATGTTCAGCTGGCAGGGCTTTGTTTATAAATTTTTATCAACACAACTAATATACTACTTTATCCTGAAGCAAAAAGAAAAAGAAATATAATTTTTTTTTCTACCTTTGTTGTCTGGTTTCTGCTTTCCTCATCTTCTCATTCAATTCCTTCCATCCACTGTCTCTCTTCTCTCTCTCTTCTCTCTCTGCGTCTTCCATTTGCTCTGTTACTGTGCCTCTCCCTTTCTCCCCTTCCAAATTGGTCAGGCACCCATCTTCTTCCCTCCTATAGTCTGGCATCTCTGTCTTCTTCCCTTCCAGCATCTTCTCCCCACTCTCTGTTCCCCATTTCTCTTCAGCGTCTTCTCCCCCTCTGTTGTCCCCATGTGCTTTCAGCGTCCTTCTCCCCCCTCTGTCTTCCCCATGTGCTTTCAGCGTCCTTTCCCTCCCTCTGTCTTCTCCATTTCCCTTCAGCGTCCTTCTCCCTCCTCTGTCTTCCCCATTTCCCTTCAGCGTCCTTCTCCCCCCTCTGTCTTCTCCATTTCCCTTCAGCGTCCTTCTCCCCCCTCTGTCTTCCCCATTTCCCTTCAGCGTCCTTCTCCCCCCTCTCTCTTCCCCATTTTCCTTCAGCGTCCTTCCCCTTCTGTCTTCCCCATGTGCTTTCAGCATCCTTCTCCCCCTGTCTTCCCCATGTGCTTTCAGCGTCCTTGTCCCCCCTGTTTTACCCATTTCCCTTCAGCATCTTTTCCTCTCCACCCCACCTTTCCTCCCTTTCTCCCTCCCTGCCCCTTACCTTCGTGGCGCTTTCACCCCCCCCCCCAACAGGCCCGGGCCGACAAACCGGCTTGAACCTTTTCAGTTCAAGCCGGTGAACAATAAAGAAGAGGTACAATGTGAATACAGTGGGTACAGGTATCAATACAAGTGTGGGAAATAGGGAGTACATGAGCAAAGGGAAATTACGGTGTTGGCTTAGTGTGGGAGGGGGTGGGCCATAGAGCAGCGAGATGCAGAGGGTGAATTAGTCTGGACGGTGAGGTTGGAAGATCAGACAAACTTGTCGAATAAGTGGGTTTTCATGTTTTTGCTGAAAGAGTGGTATGATGGCGAATTCAGGAGAAGGTTGCTTAGAGTATTGTTCCAAATGCCTGCTTGGAAGGACAGGATCCCGTCCAGGAATCTTTTGTAATGCATCCCTTGGGAGTTGGGAACGAAAATAGTCATGTATAATGTATATCACCCCTTATTCCCTGGGCAGACTTGCACGGTCTGTGTCTGTATATGGCCGTTTGTGGGAGGATGGGCTGTAGAGGGCTTCAACGGCTGGGAGGGTTTAGATGGGCTGGAGTAGGTTTTAACGGAGATTTCGGCAGTTGGAACCCAAGCACAGTACCAGGTAGAGCTTTGGATTCTTGCCCAGAAATAGCTAAGAAGAAAAAAATTAAAAAATTTTAACTGAATCAGGTTGGGCAGACTGGATGGACCATTCGGATCTTTATCTCCCGTCATCTACTACGTTACTATGTATCCAACAAGTTGGTTAAACTCAAGGCAAGTTGTCTGAACAGTTAAACGAGATACATGGGGCTGATCTAAGCAGTGGCATTGTAACAGTGAGCGACACCTGGGGCGGTGGCGCCCCTCCCCCACCCTCTTCTCCACCCCCACCCCCCTTACCTTTCCCCATACCTTTAAACTTCTCCAGCACCCACATCGGTATCGGCTTGCCCTTTGGCGTCGCTTCCTAGGCGCAGGTCGCGGAAGTGATGTCAGAGAGAGCGTCAAAAAGTACAGGGAAGGCAAGGGGCGTGTGCAGCAAGGAGAGGAGCAGGCAGCCAGCGAGCTGGCAAGCGGGTGAGCAAGCGAGCCGGGGGGTGGGCAGAGAAGAGGAGGGGTGCTGCTGTGCCCTTAGGAAGACCACACCCGGGGCGGACTGCATCTTCCCGCACCCTCCCCCCCCTTACTATGCCACTGGATCTAAGCTAATCCAGGCAGAATGAGTGTATAGTCAATCGTCCTATATATTAAGGGCTTGGGAGACGAGCCAAGGCTTTCACCTGCTTCCTGAAGTAGAGGTAGTCTGGTGTTAGATGCAGCCCCTCTGGGAGTAAATTCCAGGGCATGTGGCTACTCCTGAGAAGGCTCACGGCCAAGTATCAATCGCACAATTTATTTTAATGAGGGTACAGATGGTGATGCTCATTGACAGGACCTCGGAGGTCTCAAAGGTGTGTAAAGGGCTAACTTATTCTTTAAAGTTTAATGCCGTCGCAAAACTGTTTTCCGACGCATCTTAGCGGCGGATTATCAAAACGGCTTAGCGAGGTTTTAAGCTAGGTTTCTAGCAGTCTCCAACACTGCCATGCAAATGGGCTCTTCAGCATTAAAATAAGTACTCTGGTGGATTCTTTAAAATCGCCGAGCCATTCTCCAAGAGCAGCGTCGGCTTTTGGCCTCAAAAATCAGCGACTGGTCCAGGGATGCTGGTACAGTGACAGCACTGTTTAAAACCCCGGCATAGCAGTGTCAGAGACTGCCAGAAAAGCCATTTTGAGAAGCACACCCCCACCCCCAGCAACAGGAGAGATGCCCATTCTCTTCCACTGCCACACAACATCCCCCCCCCCCCCATCCTGCAGCGGAAGAGATGCCCTCTCTCCCGCTGCCACTCAGCACCCCCCCCTGCAGCAGAAGAGATGCCCATTCTCTCCTGCTGCATCACAACACACACACACCCTGCCTCCAACCCCTCTCCCCCATACCTTTAATTAGATGGCTGACCAAAGATGCCTACTCCCTCCGGCCAGCTGGCCTGTCGTCTTTCAACCAGGCTACTTAAGACACCTGTGTCCAGCTTTTTCCAATACCAGATGCCACTGTTTTATAGACCGGTATGTATCTTTTTGTTCTCACTTTTGAGAGGCGGAAAGGTGTCAGTGAGCACTGGGGGAGTGTGGGGATGTCTTATCTTGATGTATGCAGTGGTCATGTGGTCAGTTTGGGCACCTTTGTGGCACTTAGACGCTTCTAAATCAGGTCTACTTCCAAATGTCTAAGTTCTTTCAGTTTGTCTTGCAAAATGTGTGATTATCACTGCAAGACGTCCATGTCTAATCCGCCCTTGGTAATGCCCAAAGTCTGCCCATTGCACGTCTCCACTACATCCACTGTGTGCTCTAGACGCACAGAGGCTGGAACACCTCGCTAGATGTAGAGAACTACGGTTTCGATTGGTACTTGGACGTCCTGGCGATTGCGCCTATCTAAACTGTCACTGTTATGTTAATGCAGTTAGAGTGCCAAGTTTGTAAAACCTGCTCCAATCAATTGCACTTCTTTGCAAAATAAGCCTCATAATGATAAGTTAAGTAGAGAAAGTTCCACAAATGCCGATAATTTGGCCTGAAAGATATTTCCAGTTTTCCAGATATATTCAAAGCTAAAGCAATGAGAGTGTCAAATACTATAGTATGTGAAAATACAAGAGATTTCAGAATAACTATTCTTAGGTGACAGGAATGTCAATATGAAAAAAATCTCTATAATAAATTCCAAAACAGAGCCTCAAAATAACCAAACAAGAACAGTAAAATAGGAGATGACTGAATGGATAGTATTGGAAATTTTAATTGCTTTTAGGATGTTTTATTTACTGGAAACCATCACAATCCTTACCGCGGGATGGATGGGGCCCTTTTACTACAATGCATTAAAAATGGATTTAGCAGGTTTAAATTTGGGACTTTCTCACATGCTAAGCACATTTACAAGTGCTGCCATGAAATATAGCTTTTTTTTTTTAGATTTTTTTGCAGGTCACGTGCTAATTTTTCCATTAGTACACAAGACCTGCAAAAAACTCCCCCCCCCCCCTCCTTTATCAAGTCGCACTGCACAGCAGCGTGAGCTAAATGCCGAGCCGCCCATTTTATTCCTATGGGTGATTCAGCATTTAGTTGCGCTGCTTGGTAGCACAGTTTGATAAAAGGAGGTGGGGGGTTAATTTGGGAATACCGACCTCCATAGGCAGGTAAGCGTTTGCAATAATTTTGTATTTTTTCATGCACTAGGCATGAATTAAAAAAATATACTTCTAGATGGTTTGCGTCTTCTTATGAAACGCCTCCCACGTTTGACTCGCTCGGTGACCCTGCAAGAACAATACTATAAATTCCTGTTGCGCCTTTATATCTCACCCTATAGGGCGTATATGGCAGGGTTTGCCTCTCATGCTAACTGTCCCAAGTGCCATTCAACGCCAGCTGGTCTTTTTCATATGTTTTGGTCTTGTGACCGATTGCAAACCTTTTGGTCATTTGTTGGTCTTCACCTGCAGACCGTTATGCGATGGCGAATTCCATTACAGGCGAATGTCCTGCTTTTTTCTCAAATCTCTTCTTTGGGGTTGTCTAAGGGTAATTCTTTGTTAATGCAAAAAGCTTCTTTATTGGCTAGGAAATGTATACTTTTGCTGTGGCGCCAGGAAGAGGTACCTACTATTACTATGTGGAAAAATGAACTGTTCACTCTGTTACGGTATGAATATTTGGATGTTAATAATTGTGGACCTGGTTGTTGGAGAAAGTTCTGGGCTATTTGGGTTCCCATTTGGGATAGTTTGTCCCATGGAGCCCGAAGTATCCTGTTGAATTTTTGAATTTCTTGAGTTTTGACACTGGAGTGCTGGGGAGGGTGGGTGGGGGGGAGGGTATAAGGTGGGATTGGGATCGGGAGTTGATTTTTGAATTGTCTTGTAGAGTTTCTTAGTCTCCGTCTTATCTTCTGTTTTGTACCAATTTTGTATATGTTCTGTCTGTTGTATTTCATTTGTATGTGTCTTTTTTCAAATAAAACACTAATTAAAAAAAAAATATATATATATATATATATACTTTTGGGGAAGAGGTGAACCACAAGCTAGGATGGGCATGTCTGTATTAACCAGCTAGCACATTAGCCAAATGCCCACTTTCTGCCCCTGAAACCCTCATTAAAAAAAAAAAAAAAAAAAAAAAAATCAGGGCTGCAGGAAGATTAAAAATTTTATGCTGGGTTTTACTACACTGCGGAAGAGCTTCTCACTGCAGGGTGGTGAGGTAAATGCTCCGACACTCATATGAATTGAATGAGCATTGGCTCATTGGCGCATTTGTCTCACCAGCCCGTGGTAAGAAGTTCTTCTGTGGTTTAGTAAAAGGAGCCCTTAATTGTGATTGATCATATTGTGAGTTAGCAATTAATCATGATTAATTGTAATTAATATGGAAGATATTTTTTAAGAAAATACAACAAAGACAAAAAAAATTCCTGAAATCAAGCACAAACCACTTGTTTATCTGCAGTTTTCTTTCTATCTTTCATCGGTATGGGCCCCAAAGTGACTGACTGGGTCAGGAACTGGTTGAGTGGAAGGCGACAGAGGGTAGTGGTCAAAGTTCGGTTCTTGGGACTGTTCTTTTTTAACATTTTTATAAGCGATATTGCTGAAGAGCCGACTGGTAAGATTTGCCTCTTTGCGGATGATACCAAAATCGGCCCTAGAGTAGACTCCCTTGATAGTGTGGAAAACATGAGGAAGGTCCTAGTGAAGCTTGAGAAATGGTCTGAAATTTGGCAGAGGGAGATCCGAGGCTGGCGCAAGCGAATAGTGGAAAGTGTAAGGCGAAGAGTTAAGAAGCACAGGGGAAGGGAAGGCGTGCGCGGTAGGAGTGGGGTTGCAGAAGGATGGGGCAGAGAGGAGGAGAGGTGTCAGCGCCCCCACCAAGTTGGCACCGAGAGCAGTCTGCCCCTCCCTTTACTACACCACTGCTCCCAAGGTCAGCACCGACCATAGATATTCAATGCCGGGTCATTTCCAGTGACCAGCATTGAATATCTAGGGAGGGGGGATGTTGGCCAAAAGTAAACTTAATCAGCTAAATCAATATTTAGCACCAGCTGGCTAAGTTTATAATGGCCAAAGATAGGATTGCTACTTGCACGGCCCAATTTGGCTGCTAAACTTGGCACGTCAGCGCTGAAAATTACAGGTTATCAGATGATATAACCAGTTCACTTTTAGCCGCTAACTGGGAATATTCAACAGAGATAACTGGTTATCTCATGCTGAATATTTGCATTTAGCTGGTTAAGCTATTTAACTGGTCACTGAAAATTTGGCAGTTCAAGAACATGTGGACTAATTTCTTTTCAAATCCCTAGTGCTTAATCTGTCAGTCACTATACTGTATAATGGCTTAATATTGACTGTCAAGCATTAATTCTCAGCTGTTTCAAGCATAAAATCAGTGGGATTGAACAATATAGGACTAATTTTATAACAAGATACATATGTGAAAAGTCCATAAAGGCACCTATTTTATGCCTATGGTATAGGCAGCTATAGGGGTAAGTCTATAACTGGGCACCACAATCCAGGTGCCCATTTTATGCAGGCTGAAAGCCTATTCTGTAAGGGCATCTTTGGGGCTCATAATAAAAAAATAAAGGCATCCCAAAACTGTCATAACCACCAGGATATCCAAGTGCCAATTTTCAAAGTCAACTTTCTGGAAGTCTAGTGAGGCATTTTGCACACTGTTAATCCAGAGTTCCAGTGGCCATGTTTGGAGACATGTTCTGGATGGGTTTCGGATAGGTTTTGAGTGTGATAGATTTGGACATCTTGCAGTGACAATCAAACCTTTCTCAGGATGTCCTAGACAGAACTTAGGCCTTTGGGGCTAGACCTGTTTTAGAAGCATCTAAGTGCCACAAAGGTACCCAAACTTACTATATGATCACTGGAGGGATTAAGTAATGACCCCCACAATTTCCCTAGTGGTCACTAACCCCCTCCCACCTCACAAAGATCTCAATGAAATTGTACATATCTGTCTCTAGAACAGCAGCACTTGGTATGGGAAAGCCTAGTAGAGTATTACACAGGTGTATTAAGTAGCCTGGTGAGTTAGCTAATGAGCCGTAGAGAGGAGGATCCAGATCCATAAGCCATTCTAGCCACTACTACATTTATAGTGGAAAGTGTAAGGCCACCAAAATCCACAATATTGCCATATAGGTGCCACCTGCAGCCATAAGGGCTATTAGAGTGGTAGACAGGTGGGTATAGTAGGTTTTAGGGGAGTTTGCGGAAGGGGTTATGGTGAGATGTACACTGGCACCCTTTATGTGAAGTTCACAGTAGTGTCCTCTAAGGTGTCCCACTGCTCTGTTGACATGTCTATATGGCCAGTCTATTACAATGCTGGCCCCTCCCACATCCAAATGGCCTAGGTTTCAATGTTTTGAACTTGGATGTTTTTGTGGTCGAAAAGTTAGAAGTTCTGTCAGCCAAGACGTCCAAGTTGGCGATTTTCCTCAAAAAAGTTTTGGACATCTAGCAGTTCGCCTTCCAAAAATGGAGGTTTCTGTACCTCTGAATTTGGACGTCTTGCAGGAAACGTCCAAATCAAACTTAGACATCCATTTTGAAAATGTTTAATTGCTTTTATAGAACACTGGTGTAAGTCAACACCAATGTATCTACATGTAGGCAAGGTGTAAATTAGTAAAAATAATTCAATTTTCTGTGTGCATGTAAAATATATGAGTATATATACAGACATATAGAAAATTGAGTTACTTTATTAAAGAGACTCCGTGAAATCCTGAGCCAGTAATTCAGCTTCTCCCTCCATATTCATGGTGATTGGGGATGAACTGACCCATATGGAAAAACCGCAAATAACTTTCTCACGTTATTCGCAGTTTTCTGTTAAAAAACCCTCGAGAATATGATAACACTGCGAACAACATATGAAAAAGCCTCTGGAACCCATGCAACAGTGTCCGAGTTTGTACTTATATGCACAGAAATGGCCATGGATAATGTAAGTTGGGGGGAGGAGCCAGGAAGTTAAAAACTGCGAATAATCGAAACCGCGATTGCTGAAACCATAAATACAGAGGTGTACTGTATATGCTGATTGATAACTCTGTGATTCTGAATATCACTCACATATTTTAAGAGGAAGGCATCTTTTTTTTTACACATTTTTCATTTGAAGTAGGCATCTCATTGAGACTGGTTCCTTTGAATGAAACTGATTTTGCATAAGTGGATCCATTTATTATGTCTCCGATTCTTGCACCATTTCCAGCCTCAGTCAGATTTCAATTTTGATAGAAAAACAGATGAACAGCTACATTAGAGGAGAATGATATTAGTTTTAAAGATGCTGCCTTTCTATGAGGCTTTTACTAAAGTATGGGAAACACAGGCAGGGTATTTTTATAAAGCAGGTGACCACAGTAACGATTACTGCACTGACATGACAAGGTCACTAATTCATATTCTAACCGCATCATTTGTAATGGGACGACAAATGGGTGAGTTATGTACAAGAAGTGAGCTTGAACTTCACAATGCTCGTTATATCAACCATGTCACCCGCCACCCCCGCCACTCACCTCCAAGCACTGGCTACCTGTCTCTGTTGCACATCTAAAATTCAAAACTTATACTTCTCTTTAAATGTCTAACTATATACCTCATTCCCCTGCTTATCTGACTGATTGACTCACCCCTTATATCTCCACATGCACGCTGCAGTCCTCCAAAACTTCATTGCTTGCTTTTCCTCCCTTTCTCTCAACCTACTGGACCAACTCCCTCCCCACAGACATCCACACCAAACCTTCGTTCACAGTGGCATAGTAAGGGTAGGAAGTGCATGGTTCAGATTTATCCTTGGGAAGATACTGTGAGTTCCCCCAGCAGCACTTACCATGTGGTACATCTAGAACTGTACATTATTTTAGTGAAAGGTCCCCTGGCCTAAGTGATTCATAATCTGAAAGAATCAAGTGTAATGTGCAATCATGTTTGTGGACAGTTGACTATTAATCCATACATTTCTAAGGGCTCGTTTTACAAAGCCGTAATAGTGATTCCCACAAGGCAAAATGCGATGAAGCCCGTGAGAATTGAATGGGCTTTGTCACATCTGCTGTGTGGAAATCGCTAGCATGGCTTTGTAAAAGGAGCCCAAAGTAAGATCTTACCTAATAAATGAGCAATTCATGAAAAAGATTCTGGAAAACGGGGAGTGCAGAGCTAAGAAAACGCCCAGTATGTGAATGAGCAAGCAAAAAGTGATTTTAGACTTCTTGCAAGAACACCATTAGAGTAATACCTATCACCAGTACACATCGACCAAATAAAAACTTTAAATCAGATATGGAAAAATGCAATCATAGGATGGAAAATATATGCTTATGTATGAAACACAGGAAAAATTCTGTAGTTCAAGAACGCGTGGACTAATTTCTTTTCAAATTCCCAGTGCTTAATCTGTCAGCCGCTATACATTGATTTAATACTGACTGTCAAGCATTAATTCTCAGCTCTTTCAAGTATAAAATCAGTGGGATTAAACAATATGGTACTAATTTTGTAACAAGACCTATATGTGAAAAGTGCATTAAGGCACATATTTTGAGCCTATGGTATAGGCAGCTATAGGGGTAAGTCTATAACTGGGTACCACAATTCAGATGCCCATTTGATTCAGGCTGAGAGCCTATTTTGTAATGGCACTTGTGTGCATAATTGTTTTTATAGAATACTAGTGTAAGACACCACCAGTGTGTCTACATGCACTATCATTTATGCCATGTACGGCCTTCATGCCTAAATGGTATTGCCTTAATTAACTTTAGTTCATACCAAACATTCAACTGTCTTCATTTTCTCCAACTGTTATCTTAATAGACTAAAGTAGTTTCAAATAGAATAATAAGACTCATCTTCTATCATTAGAGATAAGTAGGAGTAGACCTCAGCGGCTACATCTGCATTGAATAGACTAGCAGAAGAGGTTGGTGACATTCCTGCCCCTCCTCTGCTGACCTGTGACATGATTCCTGGACATGGAGGAGGGGGCTGTCTCTGGAGACTCCAAGAACATCTTCTCAGTCCTTATAGTTGCCTAAGAGGGAGAGATTGGACATTGTCTAAAATGCTTGATTATTGAAGAAAAATGTCCAAATCGTAAGTCCACCCCAGTCCCGCCCAAACATATCCTAGACCCGCACAAGTCCTACCCTAGACCCACCCAAGCCCACCCAAGCCACAACTCCAACATGCCCCCCCCCCCCAGATTTAGACAGCGAGTTACCTAGCAAGGGGGAGAGCCTCAGCAAATGGACAAGCAATGCTCTCAGCCCTTTTCCTACCTACAAATATTTACTTTGATTATGTGACTTTGGAGAGATTTTATATGTAATTTTAATTATTATTTTGAATTTTCTAAGCAGGATCATTGATGGGGTGGGTAAGAGACAATTACCCAAGGCACCAATGTGGATGTGCCTTTACACTGTCACTACTGCTGTAGAGGCAGTAGGAACTCCTTTAAATCCTAACATTTCCGCTGCCGTGTGGCCATATCATTGAGTTAAAGGGTAAGCCCTCCCTCATTCATGCACATACACAAACACAGGCCATTGAAACTACAGAGAGGGACCCCTACCACTTGAGATCATTTGGGGGGTGCCATTTAATCCAAATAATACAATCCTCAGATCCCCTGGAAGGGCACTCGGCTAGAATAGCGAGCCCCAAATCCCAGAGGCAAAGGACCAAGATCCCACAAATACAAAACGAAAGTGTCCAGAAGCACACCAAGTGGAACCAGATCTTGGACCCAGGGTCTAGGTTCCAGTTTTGTATGTTGATCAATGCACTGTTCGACAGTGTTTGTTTTACTTTTTATTGAATAAGTAAACAATTCTATGATCCAGTTCCTGGGTCCAAGATCTTTTTTCCACTTTCTGTGCTTTTGATCCAAATACCAGCCTAATTAATTCTGTCCTTCAGTATTTAGCAATACTTTCTTAGGATTCTGCCTTTTTTTTTGTCTGGAGGGCAAGGCAAAGTTGGGAACAGAAGCAAAAGTTACAGTATATATACATACAACATTTCATTCGCCTTGAATTTCACAATCCAAGCTTGGCGTATCTATAGCAAACCAGCTCACTCCTCAAATCTCCCCAGGCTTCCTAGAATTGCTCCATCCTCCCTCCTGGCAGAAATGCTTCCCTCCTTGTTGTTTTTCCCATGACTGTCGGATTGGTGCCTGCTCAGCCCTGCTTCACTTTCTGGCCTCTGTGTGGACACAGCATGAGGTGACACCAAGCTGGCATGATTTTGACAACAGTAGATGAGATGGCAGAGGTACCGAGCCTCTCATTCTGCCTGCAGAGAGGTTTGGGTGGATCAGATAGACATCACAGAGCTACGGACAAGAGAATGACACGGGGGACTCATTTTCCCATCCCGTCCCTGCGAAGTTCTTTTCCTGTCCCTGCCCCATTCCTACAAGCTCCATCCTCATCTGCACAAGCCTCAAACACTTTAAAATCATAAGTGTTCGAGGCTTGTGCAGTTAAGGCCGAGCTTACAGGAATTGGGCAGAGACAGGGACAGCGAAAAAAATTGTCTACGCATCATTCTCTACTCTAGACAGTGCTGTCTTTATTTGTGGGAGTAGCAGGATTATTGGAGTATGTGTGGCCTTGCTGTTGTGTCTTGAGTACAGGCAAGCAAACAGAATCTAAATGGCCTTTTTGTGTGTGTAGCAATGGTTGCCAAAAAAGGTTAACACAATTATCCTATAATGCAGGATTGGCAAAGCTAGCATTTTCTTTCTCCCACACTGATACCATTAATTTTCCCACAACTACATGGTTATGAGAAAGTTAATGCACTTTAGTGCATAGGGGGATAGGAGCTTAGAAAATCATTCTCTCTCATATTTAAATAATTAGCAAGTGCTTAATTTGTTCCCAAATCACATAGCAGCAGCAAATTTTCTTATGCCCCACTAGCTTAAGCAGTCAACGTACACCTTTGGGCACAGAAAGAAGAAAGCAAGAGATCTATGTAAGTTGGGGGGGTCGGGGTAAAGGAAGAGAGAAAGCCAGGGCTCGCCTTCCCCACCCTGCAGTACCTTCTCTGCCTCAGCTTCCACAGAAAATGAGTCACCAGCGGCCTAGGAGCCTATATTAGAGACAAGGAAAAATGAAAAGAAAGTGTATTTCCCTTCAAATGCTGCCTAGAGCTGCTCGGCATCTAATGCAGAACTGAAAAATCACCAACAGGGATCGCCACAAAGAAAACCTTTTTTGCCCATAGTAATTAGATAAGAAATTCTACATCTAAACATTCACATGTATTTCACTGTTGAGTAACGGTCTTGGACTTTATAATCCTGTGCTTGCAATACCACATTCTAAGAAATTTCTGTTTGCTAGCAATCTTTGCAAAGCAGATAGATAGATAGATAGATGTGTGTGTGTGTGTGTGTATTTATACTGTATATATTATTTTTTCTTTAATGATGTGTGACTTGAATGAAAAGAAGAAAATAGGTGTTTCTATTTCTCATTTTCCCGACTTGCTCTGTGCTAGAAAAACAAGCAGCGCCATGCACAAGGGAAATTGAAATGACAAAAGAAGGACATTGGATATATTCTATAGAATTTGGTGCACATTACCACCTGCTGAGTTCCAGCCATTCACGCTCATTTTTTCCTACCATGGAGCTGTTACATCACCCTGCCACATATTTTTAATACCAAACAAAGCAAACCTACTAAGAGCTAGATTCACTAAAGATAACGACTCAATCGCTATTGGCCGATTCTCTGGCCGATTTTCCAACAGCGATTGATTCACTATCAAGTCTGCAAGCAAATGATTTGCACAGAGGCGCAAATAATCGCTCAGTGAGCGATTGAGGCATGCGCAGAGCCCTAACAGTAGTAACAGAAGAAGCAGCCTCTTGTCACTGCTGTCAGGGCTTCTGCTTTTTTTATGGAACAGATGTTCTGCGCGAGTTAAACGCACACATTCTGTCCCATTAAAAAAGTCCTCCCCCTGCGCTAGCACCCACAAACCCCCCCCCTTCCCAAATGGCAGGAGGGATGCCCTCTCCCTCCTGCCATGAAGGCTCCCGCTCGCTCGCTCCCCCCTATAAAACAGCAGGAGGGATGCCCACTTCCTCATGCCACGAAGGCTCCCGCCCCCACCCCCCCAAAAAACGGCAGGAGGGATGCCTATTCCCTCCTGCCACTGCAGTACCTCCTGCTCCCAACTTTGAGGTTCGGGTACCGGGGCTGGAAAGGGGCACTGCAGTGGCAGGAGGGAGTGGGCATCTCTCTTGCTGTTTTTTTCAGGAGAGCGGTCAGGCAGCAGCCTTTGTGGCAGGAGGGAGTGAGCATCCCTCCTGAAGTTTTTTTCAGGAGAGCGGCTGGGTAGGAGCCTTCATGGCAGGAGGGAGAGGGCATCCCTCCTGCCGTTTTGGGGGGTTCGGGGGTGCTAGTGCGAGATGAGTGGGGGATTTTAAAAAAAAATTTTACAGGACAAAATATCTGTGCCATGGAAAAAAAAAGAAAAAAAAAACAAGCAGGCAGACTTCTCAGTAACAGTTACCCAAAAGTAAAAGAAATTTGGATTATTTATAAATACACTAGTCTTTAAGCCCGTTACATTAACGGGTGCTAGAATAGAGTGTCTGTCTGTCTGTGTTTCTTTATCTCTCTCTCCTTGGCCGCTGTCTGTGTCCTTCTGTCTCCCTTCCCCCCCACCCCGAGCAAAGCTGTCTGCCCCCAGCACACACCTCCAACCCAAAGCAGCCCCTTTTCCCTCTCCCTATCTCTCCATGGCCCCTTCTGTCTTCCCCCAGAGTAAAACTGTCTGTCCCCAGCACACCTCCCCCCCAAAGCAGCCCCCTTTCCCTCTCCCTATCTCTCCATGGCCCCTTTCCCGCTCCCTCTGGCCCCCTGAATTAATCCCCCTGCTTACCCTCCTTCCATCCCGGCGTCTTCTGGCCTGCTCCTCTTCAAAGAAGGCCGCGATCGTGGTGGCCGGCCCCAGCGAACTTCGCAGGCCACTCCCCAACCCAGAAGCACGCTCCCCCCCGACGCGATCCCGTGCATCAGAGGGAACGTGCCACCAAGGCCGGAAAGCGGCCCGTGAGGCCCGCCAAAGCCGGCAACGATTGCAGGCTGCCCCGAAGAGGAGGATCAGCGGCAGCGGCAGCAGCGGTGAGCGAGGGCAGGAGGTATGGTCCAGCTTGCTTCAGGTTGGTGAGGTGAGGGCGGGAGATCTGTTGAGTTTGCTTCGGGTTGGTGAGGGCGGGAGGAGGGGAGTGACCAGAGTGATCACTGGCCGGGTTCTAAAATGGAACACGGCCACGGATCACACACCACTGCCGCAGTAATCACGCTTTTTAAAAGCGCATGCGCCACTAACCTTTTATTATATAGGATATCCACCCCACATTGAACTTGTTCCTGAGAAAAGGGGTTAATGGATAATCAAAAAATACCACTTTCTATATATTTTAATTGCACCTTGCCATTGACTTGTCTGATGATGTGCTTTTGCAGGCTGTCCATAGGCTGCCTACCTTTCGAAAATACACCACCTTTTGGGAGCAACACTATAAGTTGGTCTTCCGTTTGTACATTTCTTCTAAGAGGGCTAAGAGGGCTTTATCTATCCAGATTGCATGAGACTGCTACTTGTCCTCGCTGTCAAGCTCCGGAAGCGGGCTTGGGACATATGTTTTGGACTTGCCCTAATGTTCAAGCTTTTTGGACTGCTGTTTTTGATTTTGTGGAGAGCATTTGGAAAATTACCATTCGTCGCTCCCCTTTACTCTTATTTGAAGTTATTCCCCACTATTTTCCTCGTACGAGAGGAGTTGCAGCTTTCCTCAAGTGGACTGTCCTCGTTGCCCTGAAATGCATTTTGTTGCAATGGCTTGAAGCCGATGCTCCGGACTATTCCCTTTGGCGCTGTAAGATGATTACTCTCCTGATGTGGGAAAGGAGGGATGTGACGGACCTTTCTTCTCTCTCAGGCCGCATCTTTCAGCACACTTGGGAACTGTTTTAGACAACCATGACTCCACTGGTTCGAAGCCATTTGCTTAACTATTGAATCTTTGTTTCTATTCCATTTTATTGCACTTGGCATGCCTGTCTATTTTTGTGTTTTTCATTAGTAATCTTATATCTAGAAGGAGGACCCGGGGGGGATGGGGATTTGGGGGGGAGTTGGTTTGGGGGTGGGATGGGGTTGTTTGGGGGGTAGATCTGTGGGGCTTGGGTTTTGTAATTTGAAAATGTTGAGCTTGTCTGCACTATGCTTGTTCTCTTGTTGGTGCTTTTTGTTTGCTCAATAAAATACATTTGACTATATATTTTAATTGCAAAGCTAATGCTAGAAACCACCATCTACTTATAATTTTTACCAACTGTCAGCACACCCACATTTGAGCCTCTCCCAAGTAGTTAATCAACTAGGAGGTTGATATATCATATACACCAAAGGATTCCGTTCATAGGACCTCCTATAACTTATATGTTATTTCAAGTCCACATCCTGTGTGATAAGAACATAAGAATTGCCGCTGCTGGGTCAGACCAGTGGTCCATCGTGCCCAACAGTCCGCTAGCGTGGCAGCCCCCAGGTCAAAGACCAGTGCTCTATATGAGCCTCACCTGCGTACGTTCCAGTTTAGCAGGAACTTATCCAACTTTGTCTTGAATCCCTGGAGGGTGTTTTCCCCTATAACAGACTCCGGAAGAGTGTTCCAGTTTTTTACCACTCTCTGGGTGAAGAACTTCCTTACGTTTGTACGGAATCTATCCCCTTTCAACTTTAGAGAGTGCCCTCTCGTTCTCTCTACCTTGGAGAGGGTGAACAATCTGTCTTTATCTGCTAAGTCTATTCCCTTCAGTATTTTCAATGTTTTGTTCATGTCCCCTCTCTTCAAGGGAGAAGAGGCCCAGTTTCTCCAATCTTTCACTGTACGGCAGCTCCTCCAGCCCCTTAACCATTTTAGTCACTCTTCTCTGGACCCTTTCAAGTAGTACCGTGTCCTTCTTCATGTATGGCAACCAGTGATGGACGCAGTACTCCAGGTGAGGGTGCACCATGACCTGGTACAGCGGCATGATAACTTTCTCCGATCTGTTCGTGATCCCCTTCTTAATCATTCGTAGCATTCTGTTCGCCCTTTTCGCTGCCGCCACACATTGCGCAGTTGGCTTTATCAACTTGTCGATCAGAACTCCCAAGTCTCTTTCCTGGGAGATCTCTCCAAGTACCGCCCCGGACATCCTGTATTCATGCATGAGATTTTTGTTACCGAAATGCATCACTTTACTCTTATCCACGTTGAACCTCATTTGCCAAGTCGATGCCCATTTCTCTAGCTTGATTATGTCACATTCCAGATCTTCGCAATCCCCCTGTGCCTTCACTACTCTGAATAACTTCATATCGTCCGCAAATTTAATCACCTCACTCGTCGTACCAATGTCCAGATCGTTTATAAAGATGTTGAATAGCACGGGTCTCTGCAATGTAATCATTTATATCAAAACCTCCTTCCCATCCCTTAAATAAATATAATTTTTATGATTTTGGTTTGACATGTGACTTGTGTTCATCTACGTAAGAGCAGCAACACTTATGTGACTAACTGCCAAATCTAACGCTGGTTTTACTTGAACACCCGACGCTCTGCCTTCCTAAGAGCATTTCTGCTTGGACCTTCAGCGGGGGATTGTAATATGTTACTCTGTGCGCCAACCGCGCTACGGCTACATTAACTAGCAGGGCCTAATGTAACACAGTTACCGAAAGATTTACAGCAATCGGGTTTTAAGATTGGTAAAACCCGATGCTAAATAGCCAAGCAATGTAAGTGAATCAATCGCTTGGCTATTTTGAATGGGGTTTTACTGATTTGCTTGGCTGGATCAGAAAATGGTCGATCAAGGGGAAAAACATGCGGTGGGCCATTTTGTGAATTGGGTCAGTTAGTGACGATCGCTGGCTTTAGTGAATCTAGGCCTAACTCTCTTTCATAGAAAGGAATCCTTCTTACTATTCCATCTCATGCTGCCTGCAATGGGTTTGTCATTTTCACTGAGAGCCCAATCTACATTTAACATATATTAAGGGAGGGGGAGTATTTACTAATTTAAGGGAATACATATGATTTTTGAGTCCTAATGTGTGTTAAATGGCAATACTATATGTTATATTACTGTAATTCATGTTAGTTTAAGTCACCACGGGAAACATAAGAATGAGATGCACAGCATGCAAATGCATGCAAAACACCTCATTAGAATGTAATTGAATAATACAGATTGTGGTGAACACCATAAACTGTTTTCCAGGAAAAATAATGCCAGTTCAAAGCTGGCACTATTTTTCCTGCCCAGGAAGAAAAAAAGTGCTTCCCCTTCACATCTCTCCCTTCCCCAAAGACAGCCTCTTCCAACAAAGGCAACTCCCACAGAAACCCCTGCAAAGTCCCTCCCCTACAGATATCTCTTTGAGGAATGCCACACTCCCATAGCTCCCTTCCCAGCCTATCTCTCAGAATCCCTGGTGGTATAAGGGGTTCCAGTGGTAGCATTATGATATTACCACTAGGGTTCAAGCCACCAAATAAGGGTCTTTTGCAGTAGTACCCCAAGACTATCAGTAAAGGACACCAATGTCATTTTGAACCAAGCACTGCAGGGGCAGGTGTGACTAGGAATCACTCCTACCCCTGAATTCCTGCCATCTCTGGACTGCCAGGGGATCAAAGACACAAGCCCAGAGGGTAGGAGAGTGGCCTATGGGAGGCCATATTTGGGGAGCAGGGAGGGAGAAGCACTCTTCTTCTTTGAGAAACTCCAACCCTTTTAAAGTAGGCTGTCTGGGAGCATTGCATCACTGGGTAGTTGGAAGGATGAATAATGCAGCTTGCAAGGCTAATTGCAAGTTATGTTATGTACTGCGGGAGTCACTAACCTGTGGTGTTGACTGCATGTTAGTATCTCCTGTATAAAATTTGGGTGCAGTAAAAACACCAACTTCTAGCACTTCTTAACTTTCCTCTTAAGGCTTTATTATATATTTATAAGTAGCACCTAATGTAATAAGTCAATGCTAAAAAAAAAAAAAAAACATTTTAAAAAATTAACAACAGATTTTTTAACAAATGCATTAAAATAAAACATCTTCAACAGTCTAAAACTACAATTCAAAATGCATTAAGGCAGGAATTTGTTTCACTAATCTACATAACAATCTACACTTTCAATGTGAAATTCAAAACATTCAAAAAATTGTATTTCTTTGTTAGGATTTACTGCCTTTCAGGAGAAATTCAAGAATTAATTGGACATAACTAATAGACAAGTTTTAAGGATTTCCCCAATGAATATGCATGAGATCTATTTGCATACAATGGATCTCATGCCTTAGGCCCCTCCCCTACACATCCTAGGATGCACCAGGAAGGGGAAGGCCCACCATTTTGAATAGGCAGGCCTGCCAGCCGGAGGGACTAAGCATCTCTCCAGCTGGCCTTTGTGAAAAAGGTAGTGGGCAAGAGGTTGTCGGGAGCACTACGGTGGCGGTGGGAGGGAGTGGGAATCTTTCTCGCTGCTGGAGGAGGTGTCAGGGGGTTTGACAGCAGCAACGGGAGGGAGAGGGCATCTCCCCTGCTGCCAGAAGGGGTGCCAGGGGGGTTGTTGATGGCGGCAGCAGGAGGAAGTGGGCATTCCTCCTGCCAATCTTTGATTTGGAGTCTTTTTTTAAAATTTGCGGGTGTATTCTGCTCATGTACCGATCGCTATCACCAGCGAATCATCCCATGCAAATTTAGTGTCCCTCCTCGACTCTCCATGAACCTCATTTGCATGCATAGTTTTTAAAGAATGACTCGTCTTTTTGAAATCGTTACAATAGCGGCTGCGATAGCGACCCATCGGATTTTACTGCGAACATTAGAGAATCTTCCCCTGAGAGTTTCTCTGCAACCATTATATGACACATGATATGGCTTCTTGCCACTGACTCCTGAAGGCCAAGTCGTGGAGCAAACTTAAAATTATCTAGGAATCTCAACTAGATTACTAACTAGATTACAGATTTGGCAGAATATAACAGTCAAGTGGATAAAAGCAGGGAATGAGAGCCATCCTGATTTTAAAAGAACATCTTTGGTGGCAATCCATGCTAGGATCGTTTGCTTGACTTTTTAAATTATTTGGGGCAGACTTTAGCCTACACTGAAAGTGGTGAACCTGACCCATCCTAGATCTGCAGGATCAACCATACTTTCATTTCCACTTCTCAGACTTTTTTTTTTTTTTTTTAAGTACACGTGATGAAGTTTGTACTTTATTAGTTTCTTAATATACCACGGAATGTTGCTACTCTTTGGGTTTGGTCAGGTACTAGTTACCCGGATTGGCCACTGTGAGGACGGGCTTCTGGGCTTCATGGACCACTGGGCTGACCCAATAAGGCTATTCTTATGTTCTTATGTCTCTAATGCAAGGTACAGCAAAGCAGTTCACCCAGTAAAATATGAAAAGAGAAGAAAAGAGAGGAACACCAGTGTCATCCATTAATGGAATTCACTTCCTGATGAGGTTAGGGCAGCATATTATTAGAGTTTTAGATGAAATCTGAAAACATGCTTAAGGCTGCAATATTTCTCTTGAGGTCTAGGAAATAGTCAAGTAGAGCATTAAACACTGAATTACACTGCTGAGATATGTCAGGGATCCGATTTGTAAGTGACATTTTGCCTAATATGTATTTTTTTACTTTTGTTTACTATACTGTTGGTTATGTATTTGAGGATTTGTATACACCTGGGGGCAGTTTAATAGAAGTTGCTTGGTAGGAGATATGTGCTTAACATTTAGGCTTGAGCGCTTATGTCAGCCATATTGCTGGTGTAAGTGTTAAGGCCTATATGCTGCAGAAACCCACATTGTAGCATGAGATGATTAATTTTGCTGGAGTTAAAGTTTACATTTATTGCCTGAATCAAGAAATGATTCATTTTGATGGATTTAAAATAAAGTGTTTAAAATATGATTTGATTTTTTAATTTCTTTTGTAATCACAGCTCTGGGATAGAGAAAAAGGGAGGGAATTCAGTCCTAATAACATAACTTACAACACGCTATGAATTTGCATACAAGTTTGAGCTTTGTCTACACTCCATCCAAGTTCTGCCCATATGTGCATAGCACCCCCTTTGCAAATTAACACTAATTTCCAGATTTCATGTATGGCGCCCACATTTGCATACCCAAAATTTATGTGCGGATCAAAAACGCACACGCAAATTAATTAGCCAACAAGCCATTAACTAGCATTATATTGATGTCATCAATTATAGCAATTCATTGACAATAATTAGATTTTATGTGCACAGCTTCCAGTGCGCTCTTCTATAACCCCGTGTGCCTAAATCTCCTAGCACACAACTCAAAATATGAAAGAGCAAAATTGAAACAATCACCTAAGTTCTCCATTTTTCCTTGGTAACATCGGTGTGTCACTTAGAACATCAGACACAGTTGTCATGTTTTCTCAGCACTACCAGCAGCAGCTGTGTGTGTTTCCTGTCAATAAATCAGACCTGCCTAGTATTGCTCTTCACCTCTGATCTCACTACTCCTGCATTAAGAGTTAGTCCACTTTGCAGCACTGGAAGTAGTTTAATGCAGTGGTTAAACATTGAGCTTAGCATGAATTTAAAACCCTTGTAGATTAGGAAGTTACAGCTCTCCCTCCAGATTTGTGGTTTCCCTACTTGCGAATTCGGTTATTTGCGATTTTTTTTTTTTCCATCTTTTTGCAAGCTGCCTGAACCTCCCCGGACCTTACCTGGTGGTCTAGCGGTGACATGGGGCAGGAGCAGGAGCAATCTTCCTATGCTCCTGCCCCGTGCAGAGCCGTCATCAAAATGGCTGCCATAAGTTCTCGTTGTAGTCTCAAGACTACAACGGGAACTCACGGCAGCAATTTTGATGATGACTTTGCATGGGGCAGGAGCATAGGAAGATCGCTCCTGCCCCTTGTCACTGCTAGATCACCAGGTAAGGTCAGGGACACAGGAGAGAGGCGGGGGTGGGTCAGAGCTGGCCCAAAAATGTATTCGCGGGCCGGCTCTGCAACTAACCCCCGCGAATATGGAGGGAGAAGTGTATATCAGCGCACACAAAATGTGTGTGAAACACGGAGTAAACCACTGCACTCAGGATAATACAGGTTAGTCTGTACTTACAAACAGAAGGGGTATGGCAGACCTATTTTATTTTTCTTAGGCTAGCCCCTAGTACAGGGGTTCTCCATCCAGTCCTTATGACACACTTAGCTAGTCAGGTTTTCAAGAATCCATGATAAATGTAAGCGCAATAAATCTGCCATTGTATGCAAATCTATTTCATGCATATTCATTGTGGGTATCCTGAAAATCTGACTGGCTAAGTGTGTCATAAGGACTGGGTGGAGAACCCCTGTAACTAGAAGGATATTATTAGTGACGTAGTAAAGGGAAGGCGAGGGGGGGCGGTCCGCCCCGGGCGCCATGTTGGTGGGGGCGCCGACACCCCTTCTCTGGCCCCTCTCCTCTTCTCCGCCACCTCCCCTCCATGAGCACGCCCTCCTTCCCTTCCCCATACCTCCAGTTGAACAAGTTGTTCACGGCAGTCAACAACATGCTTTTCACGACCCCGTTGGTTCTCCCTCTGACGTCACTCCCAGCTGCCGTGCATAGGAAGTGACATCAGAGGGAGTAACAAGGGTCATATCGTTGACCGCCGTGAGCAACAACTTCATCTAGAGCAGTGGTTCTCAACCCTGTCCTGGGGACCCTCCATCCAGTACCCTTTAGAACTTAACAAGGCTCTCCCTGTTGGGTTGTGGGACAGCAGCTGTGATCCCCAGACAATCCTACTCCAGCAGCTCCCTGTATCAACATGCTGCACTCTAGTGGTAGTCTTGCAGTACTACGCTTGAGGGCCAAATAAGGCAGCATTTCTGGTAGCTGATGCCACTAGATGTCTGAGGTGAAGCTGAGTACCTTAAACTTCTATATTTATTTGGATTTATTAATGCCTTTATGACCCAAGACAGTGTACTGCAGGAATAATTCAACATAAAACTTACAATAGGCTATTAATTGAAAGTAAAAGAACAAGTCAAGCTAAAACATGTATTTTTGGAGTTTCAGAGGGGGACTTTTCACATTTTTGAAACTGAAGTATATAATACAAACATTATGAAGAGCTGAATTAGTGAAATGGGACATTGCCAGAAAATCAATCAATGCCCTTTCTTCTAACTAAACAAGCTCTTTAGAATCAAATTGGACAGCACTGTATATTTAGCTTGAATTGCCTAATAATGGCCTGTCACTTTTACAGTTTTTCTACATAATTTTTAGTGCCGAGCTTTAGTGGCTGTAGCTTCAGTCTCAAACTGGGCATTTTTTAGAAGTGCATAGAATAGCCCTTCTTTCATACGAATATTCCAGCAAACATCTTTGCATGCTTTTTACAATATTTCCTTTTTCTAATCTCTTTCACACTCCCCTGTTGTCGGGATTCTTCTTATTCTTTCACCTCAGTCTCCTAAGGCTACAGAAAATGAAATCAACTTTTAGGGGATTTAGATAAAGTAGCGCCAATTTACATAAACATCACGAGCTGCTTTCTGCAGAAGGGAGAGAGAGAGAGCGAAAAAAGCGCAGCAGGTTCAGGGGACATGCCGTGTGGATCATTTCCCACGTATCCTGGAGCTAACAGGCAAATCAGAATCAGTCCCTCAGTTCAATTGAATTTGACACCTCCAATCTAAAGAGATTACGAACCATCAGCCTCCAAACCTGCACTCTGGAGCATCAGTGTCAATCTGTCTGGGGTGCAATTTAGATTTTTATTTCTTTTTTCAGTACAATAAAGCCCATTCTTCAGTGCACCATAGTCAGAAGCATAAACAGAATTTTACATCAGTCAAGCAGTTCTTTAACATAAGCCATAAATCCCTTTACAAATCAAAAGTGAACTTTAATCCAGGGCTGTGGAGTCGGTGGATAAATGTTCTGATTCCGACTCCTCAGTTTTTTGTACTTGACTCCGACACCAGGTACCCGAAATTTCCTCCGACTCCTCGACTCCGACTCCGCAGCACTGGTTAATTTTCAGATCGTTAAAATGGAATGTCAAGTTAAGAGAAATGAGCATTTTCGACACCACCTTCTTTTTGCTTTTAATCAAGGTTCTAAGGCCGCAGAAGCTGCTCGCAACATTTGTGCTGTGTATATAGTGGGTGCTATAGCTGAAAGAATCGCTCGTGATTGGTATGCCAAGTTCAAAAATGGAGTCGGTAGATAAATGTTCCGACTCCGACTCCTCAGTTTTTTGTACTTCTGACTCTGACTCCAACTCCAGGTACCCGAAATTTCCTCCAACTCCGACTCCACAGCCCTGCTTTAATCTATAAATATGCATTATTTGTTAGAGATGGCTTCAGTTTTGCCTGATATCAAATAATTTCAATTTAATGCCTGAATGGTATACCGCCGGCTGAATACGGACCCCGTTGGTTATAGACTTGTGCCTAGCACACGCACGCCTGTCGATTTTTTGCACAATCCATGCTTGCAAGTGCTAATGTTCTATAAATTTGGCGTGCTACTGGCACCTAAGAGTGAGGGGGGCGAGGGGCCTTTTTACTAAGCTGCGCTAAACAGTGGCCTGCGCTATTTTTAGTGTGTGGGTTTCCTGCACGCCGAGGCCACTTTTAGTGCAGCTATAAAATGGCCACAATTCATTTTTCCCCCCCCATTAATGGCCATGCGCTAATTTCCCCAATCAGAGCATGGCCATTAGCATGTGAGCCCCTACCGTCACCTAAGTCGGAGGCAGTAAGGGCTCCGGCACTAAATCTGCATTAACTGGTCAACACACACAGGTCCCAATTCGATAAACAGCACCTAAAAAATAAACGCCAAGGAACGCGGCGCCTAGCGGCTGTCAATCGTCACTTAAGTGACATTTATAGACTCACACCTTGCGGCGCCTTAATTGTACTTATGCTCCAGTAGGCGTCAAAATCGTAGGCACACCCTACTTATGCCAGGATTTTTTCCTGGGCCTCAATACCAGCTCCTAAGTCCAGTTTAGGTGCCTACATGGAAAAAAACACCCAAGATCCACCTATGATCTGCCTTTAACCACACCCACTTTCTGGTAGACGCCAACCAAAAACAGTAGGTACCTATCAATTTAGGCGCCTGTCTATCTAATTTTAATTTAAGCCAAATATCAAGCCAAATAAGCTTGTTATGAGTTGCAATTAAGCTAATTATATAATTAAGTTAGGTACCTAAATCGTCTGGGCACACTGATTTAGGCACTTAACATTAGGCATCTTATAGAATCTGGACCACAATACCTATGTGTCAACTGATTAGTGCAGGGCATGCCTACTCTCCGCCTCCAAAAATGCCCCATGCTAAAAAAAAAAAAAAAAATTAAAGGTATTTTTTAGTGCAGGGTAGTGCTGCCCGATTCAGGGAAAAAAATTGATTCGATTCAGCCTATTGAATCGATTTTTCTATTCGATTCGATTTTCCTGCCCAATTGGGTGGTTTTTTCCAAACATCCTGGTGGGTTTATTTTATAGCCTCTTCACCCCCTTTGCCCTCTCCTACCCACATTGGTCCTGTGGTGTAAACAAAATAAACAAACAAAAAAATACTTTTCCTCTCTCTATTAAATCCTAGCTCACGTTTGCAGTCCAACACCAGCTCTGGAAGGATACACATTTCAAATCTGACATATTGTAATCACAAAACAGAAAATATAATTATTTTTCCTACCTTTTGTGTCTGGTCATTTTTCAAATCTTGTTGGTCCCATGTTGGTCTGGTTGTCTTCTGATCAGGCTCTCCTTCTTTTTTCTTTCTCCATGCTAACCATCCATCTTCCGTCTCTGTCCTCCCTTTCTGTTTCCCTTTCCTCCCCCAGAGGTCTGGCATCTTTCCTTTTTTTCATTTCCATCCCCCCGCAGCTGCAGCGATGGACCCCACCATCTCTCCTTTTCTCATCTACCCTTTCATCCAGCATCTCTCTTCTGTGTCCCTGTTCCTATGCTCCCTCCATGCCCAGCATCTTATCTCTCCCTATATCCAGCTTCTTCTTTCTCCCTTCCTTACCTCCTGTATCTTCTTCCCCAGGTACAGGCTTTCTCCTACTATCGCTCCTGCCATCCTGCACCTTGCCCACCTACTTTGGAGCAGTATCTGTCCCTCTTGTACCCTTCCCTTTGTGGTCTTGCATTTCTCTCTCCTCTCCCTCTCTCCATTAGTCCAGCACCTCTCCTCTGCTTTCCTCCCCCTCTTTTTGGTCTCTTTCTTCCCTTCACTTCACCCCAGGTCTGGCATCTCCCCTCCCCTCTCTTACTCCTTCTTTCTCCTCACTCTGCACAGGCCTGCCTCCCCACCGCCAAAGGGGTGACAGGTCTTAAGCGCGTGAGACAGATGTACGCCGACAAATAAGCGCTGACAATTCAGCACAAGACTTCAGCAAGCCATAGAAAAGCCTTCTTTTAAAGGGCTCCGAAGGGGGTGTGTGGGGGGAACCCCCCCCCACTCTACTTAATAGGGATCGCGCTGCCGTGTGGGGGGTGTAACCCCCCACATTATACTGAAAACTTAACTTTTTCCCTAAAAATAGAGAAAAAGTTAAGTTTCTAGTATAATGTGGGGTTACAACCCCTCAACCACCCCCTCCCCCAACGCCAGCACGCTCACTATTAAGTGAAATGGGGGGTTCCCCATTTCACTTCCCGTCGGACTTCCCGTCGGAGCTCTTTAAAAGGTTTTTCTGCGGTGCGCTGAAGTCTTGCGCTGAATTGTCGGCCCGCATCTGTCTCGTGCGCTTAAGACCATAAACTGCCAAAGGGACTCTTCCTCCTCCTTGCTCTGCACAGGCCTGCTTCCCTGCCCTGAAGGCCTGCTCCCCGCCACGAAGACCTGTTCCCCCTATGAAGGCCTGCTTCCCCCGGAAGGCACTTTCTCTTTTCCTCCCCACACGAAGGCCTGCTCCCTCCACGAGGCCTGCTCCCCCCCTCGCCACATTTTCTCCTCCTCCCTGCCGCAAAGGCCTGCTCCCACTGCAAAGGCCTGCTTTCCCCCCGCCGTAAACGAACGCCCTCTCCCCCCGCCACAAAGGCACATTTTCTCCTCCCCCCCGCCGCGAACGAACGCTTGCTCCCCCCGCAGCCTGCACCTTCCCCACTCTTACCTTGCAGGCTCGCTGGTGTTATAGCAGGGGCAGGATCGCGGCAGAGAGAACGTGCCGCTGAGGACCAAGGGCAGCTGCAGGGATCGCTATAACACCAGCGAGCCTGCAAGCTGCCCTATTAGCATAAAGGAGGTAAAAGCGGGGAAGCTGGGGGAGGTAAGAGCAGGGAGGCAAGAGCAGGCAAGCTGGGGGAGGCCTTTCTGACCGACCCTCCCCCCTCAAGCAGGAGCAGCAGTGGATAGCCAGCAAGAGGCAGTGCTGCAGCTCCTGCTTTAGGAAGGCACGGGGGAAGGGTCGGCCATTGAATCGGGAAGCTGATTTTTTATTAAATCGGATGAAATCATTAGGCATAGGCGGTCAAGTTCTAAAGTGGTTAAGGTCCTTTCTGTCAGACCGTTCTTTCCGAGTCAAGTTCAATGATGTCTATTCTTCTAATTACACCTCAACCTACGGGGTACTGCAAGGGTCAATACTGTCGCCTCTTTTATTTAAGATTTTTTTATCACCTCTACTTACCATCTCGCAATCACTAGGCTTTACATCTTTTGCCTATGCAGATGATATTCAACTCTTACATCCCTTCAATCCAGAAAAAGATGAAGAAATAAAAGCCATCAATGAAAAACTAGAATTAATAAAAGACTGGTTAAGTAGTAACAAACTGGCATTGAACATTCAAAAATCTAAAACCATGTTTTTTACCTGGAAGGGAAACTTAACACCAATTTCACCATTTATTCTAGACAACACCCCTCTAGAATCGGTACCTAAACTGAAAATCCTTGGAGTAATTGTTGACATAGACTTATCATTTCACAGTAATATTAGCGAAATAGTTAAATCATGTTTTCATAGACTACGTCTTATTCGTTCAATTTCCACCTTCCTAGATTCTAAATCGATCAATATTCTGGTCCATTCTCTGATCATATCTAAAATTGATGATTGTAATTCTCTCTTAATCAATATAACTCAGAAAGAAAAAAGACGACTTCAGATAATTCAAAACACTGCAATAAAATTAATCCATAAAGCGAAAAAATATGATCATGTCACACCATTAATGATTAAATCACATTGGCTTCCCATTTCCCACCGAATTACCTTTAAAATTATATTTTTGGTATATAAAACACTAATCTTCAATGAACCACAATTTATGTCAAAAATGATTATTCCATACAATGCCACACGCTCTCTACGATCATCCTCCTCAAACTTATTATCAATTCCCTCCTTGAAAATAATCGGCACAAGAAGAAATGACATATTTTCCGTTATGGCCCCTACATTATGGAATTCCCTGCCAAACTATATTAGAAATGAAAAAGATCTTTTATCTTTTAAGAAAATTTTAAAAACCTTTCTATTTCAAGATGCATTTGATACGTAACATGGCACACCTCAATTTTTTACATTTGTTATGACCATTAAACTCACCAATCCCTTTGCTCCTTATTGTGTTTTCCTTTTTATGTAAATTTCAACAGATAACGATATTGTAACTTTCCCCTCCTTTCCTACCTATTCATGTTTGTCTCTATTTCAATTGTTATAATGCCAATTGATTTATATTGTTTGTCTTACAAACAACTCGTTCAAATTGTATGTGAGACCACCATCTGGTGGCTTTTAAACTGTACATCGCTTAGAAATTTTATATAAGCGATTCATCAAATGCTAATAAACTTGAAACTTGAAAAAAATTGAATCGATTCGAATCGGTGAATCGATTCAAATTGTGAATCGGGCAGCACTAGTGCAGGGTAGTATGTTCCGATCTTGGATCTACCAAGGGTCACCTGAGCTTACCCCAGCTTAGTAAAAGTACCCCTAAGTCTTATTAGTTGTTAACACAGCAGCTAAGAACATAAGAATAGCCTGACTGGGTCTGACCAATGGTCCATCAAGCCCAGTAACCTGTTCTCACGGTGGCCAATCACTAGTACCTGGCAAAAACCCAAGGAGTAGCAATATTCCATGCTACCGATCCAGGGCAAGCAGTGGCTTCCCCCATGTCTTTCTCAATAACAGACTATGGACTTTTCCTCCAGGAACTTGTCCAAGCCTTTCTTAAAACCAGCTACGCTATCCGCTCTTACCACATCCTCTGGCAACACGTTCCAGAGCTTAACTATTCTCTGAGTGGAAAAAAAAATTTCTTCCTATTGGTTTTAAAAGTATTTCCATGTAACTTCATCGAGTGTCCCCTAGTCTTTGTAATTTTTGACGGAGTGAAAAATCGATCCACTTGTACCCGTTCTACTCCACTCAGGATTTTGTAGTTAGCTAATTTCCACATTGACTTTCTGTCATAAAGGATGGGGCAGGGACTGTACCTTCCAGTTAATGGCGCAGGTAGCTACCACATCTTAAAAATTAATATGGCAGATAATGCGTTTCTATCTTTTTAGGAGAAACTGTAATTTTCACTCTTTCCGTATGCTGGCTATCTAATTTAGGGGTTGATGCTCAAAACTACCACCAGTGTTAATTTGTGGTTAACGCTGGGTTTGTGTGCACATTATGTAGTGCCACAGATTAACACTGGTGGTAGTTTTGAGCATCAACCCCTAAATTAGATAGACAGCATACAGAAAGAGTGGAAATTAGTTTCTCCTAAAAAGATAGAAACACATTATCTGCCATATTAATATTTAACATGTGGTAGCTACTTGTGCTTTAACTGGAAGGTATGTTCCCTGCCTCCCCTCCCCCTTTATGACAGAAAGTGAATGCGGAAATTATCTAACTGCTGTGTTAATAGCTAATGAGACTTAGGGGGATTTTTGCAGCCCAAAGAATGGTAACCCTATTCATATCTAAAAGTGCAGGAAAGCGCTGATGAGTGCTTGCACTTCCGGTTGTCTGGACATGCACACTTTCCCCCCCCTTGGGTTTCAGTTGGTTAACACAAATTAACCATACATATTATTTGCATATCATTTCCTTTGATCATCACTTAGATATTTTTCTGTGCCGTTGTAGCACTCTGGGGTTTTGTGTTGCCGGGCTTTAGTGCCTGGATCTCAACGTCAGCCACTTATATTGTAAGCTGCTCAGACGGTTATTAAAATGGGCGGGATAATAAATGTTTAATAAACCTGTAACAGTTGATGCCACCTAAACAGAAGTTAACTGCTTCATCTGCCATCCTTTGCATTCACTGAATGAGAAAATGCAGGGAATTTTCCCTGCAGTTAACATGGAGGCTTTGCGGTTATGCGTTAAATTTGGCCTTTAATATGCAGTGACCATGATCACATACCACAGTTGTGGCCATGCAGTGGTTAGAAGATCTTGGGTACTAGGATGGCCTTTATCTGGAAGAATATGTTCATGCAAGAACTAAGCTCTTTCTTCAGGCTTGAATACTGTTAGTTTAATTTAATTTAATTTAATTTAATTCTTATATACCGCTAATAACCGTGAGGTTTCTAAGCGGTTTACAAAAATGAATGCATTAAAAGATACAATAAATAAAAATAAATAAGATATGTACTTGGAAATTCCCTAACTGTCCCAAAGGCTCACAATCTAACTAAAGTACCTGAAGAGACAATTTATGAAAAATAAAGTTAAAATATAAAGACAGAGATAGAGATAGAAATGAATATTCCACCAAGTAATGAATAAATAAATTTAAAGATAGAATTAAAAATAAATAAGTAAAATAAATTAAAAAATAGAGATAAAAAATAAGTATCAAGAGAAATAAAAAATATATATTGAAAGTGTTCTCTCCTGCTGGATCGGGGGAGGGGTGTAACTGTGATCAGGTGCCCTGCTGGAGAGGGGCTCCCGATACTGCTGCTGGTCTCGGTGAGCCGTTAGCACCGCTTCTTTCAAAGTGTTCTCCCCTGCTGGATCGGGGGAGGGGTGTAACTGATCACAGTTAGTAAGAGCCAAGCCCTCAGTTAAGATTAGTTGGGCTTTGTTCTATGCCCCCTTTCCCTTTTAGAGATGTAAATTGATCAGAAGTCTTCTTGATATGGTTGATTCTACCTTATCTTACTCTGTAGTTCCTCTCGGATATTTTAGCTATAGATTGTACACTGCTTTGCTCTATCACAATAGTTAAAAAACCGCTTTTACTAAGGTGCGTTAGGGCCTGAACGCGCGGAATGGCGCGCGCTAAATTGCCGCGCACGCTAGACCATAACGCCAGCATTGAGCTGGTGTTATTCTAGAAGCATTCCGCACGGTGTAGCGTGCGGTAATTTCGTGCGTGCGCTAAAAACGCTAGCGTACCTCAATAAAAGGAGCCCTAAGCTATTTGTTGACGCTTATTTCTAATAAGACATAATATTTATTTCTCTGAAACTGTCTTGCGTTCCATGAACTTAAGGAAAGATGAGTGTTTGTTAAAAGTATTGTAAAGTGCATTTTTATGCTTTATGTGTGATGATTGTGGACTGTCATGCTTTAGTGTGTCTGCATTTTTATGTTTTTATGTATATTATCTTGGAAACCACTGAGATTTTTGGTGGTATAGAAAATTTTTAAATAAAAAAATAAATCTGAATATACTTGTCTTGCTAGAGACATAAGATTGTCACACATTCTCTTGTTTTTCCTGTGTCAGTTCTAGACTATATTCTGTAATAAAATATTTGCCTTGACAATTATTCCCGGGTTGCTGTGTTTCCCTAGTCCTACTTTTTGGGTGGATTATTTCTTTACAGTAAGAGCAATACTCCTTATTAACTATAGGTGTCAAGAAAGAAAGAGCCCATCTAAAGCAAAAATAATGCCTTTAATTCCAGTTGCTTTACATATGTTCTTCACCCTTAGGACTAGTTCAAAATCAATATAGCTCATCAGAACTTTGCAGAAGACCATTCTCCAAAGGGTAGAGCTTTGAGTATTCTTCTTGTATATTTAATTTGAAGGGGGAAAAACATTTGAATATAAACCACCCACGTGCTACAAATCATCATTAGTAGCTTCATTTTTATATGTTAAAAAAAAAATAAGGGGGAATTCATGAAGCAGTGTTAGGGCCTTAAGTCATGTTATTTGGACTTTAACGCAACTTAAAATGCCCTAACGCTGCTTGATAAAAATACCGTCGCAGTATTTAAGTAGTCATGGGTTAGGTAGTAATGAGATGCAAAATATGCATATGTATGTTTTACATCTCATTGCTATGTGTACCCTAATGTGACTTGCAGTGAAATACTGCAAGTCACATTAGGGCACAAAATTCACCATCTGGGAATATTACACCGCAAAGCCATAGCCCGATGTTCCCAAGCCAATAGAACTGGGGGCCCTCGGTCTCAAGACACTGCCCTCCTGGTCTTAACCCCCCCCTTCAGCTTATATGGAAATATGACCTCTAGTGATAGTTGTATGAAGACAGTGCAAGGCTGGGCAGAATCAGTTGGGCATCACTCCTCTTCAAAGACCCTCTGGACCCCTCGAAGACTCTCCTTGACCACTGGCAGGGGGGAGAACTTGAGGTCAGAAGGGGGGCCCATTTTTTAGCCCTAGAGCATCCAGCTATGGTAGCTCACAAGCAATGTTGTTCTGTTGCCCCAAAATTCAGCAACCTGAGGTACCGGGACACCACAGGTTGCTGAATCGAATAAGACATCAAGGTGCGGCAGAAGTTTATGAATTCCTCCCTAAAGGCACTTCAAAAGTCATAAATCAGCATATTTTGGCTAATCTAGCATGCTTTTATGTTTATAAGGGTTTTTTCAGTTTTTCTTTATGGATAAAGACGTTCTGGGACAAGGGGGTGGGGGCATAATATGAAAGTGAAAGGGTTCAGGCTCAGGATTAATTTCAGGAAACGTTTCTTTACAGAAAGGGTGGCAGATTTGTATAACAGCCTTCCAGTGGAGATGAGGGAGAATGAACAGTATCAGAATTCAAGAAAACATGATACAAATACTGAGGGTCTTTTGCGGGAGAGAAGGGGATTGTAGAGATGAGCAATTGGCATGGATGGAGAGACTAGGTGGGCCATATAGGGTCTTTATCTGTTGTCATTTTCTATGCTTGTATATACGAGTGCTTTAAAGGAAAGTGGAACATATGCTTTAATGCCTAAAATACACAGCCTGCCCCATTTTCTTCACTGCAGACCTGTTGGATTTCTCTTAGTTTTGCCATTTTCTTCAAAAACAAGTTGGAAGCTTTTGCGCATTAACTAATATGTACTATATTTTGATTCTTTTTTTTCTGTTGTATGTCACTTTATCATTTGTGGAAATGATTCAGAAATATAACATATAAATGATAAAGAATAGTTTATAAAACTTACTTTTCATATTCTTGATTTACAATAGCGCCCTCTATTGCATGATAGTATACGCTTTGATTGCTAATGGCAGAGGTGCTATGACACTCTTCAGCTGCTGCATTTATTCTGTTTATTTATGCTTAGAAATATATAATCCGATCTGAAACAATATTTAGGAGTAATGCATTCTATCTATATATATAAAATCGGAGGTATGTATGTGTGTATGTATGTGTGTGTGTATGTGCCACGATCACGCAAAAACGGCTTGACCGATTTGAACGAAACTTGGTATGCAGATCCCTCACTACCTGGGATGATATGTTCTGGGGGTCTCGCAGCCCACCTGCACACGTGAGCGGAGCTACAAACATAAATTCAGATTTCACCCATTCATGTCAATGGAAAAAATGTAAAAAGCTGCCATTCTCACTGTAATTCAAAAACGGCTTGACCGGTTTGAACGAAACTTGGTATGCAGATCCCTCACTACCTGGGGTGATATGTTCTGGGGGTCTCGAGTCCCACCTGCACACGTGGGCGGAGCTACAAACAGAAAATCAGATTTCACCCATTCATGTCAATGGAAAAAATGTAAAAAGCTGACATTCTCACAGTAATTCAAAAACGGCTTGACCGATTTGAACGAAACTTGGTATGCAGATCCCTCACTACCTGGGGTGATATGTTCTGGGGGTCTCGCGGCCCACAACTCAATGTTGCTTGCTCAAGGGTGGGTTCACCCAAGAATTTATATGTTCTTGCTCCAGGAGGTGAAACTAAAAATGTTGTTTATAATCACGTTTTGCGTTAGTTGTATTGTATTCATTTTGTCAAATATTTCACATTATAATTTGAATATTGTACTTTTTATTAAGCTGTAAAAAAATAATTTCATTCACCACTATAAAGTATCTTTATTTGAATCCATTTACAGTGTTATTGCTATAATTAAATACCCGTGCAACGCCGGGGCATCAGCTAGTCGTGAATATAAAAGACATGTCTAGAAGTGAAAAGACATTATTGAATATTAATAATAATAATTTTATTTCTTGTATACCGCCCTGCCATTAGTTCTAGGCGCTTCACAACAGTAGATAAATACAATCATATACACATTTCAGTGGTCAGAATTATACATCATGGTTAAAATACGACTTAAACATACAAGTATTAATTATCTCAATTAAAAAAGCTAAACTTAAAAATCAACATTCTTGATTATCAAACCGATGAGTTTTTAATAATTTCCTAAATATAGGATAAGAATGGGCCTGAGAAATCAGCGGGCTTATCCAGGAATCCGCTCTCCCTGCCTGATATTCTAAAGTCCTATCAAAGAATGTTTTATCACGACAACCCCTAGGGTTAGGAAAAATAAACAGACTCGAATTCCTGGTATGCTTTTTTGAATTAAACAATTTCAGATATGATACCAAATAAGAGGGTAGTAGTCCAAAAAGAGCTTTATAACAAACAGACCCGAATTTAAAAAATACTCTGGCCCCCAAATGGAAAGATACCCTACGGCACTGGCCATTTCACATCTTATTTTTACTACTGTTGCAACTATTACATCATATGTAGTCTATTTTTTATTTGCTTGTGCTTTTCCCCCAGTTTCTGAACTTTTTTATAGTTCATTTTATACCTTGCTTTTAATAAAACCTTTTATTGGATATTAGAATTTTTAACATAAACTGATCAACCTAATGCGCATTAGTTTGTAGGTTAGCATGTGAAAATAAGAACATAAGAATTGCCGCTGCTGGATCAGCCCAGTATTTTTTAAATCTAGCTTTAAGTGACCAATAGGTTATTCAAGACACTTTGGTCAAGACTGCCGACAAATATGTCTAATATACCTTCTGTTCTCGCTAGAGCTCTGCATTCCCTGTCTAGCTGCACTCGTGTCCTGAACCTTACTTCATCACGCATCTGATGAAGTGGGAGCTGGTCTCAAAAGCTCATGCCTCAATAAATTGGTTAGTCTATAAGGGGCAACCTGCCTCTGTCAATTTTGTTACGCTAGACTAAAATGGCTACCGCTTTGGAAGGTTGGTTTGTTTTTTCCAAACAGTTATATGGCTCTGTGGTAATGTACTTTCTTAGCTTTAGTTGTATCTTTTCCCTGACTTACTGCAGCCACAGCATCGAAAATATGAAAATCAGCAGTAATTATATTGATTAAGTTGCTGTAATATGAGAGGGTCTAAAGTCATTTTGAAGCTATATTATCCTATATGAGTTTTTTCTACCTGATTTTTTTTTTCCTATAACAATTGAAAAAAGAAAAAGATACTATATACAATTTAATAACCACATTACATTAGTGCTACAGGGTTTTTCCTTTTTCAATAATATACTGTAACTGGTGATATATTCTGGGGGTGTTTATATTTTGCCTTGGTTTTATAAAAAAGATATTGGACTCGCATTCCAGTAAAGGCAGACAGACCTCTAATAGTGACTGACTTTGCAGTTCCCTGTACTGGCGTGAATTAGTTTCTAGTACCACCAACCTAATTCTATCTTAAGTTAACAGGAGATATTTTAAAGAGCCAATCAGAATTGGAAAAGTACCTGCCTCACTGCTGATTACTGCTAACCATTAGACAGCTTGTAGGAGGCCATTTCCAGGTTGTAAGAGTCTACTGTGTCTGAAAACCCAGACTGCAGCAATACTTAGCACTGAAGCTAATTAAAAGTGATAGGAATCAAATAACATATTGACTCTTCCAACCACAAATTCAAATTCTGTAGGCCTTCGTCCTGTCAAAATATGAACAGCAAGACTGAAGCCAGTGTTACTGTACGCTATATGCTTAGCTTGCTAAATCTGTTATGACTATTCAGTAAAGCAGAACATTGCAGATGCTGAGGGAAAACACTTGTCTAGACCAGAAAACTCAGCCCTGACAGATAAACGTTTGTTAAAGTTTGCCGACTTAAGACCTGACCTACCAATGCTTTTCTCCAATTCTGTGTCCATGGGAAATAAACTCACATGAATCAGGCCCACAGATGCAAAGAACATCTAAAGTAGAAATTTTTTTAAAATGGCCTAATCTAATTTCCATCTTATATACCGGATCACTCCAGCAAGGACTCGAGCCGGTTAACAAAGATTTAAAAGAATATAATAGAAAACAATAATGAAGGTAATAGAAAAATTTTCAATAAATTAGATCAGTCCTCAGTTAAGAATCTCT
The DNA here is from genome assembly GCF_902459505.1 of Geotrypetes seraphini. Taxonomy (NCBI): domain Eukaryota; kingdom Metazoa; phylum Chordata; class Amphibia; order Gymnophiona; family Dermophiidae; genus Geotrypetes; species Geotrypetes seraphini. Next base: position 39,124,654 of record NC_047095.1, read on the forward strand.
GAAAGCGATAAGTTTTCAGATTTTTTCCTAAAAAGTGATAGAGAGAATGACAGTCTGATAATCGAGGGAAGATCGTTCCAAACTTTTACCAAGGAATAGGATAAGGAATGTGAGAATTTGCCTAGGGGTTTAATCCCTTTAACAGAAGGGAAGAGCAAGTTAAATGTATGTGTATTCCTGGTAGTGTGAAACCGAAGAGAGTTAAATGATAGAGGTGATAAAGGCAAAAAAAATTCCATGTAAAATTTTAGTATAAATCATGTTTTATTGGTGCACTATCAGTAAAAACACAATACAGCACAACAGTACAACAAGGTCGAGATCACCAAACGTACAACCAAACAATTTTTCACCTCCCCAATGAATCCCCCCAATCCCCTCCCCGCTCCTAAGACCAAACCCCCACCCCAACCCGAGCCCCCACCATGAAACCCAACCCATAACCAGCAAGAAAGGAGTTTGCTGAGCAAGCTGTTTTCTTATGCCGCTCAGTACATAGCAAACAAGACAACCAAATCCCATCCTCCCACCCACAGAATGGATTCCCCTCCTACCCAACTGACTCCACAGACATCCAACCAGTCATACCCTCCAGTCACACTCACCCAAACACCCACCAACCATCCCGGGGAAACAACTGAGAGCATAGGGTATCATCATCAAAATGAGTTTAAGACCAGACTTCTGGCCCTAGGGGAAAGCGAGGAAATATAGGGGTCCCAGGTCTGCAGGAAGATCTTCGTCCGCTTGACGGATAAACGAGCATGGCACTGCTCCAAGAGCATCAAATTATGAAAGCGATTCCTCCAAGCCCAGTAAGCAGGTGCGATGGCTTGCGTCCAAATGCTAAGAATGATCTTCTTTCCTATAACAGCACCTTTCCGGATCAGCAACCGATGTCCCCGAGCAGGTACTCGCAAAGATTCATATCTATCCAAAAGCAAGCCTACCGGAGACATCGGAATAGAGTGACCAACAAGCCGCTCCAAGAAGCTGAGTACAGCTCTCCAAAAAACTTTCACTTGAGGGCATCCCCAAAATGCATGAAAAAAGGAGTTGCAATCCAGCTTACACTTAGGGCAGATTGGAGAAGAAATGCCCCCAGCCTTGTGGACCCGCTCTTGGGAAAAATATGCTCGATAGACCACTCGAAATTGGCATTCCCTCAGTTCTGCACTAATAGAAATAGAAGAGACACGACTAATAAGGGAAGGGAAGTTCAAGGATTCACCAGGTATGCCCAAATCTCTCCCCCAGCGGCACTCCAAAGCCGCATAAGACTTCTGAGGAGTAAGACGACGCAAAGCCCCATGCAACGCAGACACCGTCAAGCCACTAGCATAAAACTGGGCAAAAAAGAGACGAAGTTGGTGACCCAAGCGAAACCGTAAGCCCGGGCGAGCCAAGGACCTCACATAATGATGAATTTGCTGATACGCAAACAGACCCTCCAAACCCAAGGAATGAAGCATGGGAAAATCAACCCAAGGTCTTATAGCCCCCTCCACGTCCAATAAATGCTCAAGAAGAAGCAACCCCTCTCCAGTCCATCGCACAAAGACAGGGTTATCACAGCCAGGCAGGAACTGCGGATTCCCCCATATAGACAACTGATCCGAAACCTGATTGTCCCCCCCCCCAGCAACCCGACCAAGGCCTTCCAAGAAAAGCGCCACGACCGAAGAAGAAAACTGGATCGGAGCGCGGGGGGCAAGAGAAGAACAGGCAACTGAGACAACGAAAACAAGTGCCAAGGAGAGAAAAGAGTAGTTTCAAAGTCCCGAAAAAGATAGTCATCACTCCGTAGGCACCAGTCACCCAAGAATCGCAGCAAGCAAGCCAGATTATATAGGCCAATATCCAGGAGTCCCAAACCGCCGCTCCTCCCCGAGCCGAACAAATAAGAGATCGATATCTGAGACTTCTTGCCTTGCCAGAGGAACCGGGTCAGCTTTCTATGAAGCCGTTGAATATCGCGACGGCGAAGACAGAGAGGCAGCAACTGGAGTACATACAACCATCGGGGGAAAATAACCATCTTATACAAGAAATGGCCACTGGCAGGTTAAATCACAAGTTCAGTGCTATTCACTAATTTTCAGTGGCACTTAAGCAGTTATTGCCGCTGAAAATTAGCAATTAGCACTTAAGTGAATGCCAGGTATTGGGGAATTCCAGGGGCAGAGTTGGCACTTGGACGGTTCAGTGACAATATTAAACACTAAACCGACCAGGATAACCGCATAAAACATAGTCCTATCATTATATGGCAAAAGCATAGCCACTTAAGTTCTGAATATTAACTTAAGTGGCCATGTGTTAGCAGTCTTTATAAATATAATATACCAAGTGGTCTATATAATCAATAAACATTCAATAATGAACAATCCACTTTAACAGGGAAGTCTACAGTATACCTACGGCATTAAAAAGCTGGTTTAATTAATCTCAATTTCAGGAAAAAGGCCTCAGAATAAGGAGCACTACGCAAGACATTTCACCAACTAGTGCTATCAGCATAGTCACCATTAGTAGTTATGCTCCATCAAGTAATCATTGGCCAAAAAACCTGAATATTAGTTAATTCTTCAACAATTTTTATTATTTTATTGATTTTTGTCAACCTTTTTTTAAAAATTTTTTAAATTATTTTAACTTATTTCATATTATATGTCTAAAACTTCATATCAGGATCCAAAGAGTAGACCACCCTGGTGATTTGAAGAGTACCAGCAGACTATTACTTATCTTAGATACTTAAATAACTTCTGTGCTATTGGTTAAACAGCCGGAAACAAAGCCGGGGCCGATGCAGCCAGCGTTTCACAGAACATCACTTAATCCGCTGCTTCAGGGCCAGTAATCGGGTACAGTGGTCTCCGAGTTGTTTAAATGGCTGTGATAACGCTCCCAATCATTGCACAATATTTGCATGCCGAACACTTTATTTGTTGACTCTGACGAATGTAAAACCGTGTTCTTTATTTCTGCGGGTCGTGTTTGTAAATTTTTTTCTATAATTAGCTTTTTTAATTGAGATAATTAATACTTGTATGTTTAAGTCGTATTTTAACCATGATGTATAATTCTGACCACTGAAATGTGTATATGATTGTATTTATCTACTGTTGTGAAGTGCCTAGAACTAATGGCAGGGTGGTATACAAGAAATAAAATTATTATTATTAATATTCAATAATGTCTTTTCACTTCTAGACATGTCTTTTATATTCACGATAGAATGCATTACTCCTAAATATTGTTTCAGATCGGATTATACATTTCTAAGCATAAATAAACAGAATAAATGCAGCAGCTGAAGAGTGTCATAGCACCTCTGCCATTAGCAATCAAAGCGTATACTATCATGCAATAGAGGGCGCTATTGTAAATCAAGAATATGAAAAGTAAGTTTTATAAACTATTCTTTATCATTTATATGTTATATTTCTGAATCATTTCCACAAATGTTGACATACAACAGAAAAAAAAGAATCAAAATATAGTACATATTAGTTAATGCGCAAAAGCTTCCAACTTGTTTTTGAAGAAAATGGCAAAACTAAGAGAAATCCAACAGGTCTGCAGTGAAGAAAATGGGGCAGGCTGTGTATTTTAGGCATTAAAGCATATGTTCCACTTTCCTTTAAAGCACTCGTATATACAAGCATAGAAAATGACAACAGATAAAGACCCTATATGGCCCACCTAGTCTCTCCATCCACCTCCCCTCCCCCCCCCCCCCCCCCCCCAGTTACAAAACTGTGAAGAATTCAGTGTGCCAGCTGATGCTAAAAAATGATTTTACGGTTTTGGAATAGGGGGAGGGATATGTTACTGTGTCACCCACAACCTAGGACAAGGGTCCTTGGTGTTCCCCACTGGGTTGTCATGAGTCTCTGCACATGGCTCAACCCTCTGCATCCCCCTCAGCCTGCTCCTAGGAAAAGTTGTAATATACGGCACATAACATAACATAATTCTTTATTTGTATACTGCACAATGCCTTTCGATTCTAGGCGATAAGAGAAGGAATACAGTAAAGAAGGAATTGATAATATTACAAATAGGTTTGCCATAGATATTCCTAACTATCCTAGACAGGAACACAATCTATGCTAAGTAGCCTTTAAAAATGAAATTATAGGAAATATAATAAATTCATAAGATGAAAGAGTACAGTGGTTAGACACAATAAAGGAAGAAAGAATGAAAGGGAGGAGCCGTTAGGCAACAGAATTCAAATAACAAAATGAAAAAGAACAAAGGTGAAGAGTAAAGGAATAAAATTAAAATAATTCCTTAACTTGAATAATAGAAAAGCAAAAATCAAATAAATCTGATTGAAGTCCGGCTTGAAATTATCTCTCTTGCTTGGCTGCCAATTTGAATATAATTCTTGCAATACCCAAAATCCAATTAATTAGTATGCTTCACAGTATAGCACTTACTGATTGTAATTAGTATAGTAAGTCATGTCTCTATTTGCTATATTGTACCGGTGAATCAGAAAAATAGGATGAAAAAAGCTAAGACATCTTTTTTTATATATATAAGAAGTGCCTAAATAAGCCTTTCCCAAGTGCCTGGACCTGCATGAACTTGCGGCTTCAGAGCATGTAATCAGTGCAATCACTGACTTTCTCCGTTCTCCCAAGGCCTTATTTTATAGAAGGAGTAGACCTCTGGCATATCCTCCAGCTAGGAACTTGATTGTTGGATCAGGCAGGTAGACAGCTCTTATCTGCCCTCTTAACTGATTTTATTTTTGTCTGCTGTGAAGAAATTATCCTTTTATTTATTTATTTTACCATTTAGACAAGGGGTGTCCAACCTGCGGCACAAGGGCCGTATGCGGCCCCGTGAAGTATTTTGTGCGGCCCCGGTCGAGGGCGATGCAGTGTTTTCCTCTGCTGCCCCCAAGTGTTTACCATCTTGCCAGCTCCCTCCTCTGTCTTGCTGCACCGTTTGAATGCTTGTACGGCCCCAGAAACATTTTTTTTTCAGCTAATGCGGCCCAGGGAAGCCAAAAGGTTGGACACCCCTGATTTAGACGCTTTCTGAGACTAAAACAATTGCTTTTTTCCGACAGCATTTCTCTCTTTCTTAGTTAATCAGCCAGGTTTTTATGATTTTAAGCGTCGTGCATATCCTTTTCCCGCCCTGGCAGTCTTACCTTATATGTTCTCTGTCCTATTAAGATTTGTAGTTCCTCCCTTTATCCTTATGTTTTTGGCTAGTTAATTGTTTTGTTTTTGCATATGTGAGACTATGGACTCCTTTTACTAAGGTGCGCTAGCGTTTTTAGTGCATGCACAAGATTAGCGCACATTATAGCGTGCGCTAGCCGAAAAATTACCGCCTGCTTAACAGGAGGCGGTCGCGGCTAGCGCGCATGGCATTTTAGTGCTTGCTAAATGCGCTCTAAAACCACTAGCACGCCCTTGTAAAAGGAGCCCTATATATTTTTATTACTGTGTCCCCTTTTCATTTGTACACCGCTATTAAAATTATTAGTAATGCAAAAAAAATGTGATGTCACTCCGTTATTAAAAAATGCACACTGGCTTCCCATTCCACATCGCATCACTTTCAAAATCGCACTTCTCGCTTTTAAAGCACTCAAATCCAGACTTCCAGCTTTTATTGATAAGCTACTGATTCTGCACACTCCAGCCAGAATTCTTAGATCTTCTTCTCAAAATCTACTTTTTGTTCCCTCCCTCAAAACTTTTCATGTGCGACGTACCACATCATTTGCGGTTACAGCACCCCAAATCTGGAACTCCCTGCCCTCCAATCTAAAGGAATGAACCAAATATTGATAAATTGAAAGGAGCTTTTAGAGACGCTTTTAATCCATAATCCAGGATTCTCTTACAATCTATGAAAAGGCAGCTCTCAATTAACTTTCCTCTACCCGTTCTCCCTCCTCTTCCCCCTACTTCTCTCCTTGCTGTTCGCAACTCTATGATCAATTTGATATGTAACCACTTGTAATCTCTGTTTAACTAATGTGAACCGCCTAGAACTCCTCGAGGTATGGCGGTATACAAAAATAAAGTTATTATTATTAAAGTTATTATTATTAGATGTCTTCTTTTCTAGAATTATTGTATTTCACCCTCTATCCTCTTGTTTTCTGTTTGTCAGTATGTCTTGTTTTGTGTTTTGGTTCTCATTATTTATTTTAATTTTGTTTCCCTCAATTTAATTGTATTGTATATCACCTAAAATGTTAATAGGCGATTAATCACATTTTTAATAAATCTTGAATATTAATAAGCGTTCAATCAAATTTTAATAGAACTTAAAACTTGAAACTTGCTTAAAACCTAATCAGATTACAATTTAATTTTAACATATTGAATTAAGGTACATTGAAACTTCCTTCTCTGTCCTAAATAGACTCGCAATCTAAACTAAAATGCCTAAGAAAGAAAGATTATAAAATGTATACAGCGATAAAACAGTATCAAACAGAGAAATAAAAAGAAGAAAAAACACAAAAAGGCAAAAATTAAATATAACCTATCAAAATATTCAAATAAAAATAAATTCCAGCTTGCATGTTACGTGGCTTTAATTTGTCCGGGAAGATGGATATATTAAAATTAAATTGTAATCTGCTTAGGTTTTAAGCAAGTTTCAAGTTTTAAGTTCTATTAAAATTTGATTGAACGCTTATTAATATTCAAGATTTATTAAAAATGTGATTAATCGCCTATTAACATTTTAGGTGATATACAATACAATTAAATTGAGGGAAACAAAATTAAAATAAATAATGAGAACCAAAACACAAAACAAGACATACTGACAAACAGAAAACAAGAGGATAGAGGGTGAAATACAATAATTTTAGAAAAGAAGACATCTAAGGGTCGGGGAAAGTTAGTTGAGAGCTGCCTTTTCATAGATTGTAAGAGAGTCCTGGATTATGAGAGAGGAAGATGTCTTATGCACAGGGCATTTGCCTTAAGTAACTAATGCTAGTGCCCACACTGGGATTCACACTCAGCCCAGATGGTTCTGCGCTGCTGCATATGCTTGGTTGATAAATGCCATGTACAGACAACACACCTGTCGGACTAAATAAAGAAATTATGCTAAGACGATGATGAATATTTCTCTCTAGGCACAGACTCTGAACATCTGGTAGCAACTTTACAAGGGGCACCAACAAGTTGTTGTTTTTTTTTTCTTATTTCTAGGTGGAGAGGTAAAGAGAGAACCAAAGGTAGATCGGAGGAAAGACAAGTCCAAAAACAGACAGATCTCTTCAAAAAAGTGGTTAATACTGTATATCCCCATAAATCTATCATAATAAAACCTTTAGCGCGCATGCGCACTTCAAACTTCGCGATCCCTGCCTCCATGATCCGTGCTTCTGTGCCATATATGCGCAGTAGAAGAGCCAGCGATGGTTTCCCTCGGCAACGCTGGCTCCTTCTACTGCGCATGTGGAGGTACCTTAACCACGGACCCACGGAGGCGGCGACCACGGTGGCAACTCCCCCCTCCCGCCCTCACTCTGTCTAACATCTCTGCATCGCGCATTTAAGGGTGCGAGAAGATCGCTTTAATTGCGGTTCCCTATCTGCTGCGCATTCCTCACGTTCCATCCCCCTTTTACGAAACCGCGATAGCAGTTTTTAGCACAAGCCAGCACACTGAATGTTCTGCGCTGCTCCTGGTTTTATAAAAGGGGGGGGGGGGTATTTTGGAATATTTATTTGAAAGTCTCTTATATCATGACGATCTAACATTCTCAGTGGTTTGTTTTCAGCCTAACAAAATATAAATACTAAATGATATGGCATCAGTCTTGATTCATGATTATGGTCAACACAAATTAGAAGAAAAAAATGTTATTGAACTTGAGGTTTCTATATCCTATGTAAAAGAAACGTAGCTTGTAGCCAGTGCGACCTTGAAAACTGATTTGGCCTTCAGTCCTCAAGAACAGAAAATAATGCAGCCACCAATCCTTGTAATGAGTTCTGTCAATGAGCCAATGGCCAATGGAGTGGAGAATATTAGAACATAATCAATGGACCACCACACTTCAGATACATTTCTGCCATCCTCCTTCTATATGTAAGCACTTTCATGATGGTCATTCTGTGACAATTTGGACTGATTTTTATTTTGCACCCTAATTATTAAAAAGACGCAACGAAAAGGCACGTCACACGGAGAAAGGTTGTCTCCATGATTCTTGCAGCAAAAGATACTGGAACAGTTCTCTATATTAAAGCTCGTGTTACTCTCTTTGCTGAATTCTGTATTATTTAGCACAAAGCAAAATAGGAATATTTATAATTAAAACCTATTAGTAAATGATCCTTTTATCAGTTTTGAGTCTAGGAGGTTTACAGTATGTAGGGTACATCAGAGTTACACATATCATAGAAGCTTTCCATTTCCTGGAACTATTTGAAGTGCCGGTATATCACAGGGCAGGAAAATCTACCAATCCTATGCAGGGGATAAGTTTTTACAGTGCACCTATGGGAAAAGTCCCAAAAGACACCTACCCTGTTTCCCCGATGGTAAGACACTGTCTTATTTTTTTTGGAAGACCAAAATATGCTCTAGGGCTTATTTTCAGGGGGATGCCTTATTTACCCATGAAGAAGACTACAGTACACAGTTATTGTTGAAAAAAAACAGAATTTTATTACTTTCGCGATAGGTACGTTCGCAATGCGTTCGTTGGAGGAAGAAAACGGTCGGCTGAAGAATCGGTCGGCCGAAAAATCGTACCGTGTATGGCCAGCTTTATCCATCATACCATATATTGTACCATTTAATGTCCCCAATGTTCTCCATCAGGGAAACACAGTAAAGAGATTATTCTGTAGTGCAGCATCAGAGGGGACTTGACAATGTGAAACCATTGTTTATATACCGTATGCATTTTAAACAGGCTTTATATACAGTAAGTGGTATTGCTCACAGCAAAAGAAACCTGTCTGCGTGTCTCACTTTTGGATGTTCTGGCCGTGAACAAACTCCTGCAGTCTCCGTTAGGGAGGGATGAGGGAAGCTGCCTGTGTTTCCTTGCGCGGAGTCACGTGCGCGCGCTGCAGTCCTGTCACTTCCTCCTCTTCACTTCATGACGAGGCACGGCACGCAGCCATGAAGGCAAATACTGTAGACGGAGGGACCACACGGAGTCACCCACCGTACCACCCGATTCGGGTAAGCGCAGGTATCGGTGGGTGGCTTATTTGCGGGGGGGTGCCTTATTTTACATTTTTTTCTAAAAAGGGGGGCTGTCTTATTTGATGGCCCTGCCTTATCATCGGGGAAACAGGGTATGTTAAGTGGAGAATGTGGTGAAATCAGTTAGCAGGGTTTTAAAAAGTTTTAGATAATTTCCTAAAAGAGAAGTCCATAAGCCATTATTAAACTGGCTTGGGGAAATCCACAGCTTATTCCTAGGATAAGCAGCATAAAATTGACAAAATGGGGAGCTATTTTAGATTTGGTCTTTAGTGGAATGCAAGGCATAGTACAGGAGTTAATTGTGTTGGGTCCACTGGGAAACAGTGATCAAATTTGAGCTGATACCAGAAGTGACGTCACAAAAGAAATCTATTGTGGAGGCATTTAAATTTTCAAGCAGGTGACTCATAAAATGAGGAAAATGGTTAAAAAGAAGCTAAAAGGATCAGTTGCAAAGGTTAGGACTGTAAACCAGGCATGGATGTTATTTAAAAATACCATCATGGAAGCACAGATCAGACACAAGCACTGGCAAGTTAGATGCAAAGCATTGATAAAGAAAGCTAAAAGAGAATATGTAGAGAAACTTGCAAAAACTCATAACAATTTTTTTAGGTACATCAGAAGCAGAAAACCTGTGAGAGAATCTGTGGGACCATTGGATGATCAAGGTGCTCAGGGAGCATAAGGCCATAGCAGAGAGACTGAATTAATCTTTGCTTTGGTCTTTACGGAAGATGTAAGAAATCTACCTGAACTGGAAATTGTTTTCAAGGGTGATGATGCGGAGGAACTGAAAGAAATCTCAGTTAATCTGGAAGATGTACTAAGCCAGATTGACAAGTTAAAAAGTGATAAATCACCTGGACCAGATGGTATATATTCCAGGGTACTAAAAGAACTCAAACATGAAATTGCTGACCTGCTGTTAGTGATCTGTAACTTGGAGGGTGGCCAATGTTACGCCGATTTTTTAAAAGGGTTCCAGGGGAGATCAGGGAAATTACAGACCGGTAAACCAGGTCACTGGCTTAGAGACAGATAATTTACAACTTTTTAGAATCCTGGAAAAATCCAGACAACTGGCAATCCTAGCCTCTTGATTAGGGTTGCCAGATTTCCTCTTTAGAAACATGATGGCAGATTAAGGCCAAATGGCCCATCCAGTCTGCCCATTCACAGTAACCATTATCTCTTCCTCTCTCTAAGAGATCCCACATGCCTATCCCAGGTTTCTTGAAATCAGACACTGTCTCTGTCTCAACCACCTCTAACGGGAGACTGTTCCATGCATCTACCACCCTTTCTGGGAGAAAAAAAAAATGCTGTATCAAGGGAAACAGTCTCTGCAGCTACTCTAATGAACTATCAAAAAGGAAACCATCTCAGCATGTAGGGCCTGGTTCTATAAATGGCGTATATGTTAAGACACCACTAGGTGCCCTAATCACAGACACTTAGCGACAGCTAACTAAAATCTGCACACAACATAATTGTTTTTTAATGAGTTAAATGGCGTTGTAATTGACCATGCCAATAAAAAAAACATTAAAAAACATTTTTTTAACTTGATAATTTAGGTTGCACGCAGATATCTGCCTAGTGATTCCTACATCAAGGCGCCCTCCAATGCTTAATGACGCCTACCTGAAAAGTAGGCTTGGTTAGAAGCAGAGAATAGACATGGTAGGCATCCGAGGTAGGCGCCAGTTAATTTGGCCAGGTACAATGGCATAGTAAGAGTAGGAGGTGCCCCCTCTGCACCATCCTATCCACACACCCCACTCCTTCCTCCCCCTCCCCCTGCTCCTTCCTACCCCCACACCACACTCTCCCTCCCCCCATACCTCTAAATCTGCACCAGCGGGAGTGGCTTCTACAACATGCTCCTTGCGCCAGGGTTGGGTTTCCCTCTGACATCACTTCCTGGCCCCATGACCTGAAAGTGATTCAGAAGGGAACCAGGCTGGCACGAGAAACAGGCAGAAGTTGCTTGCACTAGTGAAGATCTATAGAGGTACGGCGTGGGGGGGGGGGGGAAGGGATGGTGCGAGCATAGCATGGTGTGGTGGGGCGGAGAGGTGCCAGCGCCCCCACTGACACGGTGCCTGGGGTGGTCCCCTTACTACACTACTGGCCAAGTAATAGCATCGACTCCTGTGGGTTTGGGTGGGGATGGAGGAGATTAATTGGGAGGGGATGGGATGGGATGGATCTTAGTGAGTATGGGTTAGAATGCAGTGGGGATGGGTGAAATTTTTTGTCTGTGTGCATGTTCTTTGTTTACAGGCCCACACAAAAATGTCACCCATTTCTTCTACAGTCTAACGACCCATACCCACCCAGCCTCATCACCCAATCTCTTTCAAATTTATACCTCAGCCCCCTCCCCAGACTGACTCTTTTGATTCCTGATTTCAGCCACAGGATATTACTAGAAGACCGATAAGTGCATGTTTCAAAGCCTCATGTCATCTCAAAGATAGAACATTTTCTGAGGCAGCCCCATGAAGTGGAATAAATTGCCACCTAAAACTCTGTACGATTGATCATTATGAATGATTTTGGAAAGCCTTATAAACATGGTTGCTCCATGGAGACAGCAGCAGAGGTGAGGAGAGTTTGATTATGATGCTTGGGAGGGGAGATTTTTTAAAAAATTTGGGAGTATAATTGTATATGTTATATTGGGTACGGGGAGGAGGGAGGTTGTTTGGTTATTGTTGTTTGCACATTGGTTTGTTTGTTTTCCTTAATTTGTAAGTGGTATATAAAAAAAACTTTGTAAGATACATTTTTTTTTTTAAATCCATGATGCCCCAATTTCTCCTTCATCTTCCCCAGCACCTACAGGTGTTGCAATGCAAAATTTACCTTATAAAACATATCCATATAACTTTATATACCCTCCGTCACCCTGAATATCTACCTCATGGTTTTTATCTACGTTTCCCCACTGCTTGGTATTTAATGACCTTTGTTTTACACTGCTTCATAATTTTACTATTTATGTATTCAGTTTTCTATACTGTTCTCCCAGAGAAGCTCAAATTGGTTTACATGAATTTATTCAGGTACCTGGTGGGCTCACAATCTATCTAATGTACCTGGGGCAATGGGGGGATTAAGTGACTTGCCCAGGGTCACAAAGAGCAGTGTGGGCTTAAACCCACAACCTCAGGGTGCAGAGGCTGTAGCTTTAACCACTGCACCACACTTTTCCCCTAGGCTTTTACTAAAATAAGGCAGAGCATGTTTTAACATAGGACTACTGTATTCCATGCATTAAACCAGGGATCTCAAAGTCCCTCCTTGAGGGCCGCAATCCTGTCGGGTTTTCAGGATTTCACCAATGAATATGCATTGAAAGCAGTGCATGCACATAGATCTCATGCATATTCATGGGGAAATCCTGAAAACCCGACTGGGTTGCGGCCCTCAAGGAGGGACTTTGAGACCCCTGCATTAAACCCATATTTAAAGCACCAATATTTTAAGGGTTTTCTTGCCCCCACGTTAACCGTTCTTTGACCAGCTACAATGTGCTCGCTACATAATGTTTTCATACCTATTCCCTGCTAATGACATGACCCGCCTGAAAAAAATAAAAATAAACAACACACTGAAAGACAAACTACTGCAAAAACCTTTAACTGTATTCACTAAGGGCTCCTTTTTCAAAGGTGCGCTAGCGGTTTTAGCGCGTGCTAGCCGCTACTGCCTCCTTTTAAGCAGGCGGTAGTTTTTCGGCTACCGCGCGCTAATCTTGTGCACGTGCTAAAAATGCTAGCGTACCTTCATAAAAGGAGCCCTAAATTTCAGATCAACTGATTGGCACAATTTTTAAAAAGCGCAGATTAGAGCTATGGTAAATTAAAATCTGTAAATGATGAAGTTCATGGAAGAGAAACAAAACACTTTAATACTGTGTTTTTCAACCTTTCTACACCTATGGACCAGCAGAAATAAAAGAATTATTCTGTGGACCGGCATCGGTTGAGGAACACTGGGCTAAGTCGTGGGCCAGACCCCGCCCATCTCTACCCAATCTCCACCCAAGACTCCGCCCCCATAATAGTACTAATTGCACCTTGCACGTCCCATGCCTCAACTGGAAGCCTTCCCTTTGACATTGCAACGTAAGAGAGAAGGCTTCCGGTTCAGGCGCAGGATGCCAGTAGGAGCCACTGCCCGTGGCTTTGTGCACTGAATCAGTTAGGAAGAGGGAGCTGGCTCGAAGATAACGCCGCATCGATCACACCGTGGACCAGCGGTTGAAGAACACTGTTTTGGGCCTGATGCATGTGCTGGCCCTGTGGACCGGCAGGAAATTTCTGTGGACCAGTGCTGGTCCATGGACCGGTGGTTGAAGAACACTGCTTTAATAGATGACAACAATCAGAGCTTGATTTTGAGAGCTGCCATCCCCAATGTAGCAATAATTCATCTCTCACAAAAAAAGTGGTTTTTCCCCTCCCTTTTTTCGCACCATTCCAGTCAGCTACTGCTTTATCCATGGCATACTGCCCAGGGACAATGGTAAGTCATCTAAATTTTATATATCCTGATCATTACTACAAAACATGTATATTTGTCAATAGAAAAGTCTCATTTAGAAGAAAAGAATAACAACTACACTTTTCCCTCTATATTCACTGTGATAAGGGAGTAACAGACCCGCGAATACAGAAAATCCACAAATAACTTTTTCATATGTTATTCGCTGTTTTCTATTAAAAGCCATCATGAATATGGTGAAACAGCAAATAACATGGTGGGAGACCTGGCCTGTTCCTGAAGGAGCGGCAAAACGTGGTGAAGAAAGTGCTGGGAATTGGTGATTTTTCTCTGTAAACGCTTGGAATCAGCGATTTCTCTATGCAAGCTAATGTAATTGGGGGGGGAGGAGCCAGCAAGCTAAAAACCGTGAATAATCGAAGCCGCGATTGCGGAAACCGCGAATATGGAGGGAGATGTGTACAGTGCATGGTACAAAAGCAGACCGACGTGACACATGGCAATCCTTGAGAGCAGGAAGCCTGTCAGATTTTCAGGATCGCTCGCTCCCTCTGTTATATGCAAATTTATCTCATGCATATTTAATTAGCGACAGCCTGCAAATTCAACTGCTTTGAGGCCGTCCAGAATTGCTGGGTTTTTTTTTTAGAAGTCTTTAGTTTATTTATCAGCATTTTCAATATATGAAAACAGTACAAATATCAACAAAACAACACTGCCTTGTTTGACATTACAATTCAGATGTTCAAAACACTTTGAATGATATACATTATAATCCTATCCCAATGTACCTTTGATCATCAATCATTTTTTCTCAGGTAAATATTGTACTACAGCTATATCTGTAGCTACTGTACCTCAAAATTCTGATTATCTATTCATGGAAGTTATATTTACCATATCATTTCATCAAGTGCCATATAAATTTCAAAATATATAGGGGTAAATTTTCAGCAGCGGCACTGAATGGTATCATTTAAATACAGTCCTACGGAAAGGAGGATATCCGTGAGGCAAACATTTTAGCTGAAAACAAGACATCATGTTAGCTTGGTATTGTGAATTTTAACACACCCCCCCCCCTTTTATAAAACTGCACAAGAGATTTTTATTGCTGGCTGGCACGCTGAAAAAAACGCTATGGCCGTCAGAGCAGCACAGAGCATTCAGTGCTGGCCTGCACTATAAACCTCTTGTGCAATTTTGTAAAAAGGGGGAGGGGTAAAAGAATTAATTATGCAGATAAATTTTTTTACAAAGCCGCGTTAGGGTTTTTTTTTATTGCAGGCCGTGGTGGTAAAAAGCTCTGAAGCTCATAGGAATTCTATGAGTGTCGGAGCTTTCACCGCCACAGCCAGCGATAAAACCACTAACGTGGCTTCATAAAAGGGGGAGTTAAATAAGTTTACTTTGCGCATGTTGTTCACAGAATATCACTTCCGCAATGTTGCATTTGAGTTGACTATTGTTTCTTAAAATAGACTGATAATTATCTCTCTCTTGACGCAAAAATAGATTATTGAACCTTTCTTCGGTGTGAATATAGATAAGAAAGTCCAAAAATATCCTTCTCTAAAGTCATAAGAACATAAAAATAGCCTTACTGGGTCAGACCAAAGGTCCGTCGAGTCCAGTAGCCCGTTCTCATTATATCCTATGGATGCATTAGCATTTAGCACGCGCTAAATCGGCTAGCATGCCTTAGTAAAAGACCCCCATTGTTACTTAGCTGCAGCTCACAGTATGTTGAACAATCCTGACGCAGCCCGAGCATGAGAAGAAGTTGAGGGGAGGGACGGGGCTGGAGTGGAACAGGGCATGACTTGGGCGGGGCCATGGGTCTGGATTTTACAATCGAAAAATCTGGTAAGCCTAAGTGGCTTAGCATCCTGAGGTTGTGAGCTCAACTCCAGCCTGCTCCCTATGACCCTGGGCAAGTCATCTAGCACTTCATGGGGCAGACTAGTGAGGAAGGGTATAGAAGTCCTGTGTAGAAGAGACCAGGTGAAGACCCCTGAAATTTCCCCCATTTAAGCAGAAACAGGCCAATACGGATGGAGCCTAAAATGAATGCTGAAAAAGTAAAAATGGACTCTGACTAACAAACTCTAACAAACTGTCAGCTCTGAAAGACACTTCTGCTTTCTTGAAGGAAAGGTCAACCACAAAACACAGCTGGAAAGGAAGACACAGAAATTGACATAAGAAATTCATCAAGAAACTGGGCTGTGCAGCATAAGAACAAGGGATGTAAGGAAGTAAAAACTAACCACAGAGCTAAAAAACATTAGGCCAGGTGCTCGGAGGCGGGGCTTGGTATATTAACAGGACATTTAGGGGAAATCAGGGTAGAACTGAGAAATCATAAGGGGTGTGGTAACACAGTATCACTCATGTTAACCAATCATTAGATTAATAAATGAGATAATAAATATGATTAACCAATGAAAATGTGAAATGTAACATGCATCAAGGTGGGCCAGAGCTGTCAGAGTCCTATAAAAGAGGGCTCCCGGGACCAGAGCTTCAGAACTCTTTGGAAGTTCTCCATCAGTCTGGCCAGCCTGATGTATGCTCTATCACTCTATATACTGAATGATTTATTCTTGTAAGCTGTTACTGATTTGCTAATAAACATACTTATCGATTTAAACCAGTATATAGTGTGTGAGGTCTCCATTTCGAGGTAGGCCTAGACAGCGGCCTCCTTCACTAGATGGGCCTTTTGACCTTTATCTGCCGTCATGTTTCTACGTTTCATTGTCCCAGGTAGCACAATTAGATTATAAAACCTGCCGGGCAGGTAGGGAAAATACTTAAGAGTACCCGATTACTATTCAATGTATTGTAAACCACTTTGGGAGAATCTCTTTATGAAAAAGCAGTTTATAAATCTCAATAATAAAATTTAAGCTTATTTAAGAGTATAAACAAACACATATACGGTATGCATCTAATGATTATAGTACAGTGGGCTAAGAACTTGGGGAACTGGGTTCAAATCCCACTGCAGCTCCTTGTGACCCTGGGCTAGTCACTTAACCCTCCATTGGCCCAGGTACAAAAACATAGGGCTCCTTTTACTAGCGTTTTTAACGCGCGCTACAATGCCGCATGCGCTAGACGCTAACGCCTCCATAGAGCTTGCGTTAGTATTTTTTGTTTAGCGCGCGCTAAAAAACGCTAGCGCGTCTTAGTAAAAGGAGCCCATCGTTGGAGAAACTCTCCGTTAACACGGCCTCTCCCGAAAACTGTTCTTGCATTGATGCTGTCAAAAGATTTTAAATAAAAGCTTATTATTGGTTCAGAACACATAAAACCATGCGGATGGTGCAAAATACAGCGGTCAGGTTAGTTTTGGGGTTAAAGAAATATGACCATGTGACACCCTTTTTCCGGGTGTTGCACTGGTTGCCAGTGGAGGCGCGCGTGAAATTTAAATTCGGTTGCTTTGACTCCTAAATATATAAATGAACTTTTCTCTTTTACAACCAACAGATATAGGAGAAGCTCACATTTGAATTTTGCTTTTCCACCTGTTAAAGGATGCAAAGTTAAAAAAAATAATCAGCACCTTCTCTCATATCAAGCAGCAGCATGGGGCAAAGACATAGATCAACTGCTCCTTGTTGCTGAAATGTATGGGGAATTTAGAAAACATCTAAAAACACATCTATTTCTGAAGTATTTAGATAGTTAATTTGTAAAAATTTTTATATTATTATGTAATTATCAGATTTTTAGGGTTTTTAGCCATTAGTTTTTAACTCTCTAATCTTCTTCAACTTATTGTACAGTGGTACCTTGGTTTACGAGTGCACCGGTTTGCGAGTGTTTTGCAAGACGAGCAAAACATTTGCAAAATCGTCAACTCGAAACCGAGCATGCCTCGATTTGCGAGTGGCACCCCCCGCGATCCGGCCCCCCCCCCTTCTTACTGTCATCTGGGCACCGGCACCGGCATGTCCTGTGCGTTGGTGCCGGTGTCCAAAGATCGGCCTCCTCTTCTTGCTGGGCCTTGAGCATCTGCGCATGCGAGGCCTGCGAGTTCACGCTCTCTCCAAGGCCCAGCAAGAAGAGGAGGCCGATCTTCGGGCACCGACACCAATGCACAGGACATGCCGGTGCCGGTGCCCAGGCCCAGATGATAGTAAGAAGTGGCGGGGGGTGCCCAATCGTGGTGGGGGGGTGCCGGATCACGGGGGGGGAGGGTGCCGGATCGCATGGGGGCCTTCGGGGGGAGCAATGCCGGTTCTCGTGGGGGGGGTTTCCATTATTTCCTATGGGAAAACTCGCTTTGATAAACGAGCATTTTGGATTACGAGCATGCTCCTGGAACGGATTATGCTCGTAATCCAAGGTACTACTGTATTTTAAATGATGTAAACTGCATAGAACTTCATGGCTTTGCGATATATAAATAAATTGTTGTTACTGTTATGTTATTCTGCATTTATGGAAGGAGTGTCAGGAAGTGAGTAGAATCCACACCTTTCAGCCTACCGAACCGTTCTCCAATCCCAGCATAATTTAAAAAAAGGTATGTACTCGTATACCGTACTTATAGGTAGCTGCCTTGTCGTATCCTCTGAACCCTGGGCCCGTTGCACAAATAAAACCTCACAATGCAGTGTTTAACTAAAAGATAAGCTGTTTTGTTAATACAAAATGCAGAATCTAAACTAAACTCAGTTGCACCTTTTCTTTCATGGAGCAAACAAAACACTCCTTCAATGCAGTCTGCTACCAAACACAATCAGTCCTTTGGATTCTACATTCTGTAGCCAGCTTTTCCAAGCTCGCATAGCTGAACCTGTTTAATATTACAGGTAGCAGTCAGTTCATGAAGAGGAATGGGGGACTTGTATACTGCCTTTTTGTTGCTTTGGCATTTCAGAGCTGACATTCAAAGCAGCGGGCACTACAGGGTTAAGTGACTTGCCAAGGGTCACAAGGAGCAGCCCTGGGATTCGATCTCGCAACCCCTGGGTGCAGAGGAAGCAGCTCAACCAGTGAGCCAGAGCCCTTAGCAAGAACACCTTCTCCATTGTGGCTTGCATCTCTTAATCAGGTGACGGGACAAACGCGCACCAACATTTGGGAGCAGACAATTGAGCGTAAGACTCCCGCGCGCTGCCTTTTAAAAAAAAAAAAAAAAAAAAATCACAGACTGTAGGGATGGAGATCTGATAAGTTCTGATCCAGAGCATCAGAACACTGGCGGGGTCCGCACGCAGGCGGTTCTGAACGCAAGCCAGGTCGGCACACCGACCTAGGCCCTGTGTGCAGATCTGTGCCTGTGTGTGGATCTAGGCCTGGGTTTGGTTCTGAGGCCCTGTTTCTCATTTCCTCTCCCTCTCCCTCCTGACACGTATACATTCTAAGGACAAGGGTTGCACCTTGAGCAGAAGGCTGAGGCATCCCTGACTCTGGCCATATATTAACCTGACCATACATTTACCCTTTTTCTCTTATCTTGTTTAAGCATCCCTTATATGGGCAACAATCAGACTTTGCCTGAGCAAGGCTAATCAAGAGAGCTTAAGAAGCATGCATTATAACCTTTGGACTGTCACATGCCATAGTAAGATTTAAAAATGTATCCAAAAAATATGTCTAGATTGTTTTAAATTTATAAACCTGACGCCTCAGCCCCACCACTCCACCGCAATGTTAGATTCAAAACACGGGAGATTTACTATGGGAGCCTCATCATTGGCTGTCGGGTTTGTATCATACATTTATTTATTTTTGTATTTTTATAAATTTTTAGTATATTAATCAGTCATTAGAATTAGATTTAGACTTTAAGAAGTTTTAAGAAAATAAATATTCTCTTTCTGAGTATCGTAATTTAGAAGTACTTGATACTTATCTCAGCGTTTAACCCAGGGAGTCAGACCCGACATGTTTCACAGCATTTGTGTTTTATCAAGGGTCTCCCTGCAAAATATTAAAAAAGAGAAAAGAGTCACATACAATTATGCGCTCTGCTCCCCTCCTAAATGGAATACATTCAATATAAGTAGTAGTTCAATTTGAATAGTGTACTTACCGAGGGCGCCGCCGCCATCCGACTCCACTACTTTCATGAGTCGGATGGCGGCGGCGCCCTCGGTAAGTACACTATTCAAATTGAACTACTACTTATATTGAATGTATTCCATTTAGGAGGGGAGCAGAGCGCATAATTGTATGTGACTCTTTTCTCTTTTTTAATATTTTGCAGGGAGACCCTTGATAAAACACAAATGCTGTGAAACATGTCGGGTCTGACTCCCTGGGTTAAACGCTGAGATAAGTATCAAGTACTTCTAAATTACGATACTCAGAAAGAGAATATTTATTTTCTTAAAACTTCTTAAAGTCTAAATCTAATTCTAATGACTGATTAATATACTAAAAATTTATAAAAATACAAAAATAAATAAATGTATGATACAAACCCGACAGCCAATGATGAGGCTCCCATAGTAAATCTCCCGTGTTTTGAATCTAACATTGCGGTGGAGTGGTGGGGCTGAGGCGTCAGGTTTATAAATTTAAAACAATCTAGACATATTTTTTGGATACATTTATGAATCATTTTGGGTCTAGATTATACTAATTTAACTTTTGAAGGCTGTTGATTTAATGAGCTATAGTAAGATTTAAGACATATCAGAAAGGTACACATTAGGAATCGCTTTAGCATAACTGTTATTATGTATTCATATGTCACGTGAGATAGTAGCTTTGAGACACATGATATAGATAAACAATGGTTTAATCCTCACTGTAAAGGCATTATGAAATTATAACCTTGTAGAGCATTAACTAAGTAATTAATGGAGATATGATTCTCAATAAAAAGAGGGAGAGACCATTCATTTGAAGCGTCTCCTCCTGACTCTAAGATTGCATGTGTGTGTTTATTGTGGGGCATTCCTACAACAGACCTAAGAGCAACTCTACCCACACCCACAACCAATACACTTCACTACCTCGAACCCCACGACCAAAACTCCAGAGCAGACATGATCTGGGACCACTTCGAGTTCCCAAACTGGCATCAGTTCCTAAATTTATTCCATAAATACACCAAATCAAACTGTCTACTTGACGCATGTCCCCCCCCCCCCCCCCCCAAAAATCATGGCGGTTGCCCCACCAGACTTCAAAAAGGAACTATTTACATGGCTAAAAACTGCCCTTACAAACGGAACATTAAACAAGGACATGGGACACATACTGATCACCCCCTATCCGCAAAGATGAAAAAACCTCTACAGCACTGACATCCAATTACAGACTCATAGCAAGTATTCCCCTTTTCACAAAGATACAGGAAGGATTGGTCAATCTACAACTAGTAAACTACCTAGACAAATTTAACATCTTTAGTGAACACCAATCAGGATTCAGGAAAGGATACAACAAAGAAACTGTCATAAGCTCCAAACAAACCACCTTTATGATCTTTTTAGCAAAGGCAAAAGCGCACTGATCCTATAACTAGACCTCAGCAGTGCGTTCGACCTGGTAGACCATGAGATCATGCTACTGTGCCTTGATGCAATGGGAATTTCGGGAAAGGTAAAGAAATGGTTCCAAGAATTCCTAACAAACAGATCCTACCGAGTAACCAGCAATGGACATCACTCCAACCCATGGAATAACCCATCGGGTGTGCCCCAAGGCTCCCCCCTATCGCCCACTCTGTTCAACATCTACATTGCATCCTTAGGTCACCTTCTACAAAAACTAAACTTAAAGCACTACATATACGCAGACGACGTATCCATTTTAATCCCTTTAACTGACATCACAAATGAAATTATAGACAACCTCTCAAACACAATGACAGAAATCGAAAAATGGACCACCACCTTCAAACTGAAACTAAACACAGAGAAAACAAGTCTTTTTGGCAAGCCCCAATGAAAAAATTACGAGAACATTGTTAAAAATAAACAACCACGAATATCCAATACCATAAAAATACTGGGTATCACTCTAGATACACACCTAACCATGGCTGACCACATAAACGTACTGGTGAAAAAATGTTTTTACACGCTGTGGAAGCTAAGGACCATTAAAAAATACTTCGACCCAACATCCTTCAGGTTGCTGGTGCAATCGCTGATCCTATCCATCCTTGACTACTGCAACATCATCTACCTGGATATCCCACAAAAAACGTCAGGAAGAAGGCTTCTGGGCGCGATTAGCGTCAGGGAGGTAAGCAGAGGAGTGGCGGCGGTGGACTGGGGGAAGTTTAAATCGGGCCTGGAGGGAGGCTTTTGTTTTCCGCGGTAGGGGGGAAGGATGGAGGTAGGCAGGCTTTGGGGGAGGTAAGCAGGCAGGCTTGCTGACTTTGGTGGAGACAGGCAGGCTGGCTTTGGGGGAGGCAGGCAGGCAGGCTCTGGGGGAGGCAGGCAGGCAGGCTGGCTCTGGGGGAGGTAGGCAGGCAGGCTGGCTCTGGGGGAGGCTGGCTCTGGGGGAGGTAGGCAGGCAGGCTGGCTCTGGGAGAGGTAGGCAGGCAGGCTGGCTCTGGGGGAGGCTGGCTTTGGGGGGGGTTGGCCGGCAGGCTTTTTGGGAGGGGGTGGGACAAAGGCTGGAAGGCAGTGAGGGGACATAGGAAGGAGGGATGAAGGAAGGAGAGAAAACAGCAGAGAAGGGGGGTTGTAAGTAGAAGAAAGACAAGAGAGATAAAGGCCTGGAACAAAGGGAAAGACAGGAGGCAGCAGCAGGACTTTGGAAGGTGCAGACAGAGGGAGAGAGACCCTGAGGAAGAGCAGAGAGAGGCAAGATCATAACAGAGGAGGGAGAGAGAGAGAGAGGGAGACCTGGAACAAAGATACTAAGGAGAACTGACACTGGATCTGGGGGCACTAAGGACATAGAAAGGGGCACTAAGGACATAGGAAGGAGGCGCTGGTGACACTAAGGACATAGGAAGGAGGGAGGGAATAGAAAGGGACAATTGTTGGGCCCAAGTGCAGAAAGAAATGAAAGATAGGATGCACAGTCAGAAGGAAACGCAACCAGAGACTCATGAAATCACTAGACAGCAAAGGTAGGATTTTATTTTCAATTTAGTGATAAAAATGTGTCAGTTTTGAGAATTTATATCTGCTGTCTATATTTTGCACTATATTTGTCTATTTTTCTATAGTTACTGAGGTGACATCATTGAAAACCCCCCAAATATAAATGATAATTAACATTTTCTCTGTGTATAGGGTGCTTTGTGTTTTTTTTAAATTTTATGGTTACCATTATGAAATAATAAGATATTGTGTGTACATGAAAATGAATGGAAGAAATTGGGGGCGGGGCTAGAGCGGGATTGGAGTGGGGACTGAATATTAATAGATGTCCCGTTTTGATGAAAAAAATAAATGGTCACGTTAAACATAACTCTTGATTGCTCAAGTTAGGGAATTATCTAAGACTATTCTGCTGATCTCTTTCCCCGATATCTTCTGTGAATGATAGTTCCTGCTTCTTAAAAGAAAACGCTACCTCCTGTTTTCCCTTCTCTTAAAGTGAAAACAAATGGAGTATACAATAATTTAAACCAATCACGTCTACATGACAAATGAACTCCCGGCTTCCTGTCACAAATACCAGCCACCAAAAAAACTGAAATCATGGCTACAATGCGACTATGTATATTTACAGGTCAGAGTGTATTCTATAAATTATGTGTGTCCCTCATCATATATCCCATGCTCCTCCTCCAAACACATTGAAACTCAGGTTGTGCACAAGTATGCACCTACCTAACATGGCTCGTGTATCTGTATGTGTGTGGGGTAGTTTTGTAAGAGAAGAAAAGGTGAAGATGGCCAAAAGAAGTTAAGGATGTCACAGAAGCCACACTTAGAACCAGTTTCAACATGTGCCTACATCAGGGGTCCTTAATTCACTATGCCCAGACGGGGAAAGCTGGAAGGATGCTAGGGTGCGTAGGGAGAGGTATGGCCAGTAGGAAAAAGGAGGTATTGATGCCCCTGTATAAGACTCTGGTGAGACCTCATTTAGAATATTGTGTACAATTCTGGAGGTCGCACCTTCAAAAAGATATAAAAAGGATGGAGTCAGTCCAGAAGAAGGCTACTGAAATGGTATGTGGTCTTCATCATAAGACATATGGAGACAGGCTTAAAGATCTCAATCTGTATACTTTGGAGGAAAGGCAGGAGAGGAGAGATATGATAGAGACGTTTAAATACCTACGTGGCATAAATGCGCACGAGTCGAGTCTCTTTCATTTGAAAGGCAGCTCTGGAATGAGAGGGCATAGGATGAAGTTAAGAGGCGATAGGCTCCGGAGTAATCTAAGGAAATACTCTTTTTACAGAAAGGGTGTTAGATACGTGGAACAGTCTCCCGGTAGAGATGGGGGAGACAGAGACTGGGTCTGATTTCAAGAAAGCCTGGGATAGTCGCGTAGAATCTCTTAGAGAGAAGAAGAGATAATGGTTATTGTGGATGGGCAGACTGGATGGGCCATTTGGCCTTTATCTACCATCATGTTTCTATGATTCTATAATCAATCGGCATGTTGATGATTGTTCAGAAAGAATTGCAACTCCTATAAAGAGTGTCAAAAAGATTGACAGACTATTGCCAATTGTGATTCTTTATTGTATGTTAAGTTTATTATTTCATCCTGGTATGTAGAATAGAGATGTTTTAGCTATTCTTGGGACCTACACATCTTCCTGAACAATCATCATCAAAATGAATCAAGAACAGCAAAGAATGCAATAGGGATGAGAAACAATTTCAATATTTTTACTAAGACAAATCTATCAGTATTTACAAGCTTCTGG
The DNA here is from genome assembly GCF_902459505.1 of Geotrypetes seraphini. NCBI lineage: Eukaryota > Metazoa > Chordata > Amphibia > Gymnophiona > Dermophiidae > Geotrypetes > Geotrypetes seraphini. The sequence continues at coordinate 39,149,232 of NC_047095.1, forward strand.
AGTACTGCCTCAGTAACTTCAATACAGATATGTGTTTTCTGAACCAAGAATTACAGACTTCCATTTTATCTGTTAAAAATCTGTACAAATAAGATAACTGTTTTCAGCTACAGTGGCAAAATAATGCTCAGAATTTAGAAAGTTGGTTGATTGGGCTAGAGAATGACACGAGGACAAATTTTTCCCCATCCCCACGGGAACTCATTTTCCCGTCCCATCCCCACACGTTCTTTTCCTGTCCCTGCCCCATTCCTGCAAGCTGTGTCCTCATCTGCGCAAACCTCAAACACTTTAAAATCATAAGTAGCAACATTCTAGAGCTCAGATTGTGATGTCATAATGCCACATTCCACCAATGCCTAAGCGCCATCCTCAAATGCACAAGCCTCAAACACTTTAAAATCATAAGTGTTCGAGGCTTGTGCAGTTAAGGCAGAGCTTACAGGAATGGGGCAGGAACACGGACAGTGACAAAACTTGTGGAAACGGGCAAAGGAAATTGAGTTTTTTAGGGATGGGGACAAATTTATCCCTGTGTCATTCTCTAGCTTGGGCTGAGAACTTTTCAGCACCCCCTCGTATTTCCCATTGATTCCTATAGAGTTGTGTGTAAAAGGAGTTTTTTAAGTCATTCAAATGAGGCAGCGCAGTGGCAGAAATGTAAGCAAGCTTTTTTTTTTAAAACTCTTCTTAGTTTAAGCCGACATCACAGTTAAAACAAGCTCAATTTTGCTTCTCCCCCTTAATCCTTGGAGGCCTGATACTTAAACACACTTGTCTATCATGTGATAGCCACTGCATATTCTTAGAACTCACCTTGGCGCGCCCCCCCCCCTCCTCCCTCGGCGCACCCCCCTTCCCCATTCTATAACAGATCACCAAATTTGCTAGAGGGGAGTTAACAAGGGAAGGCATGGGCAGGACTAACATTTATGTTAGCAACTTATAGAACAATGTAAGTTTTCCACATAAATGTCACAACTAAGTGCTAACGTAAACACACCGTAGACCTGTCATAAATGTGTCCACATCATAGAAAACTAGAACTCAACAAAACCATCTCCCTTTGGTTAGGACACTCAACAGATCCATGCTACACTCCAAGGATTACAGTAGACGACACAGACTTTCCATTAGAACTACAATCCTGAATCTTAGGAATAGAAATTGATAACCACCTATCCATGAAGAGCCATGGACAATCAATAAGAAAACAATCTTTCCTTGTGACGAGAAAGCTAAGATCCATCAGAAAATACTTCAAAACAGAGGCTTTCTGAATTTTAGTGCAATCCCTATTCCTATCTCGACTAGACTACTGTAATGTAATGCTAATTCCTTGCTCTAAAATGTTGCTATTGCATCTACAGCTAGTTCAAAATGCAGCTGTAAGATTCATATACAGACTATGGAAATCGAAACACATACAAGCCTACTATATGAAACTACACTGGCTGCCCATAACTGCAAGGATCAAGTTTAAAATTAGGCATTACTACCTTTAAAATCCTGATGAGCAATACCCCCTACTACCTAAAGAGTTGGCCAAGAACAAATGGGATGCCCATGTCGGATCTCTAAGAGGGTAGAGTTAAGGGGATGGGTCATGAGAGTGTGATCTCTCAGAGGGTTAAGGGGGAGGGTCGATAGAGTGGGCAGACTTGATGGGCTATGGCCCTTTTCTGCCGTCATTTTTCTATGTTTCTATCCTACTCCAGGGTGCCACCAACAGATATTCCACCAGAAATCTCCCAGCAACAATATAAAGTCTGAATATACAACTCCCTTATTTCAAGATAACACACTCCTTAGACCGTAGAGTTAACTAGAACATCTTATGGCAAATAATTATATCAGTCTCTGACAGTGCAAATGTTTGGAGATGTATAAAAATTCAGAAGGGAGGAAAAAGCCGCAGAACCCCTCCCACACCAACCTTGGTCGAGAAAAGTGAGAATTTTCAAACCAGGATGAGTTGCTTCATCGGCATTAAAAAACCTTCCCAACTGGGTAACATTAAAAAAAAAGCCTTGTGCAATGCAGAGAGCAGTAACCAAAAACTAAACAAATATGTAATTAAAATATTTATCCAGTGACTAAATCAATAGAATACTTTATCTCCAATATGAAATTGGTCTCACGTCGACAATGGCCAGCATTTCGACAGTGTCGGTTACCTCAAGATGTACAAAAAAACTCCTAGAAAATATATACACGCTGCAAAGTTGACAAAGATTAGATTTCATGTGTCCCCCTGTAATTTCTCAGTATTGATACTATATTCAAATCAACAAATCAAACCACATACTATCATAGTACTAATTTATTAAAGCAAGGTCCTCAGAAAGTGCCAGTATTAGCCAATGGCTACAGTACTTTCGGCACTGGCCTCCTCATTAGACCCGCAGTTAATTCTTTTAATATATTTTTGCTTTTCTATAAACTGCTTTTTCTATAAAGTACTATATTTACCAAAAAGTGCTTCTTTTACTAAAGTGCTGTATTCTATAATTTAATCATTTATTAGAAGCTCCAAGAGCTAAAAACTTATTTTTTTGTTTTGTTGTTCATATCGGGAAGGGACCTGTCATTCGACATGTTTTGCCGAAAGGCTGTATCAACAAAAGTCCCTCCTTATCATATCATTCTGTACCATCCTGCGTAAATCAGTAACCACAGTCACATTACCATGCATTAATTGATTAGCGTGGGGTTAGCATATGAGCACTTAGGCCGATTCCATAAGTGGCGCCTAACTCCCAGGCACCTTTGAGTACAACTGTCAATCATCCACTAGGCGCCCTTTATAGAATCACACCTAGCAACGCCTAAGCATTCGTAGGCACCTGTAGGCGTTAGAACCTTAGGTGTACTGCCATTTAGGCCAGGGTTTTCTAAGCCTAAATGAGTTTGCCTAAGTAAAACCACATCCATAATCCGCCCTGAATCTACCCCATAACCATTCCTACTTTGCCGGTAGGTGCCTCGGTGTGGACGCCTACCGGCTAATTCATTTTTTTAAATGTTTTTTAAAATTGTTTTTAATGGCACTTTCAATTATCAGCGCCAATTAAGAAAATTAAATTAGGTGCCTAGATACTGGGCTTGATAGACCTTCGGCCTGTCCCAGTATGGCAATTCTTATGCCGATCTAGGAGCCTAATTTTAGGCATCTTTTATAGAATCAGGGCCTTAATGACTGTAAAATAGATGGTTGTAAGGGCTCATGTGCTAATTTTTGGTAATGGCTGTTCACTAATGGCAACATTAGCGCACAGTTATTAATTCAGAAAGTGGAAAATCAGCCATTTTCTAGCTGCAATAAAAACAGCCTTAGCGAGTGGGAAAAACCCATACAAGGTTGTGCAAAGACCACTTTCTACCACAGCTTTGTAAAAGGACTCCTAAGACACTTGGATATCTCGGATTACCTCTTTACTAAACTTGTGTTAAGATTTTGCAATTGCTATGGGCTTTGATCAGATTACCTACAGCCTGGCTGTCCTGGCTAGGGCTACTCTTGCTATTGGAAGCTAAGCAGGGTCAGGCCTGGCTAATACTTGGATGGAAGTATGCCAGATGTTGCAGACTGCAGGGCCCTATGCTAGGCAGCAGCAACATAGTGAAGCCACACACTGTACTGGAGAAGGCAATGGTAAACCACTCCTGTACTCTGCCTTGAAACGTCACAGGGAGGATTCTTCACGGTGTATTGAGAGGAAGAGGAAAATGCGGAAAACTCTGGTATAAAGGAAAACACACTTACAAAGTCCTGGCATGATGCAGGTGAAGCATAATAAGTCCTTTGGATAATACCAAAGGTGAAGAAACCAGACTTCAAAGAAGAAAAAACCCCTTTTTATTCCCCTGCTCTAATAAATCAGTATTAACAATCTAAAGACATTTCTTAATACATTTGCCAGCTGTCATTTATCATATGATAAATCTTTATTGGTTATTTCTTACACGTCATTACATTTGTTAATTCATTTATTGGTTTATAATATTTGTGTCATGCTATACGTATATCCAGTTTACCAGAAAGCCTATCCTTTTCCCCCATATGTCCTTTTAATCCTACCACATCAGCAATTCCAAGCCCTGCCCTTATCACAAGATACTCTTGCTAAATAATTTTCTTTAGAATTCTATTCTTGATCAGGAGATGTGTTCATCATAACAGATTATAAACTGTCATATGCTGATTGGGAAATATCCTGCTGAGTTAGCTGCTGACCTAAGCGAAACTTATGAGAAGGAACAAACAAGCAATACTTAACTCTTTTGCATGGCAGCAGAGCCTCACATCTGTTATGATGAACACATCTCCTGGTCAAGAATAGAATTCTAAAGAAAATTATTTAGCAAGAGTATCTTGTGATAAGGGCAGGGCTTGGAATTGCTGATGTGGTAGGATTAAAAGGACATATGGGGGAAAAGGATAGGCTTTCTGGTAAACTGGATATACGTATAGCATGACACAAATATTATAAACCAATTAATGAATTAACAAATGTAATGACGTGTAAGAAATAACCAATAAAGATTTATCATGTGATTTAGACCAACGTGGTGCTGGCCACCAAGAAATGTATAAAAACAGGCATGTAAGAGGAAGTAGGTAGAACAGACATCAGAGGATCCTCAGGCCTGAAGATCACATTCTGTTACTCTATATGCTGAATGATTTATTCTTGTAAGCTGTTACTGATTTGTTAATAAATATACTTATTGATTGATACCAGTATATAGAGTGTGAGGTCTCTATCTCGGGGTAGGCCTAGACAGCTGGCCGACCTCAGTATGCAGCCATGACCAAAGACATATATACAAGTTTCACAGTTTATTAAGTATTTGATTAATCGCTTACTCAAATATCTAAGCAATGAACAAATCTTTCAATTTACAGGGGTTATAAAAAACAGATGAACACTGAACAAAACATTTTAAATTAACGACTAACAAAATAAACAGAAAAGGAAAACAAAGGGAAAGGCGGGGTAATGAAATACAATAATAATGATGGAAAGAAGGACGATTATGGTAAAAAAAACAATAGGAGGGAAATAAAAGAAGTAGCCTTATGAAAATAAGCGAAAATAGGCTGGGACTCCTAAATATCATAAGCGTCTTTGAAAAGAAAGCTCTTAAGTTTACTTTTAAATTTATCTAAGTTCTTTTCTTCTCCGAGATAAATAGGGAGGGAGTTCCAAGTTTGAGGAGCTGTAACAGAGAAGATAGAGTGCCGCCGTGTATTAATAACTTTAAGTGAGGGCGTAACTAATAGATGTTGGTCAATAGATCTCAGTGATCTGATTGGGGCATAAGGGATCAATAACTTGTAAATGAAAGCTGGGGTTTTATTTTACAGTAAGTAGATTTAGTTTATATTGAATTCGATGCACATTGCCAAATTAACTGAACCATGTCTAAACGTCCAAAACCTATCAGACCACTTTTAAAAAGCACTTGCCCAGGTAGCAACACCTGCAAACTGAATAAATGCTGCTGACCAAAACTATTCAACAATTTTCAGTGACATTACCTGGATAATGCCAATGAAAAATCATTGGAGACTGCCCCAGCATGGTCCAGATAGCATGGAGGCAGAGTGTGAAATTATCTGCCACCGCTGCCACATCAAAATAACTATCCAGACAACTTAAGAGAGAAAATTGCTGTCGGGACTTTTAAATACAGTCCTTGGGGGCGTACCAAGTTCCTTCAGGTTTTCAGGATATCCACAATGAATATACATGAGATAGATTTGCATACCACGGAGGAAGTGCATGCCAATCTCACACATATTCATTGAGAAGGCCTGATCTAGATAGCAGCAGTGAATACTGCCATTATCCAGATAACTCCAGCAGTTGGTGACATCCCAGGACAGAAAACAAAAACCCCCCATGAGGAAATGGCGAAAACCAGGAGATGATTTGAGTTTGCGCCAGCACTAACTGTTCTCTGCAGAACCTCAAGTGTTGCTTTTATTTGAAGCCACCTGGTTTCTTAGAGAAAGAAATTCTGTACAGAATCTGGCGTATATTTGGTCCTAGACCCTTAACACAGGAGGGGCATGCCAAAACATGACGTAGGTCTTATTTAGACAGGATGCTTGCATTTCAAGCAAGCAAACAACAGTCCTGGTTGAGTAACTATATCAGCGGAGCCATGCTGTCCTATGGCGCTTTCAGAAAAGAAATTAAGACAGTATTATTTGATAAATTTATCTCTTAATTTGTGCTTTTATTCTTAACACAATAATTTTACTGTATCAATTTAAATTTTAATGTCTTTTTAAATAATATTATTTTGTATTTCACTGATTGTCCAGTTTTTCTCTTTTGTGGAAACTGCCTAGAATTCTTTTGATTAAGGCAGTATAGAAAAATAAATTTATGTTATGTTATATTGGATAACACAATGAAATCCTTACAATTATGGTGGACTCTTGAGTTCTTTGCTCATCTCCTAGTCATCAGGGCCTCGCGATGACGACATGCGCATGTATGACATCGTCACGTTGATGCCCGCACATGGGCGGAGGCCCTCCGGCCACGACCTTGACGTTGTCACTGCGCTGGGGGATCCTAGAAGAGGGGAGGTGCGGGGAGAGGAGGAGAGATGACAGCGAGGAGGAGAGTCGGCATCGGCTGCGAGAGGCACATCCCATAAGCAGTCAGCCAGCGCTGGCACCAGCGTCTTGTCGAGGCACACCTAGAATCTGCTGCGGCACACAGTTTACGATACACTGTATTACAGGGAAAAAGTCCTCTTATTTTCTGACATATCTGAATATTCAGCGCCACTATCCAGAAAGCAGCTGATGCTGAATAAACAGGCCATAGCCAGCATTTAAAAAACTTCAGACCGCAGAGTTTAAAAGCTGAATGTTCTGGGTTAACTTTAAGCACTCCCAGAAATGTACTGTGTGTTAACTGAACGTCAGATAATGCAATGCAGCTGGTGTTAACCGTGCCACATTTTTGTAAGATAACTACTTCCATATTAACTGTCCATATTAACTACTTCCACGTTCCCTGTCCATTCCAGCACCACTGTTCCTATGCTAACTCACATTCAGGCCTTACAAACGTTTTCTTACACCCTCTGAATCCCAGCATAAAGTGGGATTAAAGATTACCAAGTCGCAAAAAGGTTGCCCTTAAACATGTAAATGTATACATCTGCGTTAATTTATGTAAATTTTTTTTTTTTTGTATGTTGCCTTAATGTTCACATGACAATAGATAACAACCAAAATTTGTAAGTCATCCAAGTTGATAATTGTAATGCCCAACGCTTTCATTGCGTAAGGAAAATAAAATAAAAATACAGCAATAAAATTTTTTTTTTTAGATTTATTTCCTTGTTGTTCAATATTTTTTTATTGATTTTTTTGAAAAAATATAAGAAACAGTTTTTTAAAAAAAGTTAATGTGGCTTAGGGCTCCTTTTATCGCACGCACATTTTTAGCGCGTGCTAACCCCTGCACCAGCTGAAAAACTACCGCCTGCTCAAGAGGAGGCGGTAGCGGCTAGCGCGGCCGGCAAATTAGCGCGCGCTATCACGCGCGTTGTAAAAGGAGCCCTTAGTAAATAGGCCCTGGAATGTAAGTATTTTCCACGCTGAGCAAAGCTTTCGCCTGTAAATATTTCTCGATACAAAATGGGGTGAAGAGGCCACAACGTTAGTACCACATACAGATATTGTCCAACAAGTTTAAGGGGCAAAACAGCCAGAAGAACACCTCGCCTCTGGGAAAGAAGAGTCGGACAACAAAAGGCAAAAGGGTGGCGTCTTTTCAACCCATTTAGTTCTTTCGTAAAGATTTTATCACTGGTGGAAAAAGACGCCACCCTTGTCCAACATGTTTAACAACACTATTGCCAAATTAGTAGAACAGGCCACGCAGGTCTTTAAAATGTTGCTTTCAAACGATACAATGTAACCATAGGCACTAAATAGATAAATTTGAATGAAGGACACGCCAATATCCACAATAATCAAATGTAAATCTTTATCTCACATTCATGCCGTACTTCATTCTCTAAATTTTAGCTAGTCTTACTGGTCCTCAGCGGGCCACCAAGCACTCAAACTACTCTCATTGTGCTGGGCTTTATAATAATAATAATAATTTATTTTTATATACTGCCATACCTAAGAGTTCTAGGCGGTTTACAACAATCAATCACAGTACAAATAGTTACAATACAAATGCATACATCGGATTAAAAGCTTCTAAAGATTCTGCATGATAAAATGTTAAGTATATTAAGAAAGACCAACAATTTAAAAAGGGGGGGGGAGATAGATTAAAAATAACTACATGAAATAGATAGGTTTTTATCTGTTTCCTAAAGTCAAGCTAGGAGGATGCTCCCACTCGTCATCGGATCCAGTGCAATAAATATTTTGATCGTTTTGGATAGTTATAATTAAACACACTTAGATAAATATGTACTAAAAAGTACTTAGCTTGTGCAAAAAGACGCTATTGAACGGGGGTAGAATCACCAAATCACCAACATGTTTCGCCCGTGTAGTTCTAAGGGCTTTCTCAAGGTTCCCACTCCCTCTTTGCGCCATTCACACCGACCATTGCTTTCAAACTATAGGCATATGCTAAATTTGTTATTTCAATTGTTGTCAACTACTTTTGGCAGTTTCTAAGGAATATAAAGGCTAGGCCAGGGGTAGGCAATTCCGGTCCTCCAGAGCCGGAGCCAGGTCAGGTTTTCAGGATAGCCCCAATAAAAATGCATGAGATAGATTTGCATCTCGAGGCAGCAGTGCATGCAAATTCCATCTCATACATATTCATTGTGGATATCCTGAAAACCTGACCTGGCTCCGGCTCTCGAGGACCGGAATTGCCTACCCCTGGGGCTAGGCAATAAGGGTAAATAGAGTTAGAAACTAAAAGCACCTATAAAAGCTTTGTACTATGCATTGTGCCTCCTGTCAAATTCAACTGCAGGGAACACTTAGCTAATTCTTTGTCTCTTGGTTTTAAATAGTTTATGAAGACCCTCTTTGACTTGTAATTTGATAGGTTTAAGTACAGTTTTGTGAAAACAAATGGATGCAAAAGCTTCTTTTCTCCAAACACTGGCAGCAGTGGTAGAGTTAAATGCCAATGCAGTATAGCCCTTTCTTACAGCATCCCGTACGGGAGGGGGGTCGAGAGGAGGTGGGGCTTTTCCCGGAAATTTAAAAAGTGCATGACTAAAGAGCGGCATAGGATGGAACACTCTTCAACGTGCACGCCATGAAGCAGCCTGTTGCTAAATACAGTATATCATATGCCTAAACAACCCCCCCCCCCCCCCCCAACTATCTTCCACGAAGCCGCAGACTGCTAGGGATGCCACATTGCATCGCCTGCCTTGCATCTGAACGACGACTTGCACCCTCTTTCCTCTTGCTCGGCAGACGTCTCCTTCCCAGCTGGCAATGCAGGGAAAGAGAAACAGAAAGGCAGCAAACGGAACTGGACCGCCCGCCCCGTGATCCTTCTCCTTAGAATAATATCCAAACCCACTAGCCCGATATTAAAAGATGCAAATAATTCCAACATCTCTTCTCGGCAGCCAAAGGGCTCCTCGCTTGCACAATGCATTAAGGCAACAGATTGAACATTTACCTTGAGAATGCAGGCCATGTTTCTTTTTTTTTTGTTTTTGCTGTCCCCCCACTACCAGAAAGCAGCAGGATTCTAGACTGTGATTAACAGTTCCGGTGCCAGACTGCTATTAAACCCTACATTCCTGTAGATCCGAATAGGAGCGCTACAGTGCTTAGATCCGTTAGTCATGATAGCCTTTTCGTGCCTTTTGTCCCGCCCATCGTTTCTGCCACTGGCTGCCGGCCAGCGCAGCGCCTCCCCCTTGAGTCATGTGATGCCCTGATTCATTGCCCTTGCTTGTAAGGATTTTGGCTCTTGAGTTCTTAAGGCAGTAACTAATGTCAGGTTTGTTGGGTGGGGGGGGGGGGGGTATTAAGAAAATCAGCACTGTGGAATTTGGTCATCATTTATAAGCAAAATACTGCAGCCTCTTCAACCAAAATATCTCCCTGCTCCCAAAATAAAGTTTCTTGTGAATAATATGAAGAAGCTTTATAATTTTTTGGCAATAAAACCATCTAGACTGAGGGGAAATTTCTGTATAGGACAGCCGGTCTCAGCAGCCACCTAAGAAGTGGCTGAGAATCGCAGATTGGCGTCCTATAGATCAGTGTTCTTCAACCCACCAGTCCGTGGACCGGTGCTGGTCCACAGAAATTTTCTGCTGGTCCACAGGGCCGGCAAGCCCATCGGGCCAAGATAGTGTCCTTCATCAGCCGATCCACTGTGCGATCAATGCGGCATCTTCGGGCCGGCTCCCTGAACGCTGCAGTGCACAAAGCCATGGGAAAAGGCTCCTACGTGCATCCCGCGCCTCATCTGGAAGCCTTCCCTCTGACATCGCAACGTCAGAGGGAAGGCTTCCAGATGAGGCGCGGGACACGCGCGAGGAGTTACTGCCCACAGCTTTGTGCACTGCAGCACTCAGGGAGCCGGCCCGAAGACGCCGCATTGATCGCACCGTGGACCGGCCTGAAGATAACACCAGGGGGCAGGCCAGAAGGCAAGGCACAGCATGGAGGGAGAGAGACAATGGTAGGGGGAATGCTTTTATTTTTTTATTTAGTGATTGATTTACATCTGTTGTCTGTTCAGAAAGAAATGCATTTATTTCTTTTCCTCTGAGGTTGTACTGCTTGCAGAGTCTTGCTTCTTAGGGTTTGTAAATATTAGTACTTTTAGTTTTTGGTCCTGCATTTTCATGGGGTTATTCGTTTTCTGGTAGGAATGAATGTTGAAAAGCATACAGTGTGCTTTGTGTAGTTTAATTTTCTGGTTAACCATTATGTGTTGTTAATACGATTATATTGTGTGTGTGTGTGTGTATATATATATATATGAAAAATGAATGGAAAAAATGGTGTTACAATTAGTACTATTATGGGGGCAGGGTCTGAGGCGGAGATTGGGTGGAGATGGGCACGACTTAGCCCAGTGTTCTTCAACTGCTGGTCCGCGGACCAGTGCTGGTCCACAAAATAATTATTTTATTTCCCCCGGTCCAGAGGTGTCAAAGGGTTGAAGAACACTGCTATAGAGAATCGCGTCTGCCCTAATGAACAGATGCCTAACCGCCCCGATTTTCTAACTGGCGCCCATGTCACAGACGCCGGTTTGAGAATCAGGTTGCCATCTGCTGATCATGGCACGGAAATTCACCAGCCGTGATCAGCTGAGTGGCTGTGGCAAGGAACCCCCCCCCCCATAAATGCCCTCCCGCCAGAACCCCCGAATCCCCCCAGTAATTCCCATGACAAGAGAGATGCCCAATAACCTCCCGCCAGAACCTTACCCCCTAGAACTTCCGAAGCTCCCCCAACCAGCGACACCCCCCATCAGTGACACCCCCTACACTCCCCCCAATCAGAGCCTTAGACCCCTCCCCAGTGCATCCCAGAAGCAGGAAGGGGAAAGCTTGCCATTTTTGTGTGGCAGTCCTGCCGGCCGGAGGGTGTAAGCATTCCTCCAGCCGGACTTTCTACAAAGAGGTATAGGCTTTGGGATGAGAGGAGGGGAGTCTAGAAGCTTGGGGCGGGGGAGGGTATGGAAGGGGGTGTCTCCAGTTGGGGGGTCTGGAGGGAGATATCACCGGTTGGGGGGATCAGAAGTTCCAAGGGGGGTTTTGGCAGGAGGGAGTGGGCATCCCTCCTGCTGGGGGAGGGGTTCCGGCGGGAGGTAGAGGGCATCCTTCCTGCCAGGGGAATTCTCATGGGAATTCTAGCAGGAGGGAGTGGACATCTCTCTTGCTGTGGAATTTTGGGGTGGGTTCGGGAGTTCCAGTGGGAGTGGGTATCCCTCCTGCCAGGGGTCTTCGCAAGGGGGTTCCCTGCCAAAGCCACTCAGATGATCACAGCAGGGGGATTCCCTTGCTACAATTGGCTCAGCAGCTACAGGCACCCATCCTCCTCTGACCCCCTCTGCCACGCATGTGCACCCCTTCCCTCCCCTTGTACCTCTTTCATTTTTCCTGCGCGAGCAGCATTACGAACTTGCTGCCCGTATCGGTGTTGCTACTCTCTGATGTCATTTCCGGGCCCCACACCTAGGAAGTGAGGTCAAAGGGACAGCTGGCACCACGTGGGCAGCAAGTCTGTGCTGTTGCTCTTGCCTAGAAAATTTAAAAGATACAGGGGATGAGAATGAGGGGGGGGGGCGCACAGCAGGGGAGGTCGGGAAGGAGCGAGGGGAGCGGAGAAGAGGGTGGTAGAGGGGTACCACCACCCTGGGCACCACTTACCCTTGCTACGCCACTGAACACATGAGACAATCTCTGCTCGATAGAGCTTAGAATTTATTCAAAACAGGCAAACGAGGACAAATTTTAAAAGTTAGTTATTATTGACAGGAATAAAACAACATAGATACCAGACAAATAAGGGGTTAAAATTTAAAAGTAACCTCAAAAGGTTTATAGGCTTTTAACATGTATTTGAATAGGTGGCGAGACAGAGCACGGCATATCAACTCAAGAAATCTATGGCAGGCATACAGCACAGTAAGATGGAAAGAAAAGAGTCTGACGTTGGTGGTAGAGAAGGACACAAAACCAGTGACTTACCCAATGAATAGAGTGCCCAGGGAAGGGTATAGGGTCACTGAGAGGAGTTTGAACTGAAGTGACTTGAAAAGAGGGGTCATGTGAGCGCAACAAAATTTTGAACACATTAAATGAGAAAGAGACAGTTCAGTGGGAGACCTGCGAGGAGCAAGTTGCAGTATTCTAACTGGGAGCAAAGGTAGTATGGATGAAGGTTTTGGTAGTGTGTTCAGAAAGAAGGGATGAATTTTGGTGAAGTTACAGAGAAGGAAATAATAGGTTTTAAAAGTCTGTTGGATATGTGCAAAGAAAAGAATCAAAAGTTGAGCCTCAAGATTGCAAACTGAGGATGACAGTATTATCCACAAAAAAAAAGAGAATGGGGGAGTGGAGAGGTAGTCTAGGGAGAAGGTTTGGCCATGGTGAAGAGACATCCAGGTACCAACACCAGAGCAACAGTCTGAGCCTTGAGCTGGGATTCCCAGTGAAATTCGAGGTGTAGAGAGGTAGATCTGGGTAACCACCACTGATGTTCCTGTCATCGGAGGTGAAGCAGCAATAGTATGATCTCAATCAAAAGGGAGGCCGGCCCCCTGGATATCCCATAGCACTTGCCAGCCTCTCATGATAGAGACTGTGATATTATTACACCACCCCTGATGGTGGAAATGCCAGCGGTGGACTTCCCACACTGCAGAGAGAATCTTGCTTCAGGGCCTTACAGAGGGGAAATGGGAAGAATACTACTGACAATTCAGCATATACCTGTTCTGTCTAGAGGAGGACAAACAGGAAGCACTTAAAAACCTGATAAGTCGCTAGAGTATCTCAGATACAATGATGCTGCTAAATATTATTCCAGTGTATAAATGATTATATCCCAATTGTATTTCAATCAGTATCTTACCTGTAATTAATAGGTAAACATATTCTGCACAAAACTCAAAGGGCAGAATTGATGTCAGTAGATAGAAATGTAGTAATAAAGAAATCAAATAATAAAAACATGGACAAAAAAAAAAGAAATATATGTCCTTACAAAGCATTATAAAAACTCAATACAAATGAAAGGTTTGATATTCAGCACTAGTTAACTGAGTAAGAGAGTCTCCTAACCGGCTCACGGCCTCTTGTACAATGCCACGCAGCAACAGCCCCGAAGCCCTTTAAATCTCTATGGGCTTCGGGGCCGCTAGCGCGGCTCTGTAAAAGCCGTCAGTGTCTCTCAGACTTTTTTTTAGCTCTGGCACACTAAATGTTTTTTGCAGCACATTATAATTGAAATTATAAAATTGCAAAGCCAACAAAAAATTAAATTTGTGAGTTATTTATTTAAAATTCTTTAAGCTATGTATGGGTAATTGTAACAGTGAAATTAACACACACACACACACCCTTTTACAAAACCACAGAGCAGTTTTTGAGCATAGGCAGGCGCTGCTCCTGACGTGTCAGTTTTGTAAAAAGGGGGGGGAGGTAAAATGCAATTCCATGTGGATTACAAATTATTCAGGTACTCAAGCATTTTTCCCTATCTGCCCTCTGTCTATCTAGTGTACCTGGGGCATTAAGTGACTTGCCCAGGGTCACAAGGAGCATGTGGGATCTGAACCCACATCCCCAGGGTGCAGGGGCTGTAGCTCTAACCACTGCACCACACACCAATGCACCGCTAATCAATGCAATGCTTATTTTTGAGTGCAAATTAAATCAAAGCGCGGCTCGATAATTGACAAGCAAACACACAATTCATCATCCATTATCTGCAGTTCTCTTTTTTTCAATTTAATTTCTGTCAGAGCTGAAATTTCAAGTTTGCAAAGATAAGAAGATTCAAACCAATTCAAAGCTTTGTTGCCCAAGTTAGGATAATTACTGCATAAAAAATAAAAATAAAATTGCTTGCCGTTAGTTTTCAAGGACCAATCACGTCAAAGAATGATGCATGTCTGGGCAGTTGTATCTTTACGTGAAAAACAAAAACAGGAAGACCCGATGTTCCACAGGAAGAGGAGCAATACAACAACAAAGCAAACTGTGGACGAAACACAATGTTCTTGGACCTTCCCTTATTTCTTCAATCAATGTCAAAAAATATTTCCACATCAACCATATTAAAAGCTAACGGACCCTTTTCATTAATTAGGTTGTGATGTATTCCAAGTTTCCAAGTTTATTAAATAATTTGATTAATCGCCTTCTCTACATTCAAGGCGATGTACAAAATAATACAAATAATTATAAACATAGGTAAAATATTGTATAAATAAACAATGTTACAAAAACAAACACAATTTAAAATAAAAATTAAGTTGTTACGTATTATATTGAAACAACGGGAAAGTTCATTAATGGTTACATTCTATATTAAATTCAAAATACAAAGGTAAAAACATGGGGGGGGAAGAAAGACAGTAAAAAAAGTGGATAAAAAATAATAAAAGATCATTATTCACTAAAAGCATCGTTAAAAAGGAAACTTTTGAGCTTAATCTTAAAATTTTCAAGGTTCTTTTCTTCTCTTATATGTATTGGGAGATCATTCCAGGACTGAGGAGCTGTCACTGAAAAAATAGTGAGCCGTCTAGTATTAATAATTTTTAACGAGGGAATGGTCAATAGATGTTGATCCTGTGATCTCAATGTTCTAGAAGTGGTATATGGAATTAAGACTCTATGGATAAAAGCGGGAGTTTGAAAAATGAGAGTTTTAAACGTGAGTAGGCATATCTTAAATAAAATGCGGTGTGCTACAGGAAGCCAATGAGATTCTTTAAGTAAGGGTGTGACGTGGTCAAATTTTTTTGCTTTGTGAATTATTTTAATAGCGGCATTCTGCACAATTTGAAGACGTCTAATTTCTTTATGAGATAAACCTTTGAATAAAGCATTACAGTAATCGAGTTTAGAGATGACTAAAGAATGAATCAGAATGTTGAGAGATTTTGTACATAAAAATTTAGAGACAGAGCGAATTTGGCGTAGTCTGAAAAAAGTAGATTTAACAATGTTACTTATGTGGTCATGGTATGATAATTTATTGTCAAATATAATACCTAAGATTTTAATATTTTGTTGTATCTGTAATGGGTTACCATTAATCGAAATTGGGGTAATAAATGAACTACTATCCTTCCATGGGAAGAGCATCGCGTTGGTTTTGAGAATATTTAATGATAACTTGTTAGTATCCAGCCAGTGATGAATCTGATCCAATTTGTTATTTTTTTTTTTATTTTATATTTATCAAATTTTACATTTTATAATCAAGTATCCACTTGTACAGAAAGTTGAAGAAAAGCAGGAAAATAATACTCATAGGTAAAATACATAATAATCAACTAAATAAAAATAAATGTTAAGCTTAAATTCAGCTCAAGTCCTCTAAATTAGATCCAAGAAGGATGAGGCGGAGATATTAACAGATACTAACAAATATCAATTCAAATATTAGGAAAACAAAGTCCCTTAGCTGAGGAAGGATATCATTTATTCAATTACACCTCGCTTGATTTCCCTTCATCCAGTCGAGTTCCTGCCAGAAAAGCTGTCAACTGGAATGGCTCAAAGAATACATATTTCTTCATATGGTACTGTATTACACATTTGCAAGGGTGTCGTAGGAAAAAAATCCCTCCAAGAGATATAACACCTGGCTTCATCAAAAGAAATTCTCGCCTTCTTCTCTGGGTTTCCCGTGCCAAATCTGGGAACATTAATATTTTATGTCCAAGAAATTCTTTCATTTTATTTCTAAAGTACAATCTAAGCAACCAGTTTTTATCTGGTGCAAGAGCCACCGTAAGAAGCAATGTTGCCGGAGATACAAGCTCTCTGTCCGAAAGTTCCAAGATTGCTGAAACATCAAGTGGTTGACTATCCTCCTGTTGTTTAAGTGGTAATTTAGTAGTTTTCATTGGTAAGTAATATACTTGAGTAAATGGTGGTAATGTATCCTCTGGAATACCCAAAATCTCTACTATATAACGTTTCAACATATCTCTAGGTGTCACAGAGGCTATCTTAGGAAAATTAATCAAACGGAGATTATTATTGCGAGAAAAGTTCTCCAAAGTTTCCAATTTTCTGCGCAAACTTGTGTTATCTTTTACCATTACTTCATTAAGCTGTTTTGATGCTTTTAACTCCTGTTGTATATTCACAATTGAGTTCTTAGATTCCTCAATTTCAACTTTTATATTTTTTATATCATTTTCTTGAAGAGTAATTTTATTTTCCAGCTGCAAAAGCTGGGGTTTAACAGACTTAGCTAGGTCAGCAACTAAATCCCAGATTGAGTCCAGTGTTACTTCTCTGGGTTTTTCAATAACATATGAAGGATTGAAAATTTGAATAGTCTCACCGGTTATCAGCTGATTCTGGCAATCCTTCTGCTGGGCTGAAATGATCCCTGAAGTTTCCAAATCCTCGGTACTTCTTGGACTCACCTGAAAACTCAGGGAGTCCATCTCCACGCTCCCCTCTCTGTTCTTCCTGGCCTCCGAGGGTAGGTGCTTGCCTCCTTCCGGGAGCTCCTCCACTCGTGGGGAGCTGGTAACCTGAGGAGGTGGGGGAGGTGCCCTAGCGTCGGGGCTGAGCGTAGTCTCTAGCCCCAAGGAGATCACCTCATTTCCGCCTCTCTGAGGCGTCTCCAGCGGGGGGGATGCCGACGCTGCCGGGATATCCTGCATCCGACGCAGGAGCTCTTCAATATTGCCGAAAGAGGGGACCGCTGTACGCCGCGAGGCTCCAGCGGCGCTGCGGCCTCTCCTCTTCGGCATCTCAAGTAAGTAAACACTCCAAAAAGAAAATTTTCGAATAAGTCTTCTCCGGCGTGCTACTCAGCGTCCGGGACCGTCGGCCATCTTGGATCTGGCAGCTTTTTACCCAATTTGTTATTTATTGCTGTTATTTCCTGTGTATTCTTGGGGTCAATTGGATGTAATAATTGTAAATCATCGGCATAGGCGAATACCGAAAAACCATATTCTAAAGAAACTGTGAATATGGGATAAACCATGCGTTGTGAGACATGTGTATCTATGTTTTTGTCAATAAAGAACCCCGTGTGCATAAAGTGTGGCGTAGTGTCTAAAGATGGAGACTCTCTAGAGGGAAAGCTGATACAAAGTCAATGTGACTAGCAAAGAAATACTAATACAAGAGAAATGGAAAGTAGTGAAACAGATAGACATGCTGGTATTGTGGAATTGGTGTCCAAATCGCAAATGCCTAAGAGAGGAAGAATGAAAAAAACTGACTTAACCTTGCTGATAGCAGAACTTTCATTAATTAGGCTTTGATGTATTCAAAAGAAACTGTGAATATGGGATAAACAGTTAGCTTTTAATACGGTTTATGTGGATATATTTTTTAACATTCATCGAAGAAATAAAGAAAGGTCAAGAACATTGTGTTTCGTCCACAGTTTGTTTTGTTGTCAGTTGTATCCTTATACACACAAACGCTCATAGCATTGACAGACTCTTGCGTACGCGGCGTACATGTCGACTGTTCTAGTCTATACATATGAAGGGAATTTTTAAAAATAAAGTAAAATTCTGGAATCTCTCGTGGCACATCCAGAGTTTCTTTAAGAACATAAGAATTTGCCTCCGCTGGGTCAGACCAGAGGTCCATCGCGCCCAGGGTCCGCTCCCGCGGCAGCCCATCAGGTCCATGACCTGTAAAGTGATCTTTTGTCTAGAACCTGTTCTTCTCTAATCCTTTACATCCTTCAAACCCCTTTTCTTTACTTATCAGTTTAGGATGTAGGGAGGGGGGTATTTTATTAGTACATCTATCTTCTATATATATAAAATCGGAGGTATGTATGTGTGTATATATATGTGTGTGTGTATGTGCCGCGATCACGCAAAAACGGCTTGACCGATTTGAACGAAACTTGGTATGCAGATCCCTCACTACCTGGGATGATATGTTCTGGGGGTCTTGTGGCCCACCTGCACACGTGGGCGGAGCTACAAACATAAATTCAGATTTCACCCATTCATGTCCATGGAAAAAATGTAAAAAGCTGCCATTCTCACTGTAATTCAAAAACGGCTTGACTGGTTTGAACGAAACTTGGTATGCAGATCCCTCACTACCTGGGGTGATATGTTCTGGGGGTCTCGCGGCCCACAACTCTATGTTGCTTGCTCAAGGGTGGGTTCACCCAAGAATTTATATGTTCTTGCTCCAGGAGGTGAAACTAAAAATGTTGTTTATAATCACGTTTTGCGTTAGTTGTATTGTATTCATTTTGTCAAATATTTCACATTATAATTTGAATATTGTACTTTTTATTAAGCTGTAAAAAAATAATTTCATTCACCACTATAAAGTATCTTTATTTGAATCCATTTACAGTGTTATTGCTATAATTAAATACCCGTGCAACGCCGGGGCATCAGCTAGTAAATTATATAATAGTGGAATATATGGTTGGGAGGGATGGGAAAGGGGAAGGGATAAAAATTTATATAACGTACCAATGATTGTTTATAAGTGATGTATTTATTGTTACTGTGAATGATTATATTTTACACTTGATGTGATTTTGAAAATGAATAAAGAATTTATAAAAAAACAAAAAACCCTTTTCTTTTTTATCTATACCCTTTCTTTCTCCTTTATCTGCAACCTTCAATCCCCTTATCCTTCAGGAATTTATCTAGTCCCTCTATGGGCTAACTAGTGGTGAGCACATATATAGTTCCACAGAATATTTGAGAAGACCATCACAGCGCTATCTGGATAATGCCAAGATGGTCTGCAGTGGAGTCAGTGCAAACCCAGCAATGATACCTAAATAACTAGGTGTGCAAGAAGAGACTGGAAGATCTGAATATGTATACTCTAGAGGAGAGAAGGGACAGGAAAGATATGATACAGACATTGAGATTCTTGAAAGGGATTAACATAGAAACAAATCTTTTCCAGAGAATGGGAAATGGTCAAACTAGAGGGCATGAATTGAGGTTGTGGGGTGGTAGATTTACCTTCTCTTTTACTAAGGCGCGCTAACCGATTAGCGCAGGCTAAACGCTAATGCGTCCATAGACTAACATGCACGTGTTAGCATTTAGCGCACGCTAAATCAATTAGTGCGTGCTAATCGGTTAGCGCACCTTAGTAAAAGAGGGCCTTTGGAGTAATAGTAGGAATTTCTTTTTCAAGGAGAAGGTGACTGATGTCTGGAATGCCCTTCCGAGGGAGGTGGCGGAAATGAAAATGGTGGCGGAATTCAAAAAAAGCGGGGGATGAGCACAGTGGATCTCTAATTAGAAAATGAGTGGTAAAATTTATTTTGTGATCCATTTTGTTTAAATTACCAAAAAAAAAAAGAAGCGACAATCCATGGACTCAAAATTAAAACAAATACAGATCTCAAGCCTTGCATAAGGGGACCATTTGACCTGCCTCCTAAGCACTGAAATTTCCCTAGGTCTATCAGGGGGGCACAGGGGGCCTTCCTACAACCAAGATTAAAATTGACTGCAAGGCAGTGAAGCACAGGACAAGCCATTGAAAACCACTTTTAGAACAGAGTACTGTTAGGCCCCTGCAGAGCAATTCAAACTTCTCAAGCAACTTTTTAGCACTCAAAGACAGAGCAAAAATTAGGGCTGGTGAAAGACATACCATAAGCAAACTTCAGCCTTGTTGGGGGGTTTTTTCCCCAGAATGTCCTAAGACCGTTACTGAGCAAACATACATCTAAGTCCTATTTGGGCATTTGGCGCTAAACGCCCAAAGTCGGCATGGGAAAATGCCCATTTTTGAAAAATACGTCTAGAATTTTATTTTTATTTTTTTAAGTCATCTATCTGAACGTCCGGGCTATTGTTCATCCAGACCGCCAGGACTTCTATCTTTATACCACATTTTCGACCAAAATTTTGTCCAAGTCCCAAATGCTCAGAACAAGACCATTTGGACATGGGAGGGGCCAATCTTGTAATGGACTGGCCACTCAGACATGGCAACAGAGCAGTGGGGCACCTTAGAGGTCACTGCTGTGAACTTCACAAAAAGAGTGCCAGATAAACATCTCACCAGAACTCCATTATAGGTTATGGTGAGTCCCCTCAAAACACCCCCAAAACCACTATACCCACCTGTCTACAACCCCAATAGCTCTTATGGCTGCAGGTGGCACTATGTGGCAGAAGAGTAGGGTTTTGGGGGGTACACATGTTCTAATATAAATGTAGTGGTTAGAGTGGCCTATGGGCCTGGATCCTCCTCTCTATGGTTCACTAGCCCACGCCCCAGGCTATTTAAGATATCTGTGTGCAGCTCTACTAGGCTTTCCTGTTCCAGGTGCTGATGTGGAGACAGGAGACTTTTTTATTCCGATCTTTGTAGGGGGGGGGTGAGGGGGTTAGTGAACATTGGGGGAGTGTGCGGGGGTCTTTACTTTGTCTCTGCAGGGATTATCTAGTCACTTTGGATACCTTTTTGGCACTTATACCTATTTTTACATCATCTAACTCACAACGTTTAAGTTTCTTCCAGGATGTCTATTAAAACATTTGATTATCCCTGCAGGATGACTAAGTCTAGGTCGGCCCCCATCACACCCACATACTGCCCAACCACTGCTCCAGATACGCCCCTTTCAGCAGCATTCAGAGGCATAAAAAGTCCCGCGGCACATCCAGAAAATTGGTTTGATTATATCGGCACTTGGATGACCTGTCTTTTAGGTCGTCTAAGTGCCGACTTGGGCAGGATTTTAGATGTGTTTAAGTTTTGATTATGAGCCCCTCTGTGTCCCATATATGGCAATTTGGTTTAGGAAGGTCTAGGGAGGATTTCTATGGGAACACCTGTAATTTGGAACATGAGCCAGTGTTGGACTGTATCCCATGAGCTTTGACAGCAACTCCAGTAGCTGGAACCAAAGGACAATACCAAGTGGACTTCTATGATCTGTCCCAGAAACTTCAAAGAAAAAAAAAAAAAGACAATTGAATCATGATTTTATAATGCGTATAATATTGAGCAGACTGGATGAACTGTTCAGGTCTCTTTATCTGCTGTCATTCATGATCCAGTTAACTTTGGACAGCAAAACCTCTATTCTAAATAAACTGGGTAACTATCTAGCATTGCCTCTTAATACTGGTGATTCCCTTGCCGTGATCAGCTCAACGGCAACACAGTTCTCTGTTGAACTGGAGCATATGCAGGTAGGGCTGGTCTCAGGGCACTGGTCTTTGACCTGGCGGCCACCGCGAGAGTGAACTGCTGGGCACGATGGACTACTGGTCTGACCCAGCAGCGGCAAATTTTTATGTTCTTAAACAGTGCCTACCTGTGACATGGATGCCAGTTAGAGAATCAGGGTGGTTAGGTGTCTGTCCATTACGACAGACACAGTTCTGCATAGGATGCCCGTGTGCAATTCTCAAAAGCCGCTTAGGTGGCTGCTGAGACCAGGCATTCTATACAGAATCGGGCCCAAATGTTTTATAAAATTACCCCTAATCTGTTCATACTTTAAAGCCTCTTCCCACCCCCACCCTAGAATGGGCATCAGTCTCTGGCTTTTGAATTTCCCCCTGTTTCAGTAGATCCGGTCATCAGACTTAGGTAGCCCTAATGCTTTTATATACACTAGGATGCAATTCAAAGGATATAAAGTATAATCTGTAATCATGAGTCTTTGTTTTAAGTGCAAATGAGATGAGTCATTAATTGATTTAAAGAGATAAATACCCTTAATGTGTCCTACAGATTTCAATACCTGTATGTTACACAATGATATGTTATCTCTGGATTTCTTGTGCTAGAAAATTGATTATACCTATCTGCAGATAAGACATTACAAGTGAGGTAATGGAATACACAGGGCTGAAGTATAAATAAAGTATAAATAAAGTATAAATAAAGTATAAATAAAGTGGGTTGCCATCCATTTATGTAAGTTCCAGAAGAAAGAAGCAGCCAAATGAACCAGCTAGTGGTCGTAAATGAAATTTATTAAAATAACAGCCTTTGAGGGATGTGTGTCCTTATAATCCTACAGTTCAGCCACTGGCTGGTTCATTTGGCTGTTTCTTATTTCTGAAACATATAAAGCACAGTTACTTACCGTAACAGGTGTCATCCAGGGACAGCAGGCAGATATTCTCTACATGTGGGTGACGTCACCAATGGAGCCCCCTAGCGGACGTTTTCGCAAGCAGACTTGCTCGAAGACCTTCAGGCTTGCGATAGGCCCGCGCATGCATGCGTGCCCCTCCCGCCCTGCCTAGGCCATGCGTCTCCTCAGCGTGTCCTCAGTTCAGATAGCAAGTAAAGAAGCCAACCATGGGTAGGTGGGTGGGTTGCAAAAATATCTGCCTGCTGTCCCTGGATAACACCTGTTACGGTAAGTAACTGTGCAAACAGGCAGCATATTCTCTACATTTGGGTGACCTCCAAGCTAACCATAATGGGACGGAGGGAAAGTTGGCAATTTAGGAGAACAGATGCTGCAAAACAGACTGGCCGAAGCGGCTGTCACGCCTGGAGAAAGTATCCAGACAGTAGTGCAAGGTGAACGTATGAACCGAGGACCAAGTGGCAGCTTTACAGATTTCCTCGATGGGAGTCGAGCGGAGGAAAGCAACAGACGCCACCATCACTCTGACCTTGTGGCCCATGACTCGTCCCGGCAGGGAGAGACCATCCTAAGCGTAACATAAAGAGATACAAGCGGCCAACCAGTTAGAAATGGTCCGCTTAGAAACAGAGCCACCCAAGCGATTGGGATCGAAAGAGATGAACAGCTGGGGATCAGTACGGTGAGAAGCAGTGCACCTCAAGTAGAAGGCCAGCGCATGCTTACAATCAAGAGAATGCAGAGCCGCTTCTCCAGGGTGAGAATGGGACTTCGGAAAAAAAACAGGAAGAACAATGGATTGGTTGATGTGAAAATCAGAAACAATCCTGGGCAAGAACTTAGGATGGGTGCGGAGGACCACCTTATCTTGATGGAAGACAGTAAAAAGGGGGTCAGCAACCAAGGCTTGAAGCTCACTGACCCAAAGGGCAGAAGTGAGAGCAATAAGGAACACAACCTTCCAAGTAAGATATTTCAAGTGAGCCCGCGCTAGCGGCTCGAACGGGGATTTCATCAAATGTGCAAGGACCAAGTTTAGATCCCAAACCACCAGAGGAGGTTTAAGGGGCAGATGAACGTGGAAAAGTCCTTTCATGAAGCGGGAAACCACAGGATGAACAGTCAATTGGCTGATGAAAAGCAGCAATGGCACTAAGGTGGACTCGAACCAAAGAGGACTGGAGTCCAGCACCAGATAAGTGTAACAGATAATCCAGGACAGCAGACAAGGAGGCAGACAGAGGCTCCAGCTGTCGAGTAGCACACCAGGAAGAAAAGCGTGTCCACTTCTGATGGCGGCATTGATGAGTGGACTCCTTCCAAGACACTTCCAGGGCATTCAGGACAGGCTGGGAGAGCTGGAAAGAGGGAATTAAGTCTCGAGGAACCAAGCCGTTAAGTGCAGAGACTGGAGGTTGGGATGAAGCAGAGAACCCTGACTCTGCGTAAGCAGAGAAGGAAAAATAGGCAGAGGAAGAGGCTCCCTGGAACTGAGTTGCAACAGAAGGGAGAACCAAGGTTGTCGGGGCCACCGAGGAGCTATCAGAATCATGATGGCAGCGAAGACTTGAGGTTGACGAGAGTCTTCAGAATCAGAGGGAATGGAGGGAACGCATAAAGGAACGCGTTCGTCCAATCCAGAAGGAAGGCATCCGCCTCGATCCTGAGAGGGGTGTAAACCTTGGAGCAGAAGCGGGGCAACTTGTGATTGAGGGGGGACGTGAACAGATCGACGTCCGGAGTCCCCCAATGAGCAAACACCTGACGCAGGGTCACGGAGTGGAGAGACCACTCATGAGGCTGCAGAAGACAACTCAACCTGTCCACCAGACAGTTCCGCTGGCCCTGAATGTAGACAGCACGAATTAATTTGTTGCAGCGGACGGCCCAATCCCAGAGCCACAGCGCCTCCTGGCACAGGGACTTGGACCCCGTGCCCCCCTGCTTGTTGATATAATACATGGCGACCTGGTTGCCCATGCGAACCAGCACCACTCGGTCGCAGAGCAGGTGACAAAAAGCTTTCAGAGCGAGGAAAATCGCACGAAGCTCCAGAAGATTGATGTGACAAAGGCGGTCGGCACGGGACCAAAGACCCTGAATGCACAGACCATCCAAATGAGCCCCACAAGCATAGGTTGACGAGTCCATCATGAGGACCTTCTGCGGAGGAGGAGCCTGGAACAGAAAACCTCTGGAAAGATTGGAAGAGAGCATCCACCAACGGAGAGACTTCCTCAACAAAGGAGTCACGACAATGCATCGAGAGAGAGGATCCCAAACCTGGTTCCACTGGGATGCCAGAGTCCATTGAGGAGTACGGAGGTGAAGTCTGGCAAAAGGAGTCACATGAACCGTGGAGGCCATGTGACCTAGGAGGACCATCATGAGCCGAGCTGGCGCAGAGTGCAGATGGGTCACCATTTGGCACAAATGGATAAGGGCCTCCTGACGAGGCCGAGGCAAGAAGGAGCAGAGACGCACCGTGTCCAGGACCGCTCCAATGAACTCGAGAGACTGGGACGGGCAGAGGTGGGACTTGGGAAAGTTCATCTCGAAGCCGAGACTCTGAAGGAGCAAGATTGTCTGTTCCGTTCGTTCGCAGGACTTCGTTGCGAGAGGACGCTTTGATTAACCAGTCGTTGAGGTAGGGAAACACCTGCAGGCCACAGAGGCGCAGGGCTGCAGCTACCACAACCAGACATTTCGTGAAGACCCTCGGAGAGGCTGCCAGGCCAAAGGGAAGAACACAATACTGGAAATGGAGATCCCCCACCTGGAATCTCAAATACCGGCGTGAGGCCGGGTGTATTGGAATGTGCGTGTACGCCTCCTTGAGGTCCAGAGAGTACAGCCAATTCCCCTCATCCAAGAGGAGATACAACGTAGGAAGGGTGAGCATTCTGAACTGTTCCTGCACCAGAAACTTGTTCAGTGCACGGAGGTCCAGGATCGGATGCAGATCCCCCGTCTTCTTGGGTACCAGAAAGTACCGGGAGTAACCTCCTCGACCGCCCGAAGGCGAAGAAGGGCCTGAGCATCCTGCAGAAGGAGAGGAAGCTAAGACTGAGCAAAAGGAAACTCTCTTGGAGGCAGGTCTGGGGGTACGCAACTGAAGGGGAGGGAGTACCCCTCCTTGATGATAGACAGCAGCCAGGTTTGGCAGCACAGTTTCCCAATCATACTGTGGTGCCAGAAATACTCACACCTGAAGAAAGAAAAAAAAGAGAAAGCAGAAAAAGATCCTACCAAAACAATGTCCTCTCCCTGATTAGCAGAAGAGCTTAGAAATCAAAAAATCATCATTGGAGTGAATAGAGCTGGGGAGATTGGGAGGGAATTAAACACTAAACAGAGACTTTCCTCAACTGCAACCTTAAAATACTAATCATGGATGTGATAGTATGTGATGATCTTAAGATGTCCAGGTTGAAAAGGTGATGGCGAAAGCTAAAAGGATGCTTGGGTACATAGAGAGAAGAATGGCTACTTGGAAAAAGGAGGTATTGATGCCCCTGTATAAGACTGTGGTGAGACCTTCATTAGAATATTGTGTACAATTCTGGAGACTTCACCTTCTAAAGATATAAACAGGATGGAGTCAGCCCAGAGGAAGGCAACTAAAATGGTTGATGGTCTAAGCGTACGGGGATAGATATAAAGATCTCAATATGTATACTTTGGAGGAAAGGCTGGAGAGGGGAAATATGATAGAAATGTTTAAATGCCTATGTGGCATAAATATGCATGAGGTGAGTCTCTCAATTGAAAAGAAACTCCAGAGAGGGCATAGAATGAGGTTAAGAGGTGATAGGCTCAAGGGGACACTTGGCCTCACCCCATTCTGCCTCCAGCCCTGCCCTGTTCCACCCCCAGACCCTTCCCCGGGGCTGCATAGATGTCAACAAGATGATGTCATGTACATGCAAATGATGTCATCGCATCAACATCTGTGCATGCACAGAGTGCCTCCAGCTGGGGCCCCTTCGCTTGGGGACTTACAAAACCCAGACATACTTCCAGGTTTTGGAAATCCCTCTGGGCACCCAGAGTTCTGTAAAACATGTCCGGGTTTTCCTGGATGTCTGGTAACCCTAGTCTGAGGAATTTTTTTTTTTTTTTAATACTTTCTTTATCCTTGTTATCTATATATATAAAATCGGAGGTATGTATGTGTGTATGTATGTGTGTGTGTGTGTGTATGTGCCGCGATCACACAAAAACGGCTTGACCGATTTGAACGAAACTTGGTATGCAGATCCCTACTACCTGGGGTGATATGTTCTGGGGGTCTCGCTGCCCACCTGCACACGTGGGCGGAGCTACAAACAGAACATCAGATTTCACCCATTCATGTCAATGGAAAAAATGTAAAAAGCTGCCATTCTCACAGTAATTCAAAAACGGCTTGACCGATTTGAACGAAACTTGGTATGCAGATCCCTCACTACCTGGGGTGATATGTTCTGGGGGTCTCGTGGCCCACAACTCTATGTTGCTTGCTCAAGGGTGGGTTCACCCAAGAATTTATATGTTCTTGCTCCAGGAGGTGAAACTAAAAATGTTGTTTATAATCACGTTTTGCGTTAGTTGTATTGTATTCATTTTGTCAAATATTTCACATTATAATTTGAATATTGTACTTTTTATTAAGCTGTAAAAAAATAATTTCATTCATCACTATAAAGTATCTTTATTTGAATCCATTTACAGTGTTATTGCTATAATTAAATACCCGTGCAACGCCGGGGCATCAGCTAGTATACAATAACAAAAATTCAAGAAAATCAAACAGTAAAGCAACCAATAACAGAAAACAAGAACATACATAGATCCTTTTTTTCAAATGAGTCGTCTAGCGCGTTTTAGCAAAACAGTTATTAAATCAAAACATTTTATCATCAGGAACAGGCTAATTGGCCAAATTTTTCTTTTTTTTTCTCCCAATTCACAATCATCGTCCACCTGAAAACTTAAACATTCACAAAACTTTCAATATAGGTTTATCCTTTAGGAAATCTTCTAACTGAGTAGGATCCATAAACACATATTTATCAGTTGCATAGGTAATGGAAATACTTTTTTACAGAAAGGGTGGCAGATGCATGGAATAGTCTCCCAGCGGAGGTAGTGGAGATGAGGACTCTGTCTGAATTCAAGAAAGTGTGGGACAGGCACGTGGGATCTCCTAGGGAGATAGTGGATGCTGTGTATGGGCAGACTGGATGGGCCATTTGGCCTTTATCTGCTGTCTTATTTCTACAATGTTTTTATGTTTCTATGATTTGAAAACTAATTGGAGGTGATTACAAGTCTGAAGTTTTGCCTAGGGCTGTAAATATTTTTTGCGCCAGTGCTGCTCCAGATCATGATTCCCTGTTTTCACATCTGTAATAAGAAACAAATGTAAGGGAGGGAAAAGGGTCATCATTCATTCATTGTCGGCATGGAAGAACTTAATTACGCACACTTATGCATGGTTTGCATTACTGAGCTAAAAAAAAAGCAGGGCGGCAGAAGATAAATTATGGAAATAGGGTGCTATACTCAGTTTGTTATTCCAGATGAGTGATGTTAATAGTTGATGACTAATTTCTTTAAGTTAACTTTTTAATTAATCAAGGAAGTCTGCAAATAGGTGTAACTGATGTGTTTGCTTATCATAAAAAGAATAGTGAACTACAGTATAGCAGGAGGTGCTGAAAAGTTCTCAGCCCAACCAAGAAGGGAATGATGTGGAGCCATGAAACGTGCAAGTTATTCCACATATTCACTCCTAAGTTCAACACTCTTGGCACATCATTCCCCATGCATCTCTACCTCACTCCTCTCTCTCTATGCCCAATTTTCTTTTTTTCCTTTCCTAATGTGCACCATCTCTCACTCGCACTCATGTCCATCAGTTCTCCTTTTCTATTCCCTCCCTCCTATGTCCCATTCATTCAAGCTCAGATTTATTTAACATACTTTCTTCAATTCAGCCTTGCTAACTTTAAATCCCTCACCATGTAGCAGTGCTGCAGCCTTTCAATGCTCCCTCTCCCTCTCTAGGGTTAACATATTTTGTCCTGCAAAACCCTGGACACACGGCCCCGCCCTTCCCAGCTCTACCTCCATCCCCGCTCCCACAATGCTCCGGCCGTGTCTAGAGGGTCTGGAGCATGCGCGGATGCCCTCCAGATGCATCCGGAGCTCATCGGGTCTTTCCAAAACCCGGACAAACTGCCGGGTTTGGGGGAAGTCTGTCCGGCCATGTCCGGGTTTTCCCGGATGGCTGGTAACCCTGCTATCCCTCTCTATCTGTGCATCAAGCAATAGTTTCTTTAAAAGAGGGAAACAAAAGAAAATAATCCCAGTTTTAAAACTCTAAACAGTTCTTAGCAGCTGTTTCAAGTAAAGAAAGAGGCTCTAATCCAAAGTTCACAAGAGCCAGTTAGTCGAATTACTTAAATTCTCCTGAAAACATGTTCACAAATATTTTTCAAACAAGAGGCCTTCTGTAGCTCCTTTTTTTTAGCTCTCTGAAGAACTTTCATGTTCAAACCATTTTTAGAAGACCTCAAGAAATACTTAAAAATACTTAAAATAAAAACACCTAATAAAAGCTGCTTACTTAAATCCCATAGCAGCCCATCTAAAATTGTGAGTTCAGCTCAAATAATCCCTAAAAGGGCCTCTCTTATGTCACACTGACATAACAGTAAGTCTCCAACTGACAAAACGTTTTTTTGTAGAAGCCACACGCACTATTCCAAGTGTGGTATTTTCATACATGCGCAGTCACTTGCAGTTGTACTTGCCTCGTCCCAGCTGCCTGCCCCTGAATTAAATTAAAACTCTGGAGTTTGGAAATATTTACCCTCGGCTATTCTGAGACTACCTGCTTTCCTCTCATGCTACAGAGCACAAGAGCAGCTAACGTGAGGCCCCCCTTCTCGGGTTGCTGGGCCCCTTTGAGACTCGATTTTCACACTTCTGACACGTGAGGAGTATCCTTGTTGACTCTCTTGCGCGTGCATGGCTAGTGTGCACTCACCTGTCCAGCCGGCTTAGGCCTTTCTGATAATGCTGCAATCTTTTGCACGTTAAATTGGTCTGACGAAAAACCAGCTTCTAGAATATGGAAACAGCACTAATTTACTTCAAGAGCCTAACTTTATATCACCGATTGAAGGAGTCTGGGACTGGTTTTCTTAAGTGTTGAACTAAGTTTTCTATTTAATAAAATGCTGAATTATGTTTAGCTGCAGACCTAACTTATCTCATGTTCTAGCCTGCCTGCACTGAGTGTTTTAGCTTGGGCATTCTAGCTTCTTATGGCTATCCCAGCATAAACAACATGTAACAGAAACACTGCAGGGCTTAGATAAGTGACCTGCTAGTGACCTGCTAGTGTGAGCTTAGGACCAATGATTGTTAAGAAAATTAACACGTGAAAAGTTTTTTCTAGAATTCAGTTGTATAGCCAGAAGAATGTATAAATATCTCTGTAACTTCCTGGTTTCGGGACTTCTGAAGCCAGATTGGGGCTCAGGGGTCCGCATGTGCTGAATAAACATCTGTGCTTTCTTCAAGTCTAAGTTTTGTGGCTGCCCAAAGTGACCTTTCACGATTACCTCAGCCTCAAAGGATTTCTTTTTACAGACTACGAATACTGACGTATCCTTTTCAACTCTATGGGAATCCTATAAAGCTTGGGTCTGTGAAGAGTCTATAAGTTTCTCTGCTTTTCAAAAGAAAAGTGCATACTCTAAAACCAATCAGCTAGAAAAAGATATTGAACACAATTAATCTCTATTATATTCCAAATTCGATCAACAAATATCTCAGGAATTACAAAAATTAAAACTTCAATATAACAAACATGTTTTAAATGGCCTTATACAAAGTACAGTATATTATTTTGAAACCAACAAAGCTGGCAAGCTATTAGCTTTGTATCTAAAAAGTTAACCTATTCAACAAAGGATTAGCAGTATCAAACAGGGAGGGGGGTATTATTTAGAATGATTTGGGGTTATATTAAGGTGTTTATAGATATTTAAAGAAAAAGCTTCTCACTATAAAAAGACCATTCAACAGACTAAAAAGGACTATTACTCTAAACTCATCTCTACTACCAATAACTCATCTACTCTTTTTAGTATCGCTCAATCCCTTTCTAAGTATTCTAAAAAAAAACTCCCTCCTCCCGCTTCAGATATACCATCTGCCGATGAACTCTCCCTATTCTTTGATAATAAAGTCAATACTATCCGCACTCATCTCGGACCTTCCCCCCCTGCTTTTAAGGTTCCTAATATTAACGATTCAACTTCCCTACCTCTCAGCTCTCTCTCAAACTTCAAAATACCATCACTAACACAATTATACACTGTTCTACAATCCATTAACTTACCTAACAACATCTCCGAAAGTTTTCCCCCTCATCTGATTAAAAAATTTTTTTCCTTCTTTGGACCCTATATAAGGGAAATGATCTCTAAATCTTTTTCTGACTGTTATGTTCCTACAGCTTGGAAATCAGCTCTAGTCTATCCTAAATTGAAACAATACAATACTGATCCTTCTTCACCTAACAACTATCGTCCTATTGCTAATTTGCCTTTCATTTCCAAGCTTACTGAAAAAGTGATTCACTCTCAACTATCCGACTTCTTTGACCAAACACTTGCACTACATCCTTATCAGACCGGCTTCCGAACCTCTCATTCTACAGAATTATCATTATTAGGTCTTATTTCCACTATACAATATTCTCATGATCATTTAAAATCAGTTATATTAATTTCTCTTGACTTATCTGCAGCGTTCGATACCATTGACCATTCTTTGCTCCTATCTAGACTAGCAGACTGTAACATCACAGGTCCTGCTCTTAATTGGTTTGTTTCTTACTTTCACCAACGTAACTTCAAAGTTCATGTAAAAAACCAAACCTCTCCATCAATAACACAAACTTTTGGAGTTCCTCAGGGTTCTATTTTATCCCCACTTCTATTCAACATTTTTCTTTCCCCTCTCCTTTCCCTGGCACAATCACTAGGATTCTCAATTTTCGCTTATGCAGATGATATCCAGCTGCTCTACCCCATTAATACCTCCATTTTATCGGATATTCAAGATCTTAACTCTAAATTAGACATCTTAAGTGATTGGCTCTTCGCCAATAAACTCTCACTTAATGTTACTAAATCTTGTGGTTTACTCCTTCCTATCAAAAAATCCGAAACATTGCCCGGAACTATTTACATTAAATCCACACCCTTACAAATGGACACTAAAATAAAATTACTAGGCGTCACATTAGACAGAGATCTCAACTTCCACGATCACATAAGTACTGTAGTCAGAACATGCTTCTTTAAACTTCGGATCATTCGTTCTCTCATCTCCATCCTAAATACCGATTCAATCAATACCCTTATTCACTCTTTAGTAATCTCCCATTTAGACTACTGCAATTCATTACTAAATGGTCTACCCCAAAAAGAACTACGCCGTCTGCAGATCATACAAAATTCCGCTGTTAAACTCATTTACAAAACAGGCAAATTTGAGCACGTTACTCCTCTGCTTAAGGAGGCTCATTGGCTCCCAGTTACACACCGTATAATCTATAAAATCCTTTTACTTTCCTTTAAAATCAAACTTTCCCATCTGCCTCTATTTTTAGATAAATTGCTAATCCCTCAAAGTTCTCCACGCAGTTTACGATCTACAGACCAAAAACTCCTTTTCATCCCCTCTCTAAAAGAATCATACTATACAAGAAAGACTAATTTTGCCATAACAGCACCTACTCTCTGGAACTCTCTCCCTCAATTTCTTCGGGATGAAATCCATCTAACTAAATTCAAAACTAATCTTAAAACTTTCCTATTCCAAGATGCTTTTAATAAATCTTAATCTTTCCTATCCTTTTATTCTCACTCTAGCTTTAATTTTTCTTCTATTCTTGCGGATAACTTTTATACCAAGCACCCTTCTCCTTTATGTTCTATCCCCTCCCTCTATCTCATTTCCTCTTATAATATGTAACTTTTCCCTTCCTCCCCTTTTTTTACCTCACAATCATGTTCGTTCTGTATATGTCTAATATGTTTTCACTAACATCTCCAAACCACCAATAACTAATTCTTACTCTTCTATTTTATGCAAATTGTTTTTAATTGTTAACCGGTCAGATATTTGTTTTATGATCGGTATATCAAAAACTAATAAACTTGGAAACTTGGAATTTACTTGTTCTTTGATTAACTTAGGGAGGGGTGGGGGGAGATAATTTTCTGTCATCAAATCCTGTAAGTTATTGTGCTTTAATCTTAATTATTATATGTATGTGTATCAATTATTGTGCACAACTGTATTTATGAAAATTAAATAAAGTTAAAAAAAACAAAACAACCTCCAGCAACCTCTGTACTATTACCAAAGACATTCTACAAGAACTAGTGTTTTAGCCCGTTACATTAACGGGTGCTAGAGTAGATGTCTGTCTGTCTGGGTTTTTTTTTTAATTTGTCTCTCTCTCCTTGGATGCTGTCATTCTTTCTGTCTGTGTCTCTCCCTGGCTCCCTGTCTGTCTATCTTTATTTCTAACTCTATCATCTTCCCTCAATCCTGCATGTGGCCTTTTTTCTTTCTCCTCCCCACTTCCTTCCAACGGCTGCTCCCCCTGTCCTCCACACTTCCATTCAGTGTCTGTCTCCCTCTCTCTACCCCTTCCATCTACTGTTCACCCTCTGTCTTGCCTCTTCCATTCACTGCCCTCTCTTCTCTTTCCATCCAGTGTCTGCCCTCTCTCTCTCTCTCTGTTCCATATGGCATCTCCTCCTTCCTTTCCCCCTTCCTTTTCCCTTGGTCTGGCATACCTTCCTCCTTCCATGCCCTGCCATCTCTTCTTCCCTCCAAGCCATTCTCTCCCCCTCTGCTCCCTTTCCTCCTTGAACTTCATCGGGCAGCAGCAGCAGCATTCACAATTCATTGCTGTTGCTGGCTTCAGGTCTTCCTCTCTGGCGGGTCCTGTCTTCATGAAAACAGGAAGTAGGCAAGACCCGCCAGAGAGGAAGGCCTGAAGCCGGCAACAGCAGTGAATTGTAAACGCTGCTGCTGCCCGAAGAAGCCAGGCCTTGAAGCACCCGAGGCAGACCGCTTCTCTCCCCTCCCAGCCCAACCCCCGCTGACTCTGCTATCTCTCCTTCCCATGCGACCCTCCCAGCGAGATGACCTTAATAACAAACCTCCCTCCAGCGTTGGCAGCCACAGCACACTAAACAGGCTGCTTCGCGGCTTTCTCCTGCCGTTGAGTCCCTCTGCCGTGTCACTGACGCCTGTTTAGCGAGCTGCGGCTGCCAACACTGGAGGGAGATTTCTGCCGGTATGTGCAGGAGAAGCAGTATCGCTCTTAATAAATTGAACAGGTGCGTCTCCTTAGTCGGCCACAGCGCTCGAGTGTGGGCCCATTGTAAGCGCGCATGTGCTCTCCTGCCTGCCACAGACATACGTAACACGCAGGTAGGAGTGCGCATGCGCCGCTTAGAGTTTTATTATAAGAGATTTAAAGCACTATATGAAAGCCTCTACACATTGGATTGCTTAGCCTCAGAAGACACCATAAACAATTTATTGTCCTCCATAAACTTGCCAAAATATAACTTCAGGCAACAAATTTTCTTAAAACAAAACTCTCATAAGAGGAGAATGTGGCTTAGTGATTAGAACTACAGTCTCAGCACCCTGAGGTTGTGGGTTCAAACCCCAGTCAGCAAAGTCTATAATTTTTATAAGTATGTTTAATTTCTCTTTGCATAAGGGACATTACTGGTATCAGAAGACGACTATTGGCAACGAGTAAAGAGGTTTGTGTCTAATTACATTTGTAAATTAAAGTGAAAAGTGGAACACATTCTTCAGAGTGAAATATTGTGTATGCAGTGGAAACTCAAAAGAATATAAAGTTAAAATACCTGAGTCCTGAAAACATATTCATTGTTTTTAATTGCTACAATGTATTAGAACATAAGAACATAAGAAGTTGCCCCCGCTGAGTCAGACCAGAGGTCCATCTTGCTCAGCGGTCCGCTCCCGCGGCGGCCCATCAGGCCTAGTGCCTGAACAGTGGTCCCTGATTAATTTTGTAATTTACCTCTAATCCCATCCCTATAATCTACCTTTACTCTTATCTGTACCCCTCAATCCCTTTGTCGATGCCTTGTTCATATTTAAAGACCCTTTTATTGCAGAATATATGCAGAATTATATGCAATATATGCAGAATTATATTCCGGAGGTGGAATGAACATCTACAATACCTGCTGTGATCAGTTTAGCGGCCACAGCAGGGAACCCATCCCCTCCTCTCAAGACATCTCAGTCCCTCCTGGCAGAACCCCTGACACTGCCCCCTCCCCCACCTCTGAATGTCTGCGGCAGGAGGAGTGCCCAATTCCTCCTGCCACCCCCAAGACATCCCCCAGTAGAAGGGATGCCCAGTCCCTCCTGCTGGAAACCCACTACCCCCCCAACATCCCCTGGCAGGAGGGATGCCCAGTCCCTCCTGTCAGAACCACCCTTGCAGGCATACCCCCACCCCAAGTCCACCTAGACCCCCACCAGTACCCTTTTTTCATTGGCCAGCCAGAGGGATGCTTACTCCATCCAGCCAGCAGGCCCGCCTCCACAGAATGGCAGACCTTCCCCTTCCCGGTGTATCATGGGATGCACCAGGGAGGGTTATAAGTCCTTGACCTGCCCAGGTGCTTAAGGACCCTCCGATAAGAGAGGCATGATCTTAGGGGGGTTTCTAGCAGGAGGAACTGAGCATTCCTCCTGCTGGGGAATATTTCAGAGGTGGGTAGCGGCAGGAGGAATTGGAGACTACGTTGTTTAAATTGCTTTTTTTTTTTTTTTTTTTACCAAACTTTTCAAACCACTTTCACTTGTTTATCTGGTTAGTTTGCCATTTAGCAATTCTAAAAGTATGGCAAAATAGAGCTTGATATTTTATGGATTCTAAACAATGTTAAAAACCAGTTGATATTTTACCTTCAAAATATGTTTTCTCTGAAGACAGAAGTTCACCAGTTTAAAAAAAAAAGCCTCAATTAACTACCTACGAGAACAAAAGTTGGGGGGGAGGTTGGAAATCAATTATTTTTGATTGGAAAATAGAAATTTACAAAGGATTTTGGTCAAGTTAAATGTACTGCAAATTAGTCTTGAAGAATCCATTAATTTTCCAACTGCTTTACATTTTTTTCTTTACCAGAAATTCCAAAATTCAAGCACAACTGATCATTTTGCATTTAAGACTAAGCCTACTGACACATTATTTCAAACAATTTTAATCAACCATTTAGAAACATTCCAAACAAGAGCTTTTGGGACTCATTTTCAAAAAAGAAAGATGTCCAAAAAGTGGCATAAAGGGTCAGATGGATGTTTTTCTTGTCAAATCCTTCCAAGTCACTATTTTCAAAACCTGTTTTCTAGACGGGTATCTTTGCTGTTCGTCTGCATTTCATCTAAATCTCAAGAGGGGAGGTGTTAGAGGCGGGTGTGTGCATGCCTAGGGCGGGCGTTTGACATGGACATTTTTCCTACCATAATAAAACATTTTAGAATACGTCCAGGGCTCAATTTGGACTTATGAGACTAGACTTGTTTTATCAACAAATAAGTGCCAAAAAATTCCCTAAAGTGACCAGATGATAACTGGAGGGATGTAGGCATGACCCCCCAACCACTCCCAAAGATGTAAATGAAACAGTACATACCTGCCTATATGCTAGCTGCAGAAGTTATAGCCAGTCCTAGTACAGCAGCAAGCAGGTGTCTGGAGTAGCCTAGTGGTCAGAGCAGTGAATTGCAGTGAAGGGGACTTAGGCCCAAATCCCACTCTAACTTACAGTGAAAGGTGTGAGCCCACTAAAAAACTACTGTACCATCATTTAGGTAACACCTGTAAGCGTAAGGGCTATTGGTGTGGTATACAGTTGAATACAGTAGGTATTTGATGGGTTAAGGGTATTATAATGAGGTGTGTACCTGGGACTAGAGAATGACACAGGGACAAATTTGTCCCCATCCTGTCCCAGTGAGTTTTGGCACTGTCCCTGTCCCATTCCTGTAAGCTCTACCTTAACTGCCTAAGACTTAGATACTTATGATTTTAAAGTGTTTGAGGCTTGTGCAGATGAGGGTAGAGCTTGCAGGAATGAAGCAGGGACAAGAAAAGAACTCGCTGGGACGGGACAGGAAAATTAGTTCCCACAGGGACAGGTACAAATTTGTTCCCATGTCATTCTGTAACTGGGACCTTTTATGTGAAGTTTGCTGCAGTGCTACTTGAGGTACCCCACTGCTCTGCTGGGATCTCTGTGTAGCCACTATTAAAAATGCTGGCCCCCTCCTACATCCCAATGGCTTGTTTTGTGTTCTTTTTCTTATGGGCATGATTTTGGATCTTTTTAATGGTTCACAAAGACAAATGCACATCTGAAAATGGCATTTTTTTTAATAAAAAAAAAAACCAGGATAGACATTTTACAGTTTTGGAAATGGGCATGTTTGGTATTGGATTATTTTTTGTGCATCGTCCGCAAAACATCCAAACTCGGATTTGGACGTCATATCAAAAATGCCCCTCTTTGGTTCAGTAAGCTTTCCGGAAATTATGGGTGTAAAGCAATAGTAATGGCATTTATATTCAAATGTTAGGATACATTAAAGCAGATGGTTTCTTTAGACTGAAAGCTCTTGTCATATTCCTTCCTGATTTTGTCAGATGCTTTCTTTCCTTTGTTTTTTTTTAGAGCTTTATGATAAGGCAACATTTGCTCTCATTAATTGCTACATTCATCTTTGGAGGTTTGCAAACCACCCTGGTAGTGTAGAAGAATTCCTTAAATTACAGGAGGCACTTGTTAAAAAATAAACAGACATCATTAAAAATTATAAATGTGTGTGTAGAAAAGTATTCTCAGATGTAAACTATTTACAGGTAATAGCCACAGCCTACATCATCTAATTAGCTTCAAAGATACATTGATTACAGCTATACTGGATGATTATAAATACTTTATCTTTGAAACAATGCAGCTGGGTTTTAAGTAGGGAAAAGAAGCAGGTACAGTAAATACTGATAAAATATTTGAACCATCAGAGAGGTAATTTGTCAGGTTAAAATGAAGCTTGTTTTCCAGCATCTATTATTATCGCCAGGTAACAGCCACAACAGGTTTTGCACTGAGTTGATTAAAAGACTTCATGCGAATGTCTAAACCAGGGCCGGCTTAACCTATGGACTAGATGAGGCTCTGGCCCAGGGTTCATCTAATCTAATCTAATCTAATCTAAATCTTGGGTTTATATACCGCATCATCTCCGCAGATGGAGCTCGACACGGTTTACATGGTTAGGGAAGGAACGGAACTCCAGTGGAATTATATAAGTATGAGAGAAGAGAGGTTGGTGTGAGAGTGCCAGGAGCGGGACGGGGTTACGTTCTGGAGAAGAGCCAGGTCTTCAGATGCTTACGGAATGGTAGAAGGGGGCTCAAATTGCGGAGAGGGGAAGGGAGACTGTTCCAGAGCTGAGTGATTCTGAAAGGGAGGGAAGAGCCAAGTTTACCAACAAGGGAGATGCCTTTTAAGGAGGGGTAGGATAGTTTTAATTTTTGAGTGGATCTAGTGGAGGTTGGATTTGAGGAATTCCAGGATAGAGGGATAAAAGGAGGAAGGATACCGTGGAGGATCTTGAAGGTTAGGCAGGCACATTTAAAGTAGACCCTGGAAATAACGGGAAGCCAGTGGAGTTTGGATAGGAGCGGTGTGACATGGTCAAATTTACATTTTGAGAAGATAAGTTTGGCCGCGGTGTTCTGGATTAGTTGGAGTCTGTGGAGGCTTTTCTTTGTTAAGCTTAGGTAAATGGAATTGCAATAATCCAATCTGGAGAGGATAATGGATTGTACGAGGACGGCAAAGTGTTTTTGGTGGAAGCAAGATCTCACTTTCCTCAGCATGTGAAGGCTGCAAAAGCATTTTTTTATCAGGGAGTTGAGGTGGTCGTTGAAGGATAATGATGAATCTATGGTGATACCCAGAACTTTGCTAGAGAATTCCAGCTGTAGAGAGGAGCCTGTGGGCAGTGGGATGGAAGTGGGTAATTGATCAAGTTTAGGGCCGAGCCAAAGTAGTTTAGTTTTGGACTCGTTCAATTTCATTTGTACAGTGTGAGCCCAGGATTGAAGTTTGGTTATGCAAGAAGAAATGTTAGCTGCGAGATTGGTGAGGTTCGCGTCGATCTCGATGAGGACCAGGATATCGTCGGCGTAAGTGTAGAGTGTTTCTAGGGGGGATAGGTGGAGAAGATTCAGGGAGGACATATAAATGTTGAAGAGGATGGGAGAAAGGGGGGAGCCTTGTGGGACTCCACAAGTCGGTTTCCATGGGGAGGAAGAGGAACCATGTTTGGTGATGGTGTAAGAGCGAGAACGTAAGAAGTTCGAGAACCAGTCAAGGACTGTAGAACTAATGCCTATCTCGGAGAGTAGGAAGATTAGAATGTCATGGTGGACAACGTCAAAGGCAGCAGAGAGGTCGAATTGAAGGAGAACGGCAAATTTTTTGTGAGAGTGAAATTGTTGGATCTTCGAGATTAGGGAGGCCAGGAGGGTTTCGGTACTGAAGTTGGGTCTGAAGCCGTATTGATAGGGTAGGAGGACACCTGCACTAAAGAGCACCAAACGCCCAGTGCTGTGACGGTATAGAAGAATAAAGTTATTATTATTATTATTATTATCACCAGCCCATAAATTAAGCTAAGAGATGGCTTAAAAACTCAACTCCTCCCTCCTCCGACACTGCTATCCGGTCCTGACAGGATAAGGCTTCATAGGCCAGACTACTTACGGTGTCAGGTCAAAAGCGCGCCGGGACAAAGGCACGAGCAGACAATTGAGCGCAGCACGGAGGCGCGCGCCGAAGAAAATTACTGTTTTTAGGGCTCCGACGGGGGGGCGTGGGGGGGAACCCCCCCCCCACTTTACTTAATACAAATCGCTCCGGCGTGGGGGGTTTGGGGGGTTGTAACCCCCCAAATTTTACTGAAAACTTCACTTTTTCCCTGTTTTTAGGGAAAAAGTAAAGTTTACAGTAAAATGTGGGGGGTTACAACCCCCCAAACCCCCCACAACACCGGCGCAATTTGTATTAAGTAAAGTGGGGGGGTTCCTCAACAAAAACCCCCATCGGAGCCCCTAAAAACATTAATTTTCTTCGGCGCACGCCTCCGTCTTGCGCTCAGTTGTCAGCGCACGCCTTTGTCTTCCGCGTTGTTGTCTATGAACCCTACTTACTGGCCTATGAAGCCGCATCCTGTCGGGACCAGGCAGAAGCATCAGAGGAGAGAGAGAAGGGAACTGGCCTGAAGGAGAGGCGTAAAAAAAAAAGTAGGTACGGGTCCAGGGCGCCAAAACAAAAATAGGTCCAATATACAGTGCCGCGTATGTCTAGCAGCACTATAGAAATGATAAGTAATAGTAGGTCCGGGGCGCCATAACCTTTTGAGCCGTCTCCAGTCTAAACTCTTCCACAAATGTAGAGAATGCGCTTGGTATGAGAAGAAAATGAATTGTGACAGGTGTAGGACACGCCTAAGACTTGGCCAACTCCTATAGTTGTTCTACAAAGATCAGGGAATTTATTATTTAGATTTCAAATATTTTTATTGAGTTTACAATAACACAACAAAAAAAATCCAAATAGGAAACAATTGAGAAAAAGGCAATAATTAACAAATGAACTGCAAGGTTCAACTGAACCAATCAGAATTCCAAGAGAATAACATACAAATCATCTCATATAGGAACCAAGGGAAAGACCGAAGGGTCCAGAAGGACCAATAGAAAACCTGAGGAGGAGGCAAAAACAGAGGAGAAAGGAAAGGAGAAAGGAGAGAGGAGAAAGAGAGAGGTAAAGAGAAGAATGATCGAAAGAAGAGAGTAGAATTTATTATTTAAATGATCTGAAGCTAACATATTAGCAGCAGAATTGCACCTTTTATTGAAACTGACCAGTGTTGTTTTCCATTCTCCCAAAGTCTCTTTTAGGGCATATTTGTCTAGCTCTACACTGTTCAAAATGACATTCATTCTTTATTCCTTTAATGAAACGCATCGGTATATTACAGTGGAGTACCAGAGCACTCAGGAGCTAATGCTTGCATCTGACCGCCTCCCCACCCCCACTATTCTTCTC
The DNA here is from genome assembly GCF_902459505.1 of Geotrypetes seraphini. Taxonomy (NCBI): domain Eukaryota; kingdom Metazoa; phylum Chordata; class Amphibia; order Gymnophiona; family Dermophiidae; genus Geotrypetes; species Geotrypetes seraphini. The sequence goes on from NC_047095.1 coordinate 39,190,284, forward strand.
ATCGCAAGAACAATGATGGAGTCGGTTCAGTGACCACCAATGAACATAAGAACATAAGAATTGCCGCTGCTGGGTCAGACCAGTGGTCCATCGTACCCAGCAGTCCGCTCACGTGGCGGCCTTCTGGTCAAAGACCAGCGCCCTAACTGAGACTAGCTCTACCTGCGTACGTTCCGGTTCAGCTGGAACTTGTCTAACTTTGTCTTGAATCCCTGGAGGGTGTTTTCCCCCACGACAGACACGACAGACTCCGGAAGAGCGTTCCAGTTTTCTACCACTCTCTGGGTGAAGAAGAACTTCCTTACGTTCGTACGGAATCTATCCCCTTTCAACTTTAGAGAGTGCCCTCTCGTTCTCCCTACCTCGGAGAGGGTGAACAACCTGTCCTTATCTACTAAGTCTATTCCCTTCAGTACCTTGAATGTTTCGATCATGTCCCCTCTCAATCTCCTCTGTTCGAGCGAGAAGAGGCCCAGTTTCTCTAACCTTTCGCTCAGCGGCCTGCGATCTAAAACACCCCCATACACGATGGGTAATAGGGGGCTTAACAGCCCCAACACACTTCCCTTTCACAAATCTTTTGGCATGCCATGAACAGGCATAGATCACCCCACTGGATGGGAGGAAATTGCAGGGGACTCACTTATTTTTTTTTCACTCACCCCAAAATTCTATATATGCACCTTATGTTGTTCGCGCAAATCGGTGTGCACAGTTAATTTGCAAGCACAACTTAATTATTTAGCAAGCCTAATCAGTGCTGATAATTGGCAATTAACATGTCTTAATTGACACAAATTAAAAGTTACATGCACGCAACTTGGAAAGTGTGATTCTATATAAAGTATGCGCCAGTTTTAGTGTGAATTTGAAAAGGGCAGGTGGCCGGGGAAGGGGCGTCGGCATTCCTAAAAGGTAGGCGCATTGTTATAGAACACTGGCTCTTAACCCTGATCTGGGGGACCCCCCAGCCAGTCGGGTTTTCAAGATATCCCTAATGAATATGGATGAGGCAGATTTGCAAGCAATAGAGGTGACAGGCATGCAAATCTGCTTCATGCATATTCATTAGGGATATCTTGAAAACCCGACTGGCTGGGGGTCCCCCAGGACAGGTTTAAGAACAACTGTTATACAATACACTCGATCCATGCACAGCTTAGGTGCAGGCATTTAGGCCTGGTTTTATCTGGCCTAAATGGGCGCTCCTAAAAGTTATGCAATGCACTGGCACTTAATGTGATTCTATAAAAGGTACGCACATCTTGTAGAATCGTGCAATGCGCCATTCTAGTCGGTGCTGACTTTTTTGGCACTATATATACGTAGAATCAGGCCTTCGATGCATAATTGAGCTCTGGAATTCATTATCATGAGATGCGGTAAAAGCAATTAAGAATATAAGAATTGCCACATTGAGACAAAGCAAATGTCCATCATCATATTTCCAACAGTGGCCAAGAATAAGCAGTGGATTTCCCCAAGCCATCTCAATAATAGCCTATGGACTTTTTGGAAATTATACAAACCTTTTTTAAACCCTGTTAAGCTAACTGATTTCAACACATTCTCCGGCAATGAATTCCAGAGTTTAATTATATGTGTGAAGAAATATTTTCTCCCATTTGTTTTTAATATACTACTTAAAAGCTTCTTCACATGCCCCCTAGTCCTAATATTTTTCGAAAGAAAAAACAAGCAATTCACATCTATCCTTTCCATTTCACTCAGTATTTTATAGACCTCCGTCTTATCAACCCTGAGTCATGTCTTCTCCAAGCTGAAGAGCCCTAGCCACTTTAGCCTTTCCTCATAGGAAAGTTGACACATCCCTTTTATCATTTTCATCGCCCTTTCATCGACTGTTAGGCCCTGCAAACGCTACACGAATAGGAAAATGACTCATTATATTGTCAAAATCATAACATTACAGCGGGCCAGACTATAGCATTCATGTTATGGAATAGGGGATCAAGTTTTGGATCATCTGTCAAATGTGGCCAGTCAAGTTTGGATGTGTTGTGGAGATTTTTATGCCTATGATTAGAAAGCAGGAAGTTAAGAATGTTGTGAGACATTTATTAAAAACTTCTCTATACTTCTGAGGTTTTTCCTACCCCCTGTTGCTAAGAATTAGAGAAGACATGGGGACCGTGTACCGCGGTAAACTGTGGTCACTGCAGTAAATCCGCAGGAATGGGGACAAGACCTTTCACCGCCCGTTGGAAGCAGTGAAAAGTCTTGCTCCTGTAGTAAAAAAAAAATTGCCCCCGTGTCAGATTCAGCATCTCCTCCCCAGACAACAAAAGGTAGATAAAAATGTGTTTTATATTTTGTGATTAGAATATTTCAGATTTGAAATATGTATCCTGCTTGAGCTGGTATTAGACATAACTGGGAACCACAAAGCCCAGGCTGTGCTTCTTTAGCTTCCAGCTGGCTTGGGGCTCTCTCTCTGATCAGGGGGCAGTTGCCCTAGTTGCTCTCCCCTAACACTTCTCCTGCCATGTGTGACTGAAGTATTCTGTCAGCTTGATTTTTCTATGTAGCATTCTGTAGTAATTTGGTTTGTTCAGTTTTCACAATAGTGGAGGGGAGACAGGCGTTTTGTTGATCCTTGCTCTGTATTATTTGTGTTTATAAAATGACAATTGTATAGAATAGTCTCTTTTTATACTTTAATAAAATAAGTTCAGTATAAAATCATAACCATTCGAGGCTTGTGCGGGTGGGATCTGACAGTTTTTTTTAGGGCGGGGACCGGGACTGAGCTTTAGGGGCGGGGACGGGGCAGGAACGGTGATAAATTCCCCCCCCCCATGCCATTCTCTACTAAGAATATACATATTGTTTGATAGCATTGGTGGTTAATTATTATGCATTAGTTTTTCCTGTGGGGTTTTTTATGTCATATACTACTGACCCAAGCAGTAGTGATGTGCTGTGGAGATGCCATGAATAGATATAATGGGTGTCTCTTCTAAGCCTGAGTTTATTAAGATTGATTCACACAGGCAGAACCATCTGGGGAAAGGCAGAGGCAGCAGAGTCTAGTTAATAAAACTATTCCAATAAAAACAATGTTCTCAGGTAGACAAAGCAGCATGCAAATTAGTTTTGTTTTTTTTATTTGTATTCTGCTTATTTTTTTAATAATTTAGATTCTGCACATCCTACAATTCTATGTGGATTAAAAATTATTCAGGTACTCAAGCATTTTTCCCTATCTGTCCTGGTGGGCTCCCACTCTATCTAATGTACCTGGGGCACTGGGGGGTTAAGTGACTTGCCCAGGGTCACAAGGAACAGTGTGGGATTTGAACCTAAGCAGATCACAGCATTTACATGCATAATTCAACATAACGCAACATCATTGCATCACAATTCTTTACAATTATGGATTCATAAATGATAAGGAAAGTAGAAAAAGTCTGCCAAAACTATAGGAGTGCTCTCACAAACAAATGTGTTTTCAATGATTTCTTAAGATTTCAGGTTTTGACACAATCTTAATGTACCATTCAGAGCATCCCATAACCGTGAACCTACCACATAAATTGCTGTCATCCATATTTTCTGATAATGTATCTCACGTACATGCTCAAGTGTTAATCATTGTTGATTATGAACGCAAAGAATGAGATGGTAGATACTTCCTTAACACTTGCACTAGATACCAGGGTGTCACAAGACTAACTTAAAAAAAAAAAAAAAAAAAAAAAGCATGCTGGGAACATTGATCCAGAATGACGGCCAAGGCACTGAACTTTCAAAAAGGGAATTACGAAGGGATGAGACTCATGCTGGGGAAGAAGATTAAGAAGAGGCTATGCACTGTAAAAACGCTAGAGCAAGCATGGTCCCTTTTTAAGGACACAGTCAATGAGGTGCAAAATCTATATATACCACGTATCAACAAGGGATCCAAGAAGAAAAAGAACAAGGAACCGCCATGGCTCACTGTAGCGGTGAAGGAAGCAATCAGAGAGAAGAAGACTTTGTTTAAGGAATGGAAAAGTTAAAAAACGGATGAAAACTGTAAAAAGCACAAACAATATCAAAGCAGGTGCCATAAGGCGGTAAGAGGGGCCAAAAGAGACTATGAGGAAAAAAATAGCCAACGAGGCAAAAAATTTCAAGCCGTTCTTTCAATATATTAAGGGGAAACGACCCGCAAAGGAGGCGATGGGGCTGTTGGATGACCATGGAATGAAGGGAGTGCTAAAGGAGGACAAAGTCATCACCGACAAACTGAACACATTTTTTGCGTCTGTATTTACAACATACCGGAAGCCGACAGGCTATGCGCAGGAAACGAAGACGGGAAACTGACAGGGTTGACGGTCAGTCTAGAAGAGGTATGCAGGCAGATTGATAGGCTTAAAAATGATAAATCCCTGGGACCTGATGGTATCCATCCGAAAGTAATCAAGGAACTGAAAGGGACTATAGCTGAACTGCTTCAACTAATAGCCAATCTGTCGATCAAGGAAGGAAGTTCTTCTTCACCCAGAAAGTGGTAGAAAACTGGAATGCTCATCCGGAGGCTGTTATAGGGAAAAACATGCTCCAGGGATTCAAAACAAAGTTAGACAAGTTCCTGCTGAACCAGAACATACGCAGGTAAGGGTAGTCTCAGTTAGGGCACTGGTCTTTGACCTAAGGGCTGCCGTGGGAGCAAACTGCTGGGCACGATGGACCACTGGTCTGATCCCAGCAGCGGCAATTCTTATGTTCTTATGTTTTTGAAGTTTTGAAAATAGAAACTTCACTGCTATCTGATGTGTGCTCAGAGCTCCAGTTCTTTCCGAAAAGGTACAGGAAATGAACAGTGTGTTGTTGGACTTCCTACCTCTGCTTTTGATTTCAGAAACAATTGTTGCTGAAAATGATCTGTGTTACAAGCAGCACTTTTGGGATGAATTATTGGCCATTACTGGCTTGCCTTCACTTTTTCTATGTCTAGTTAGTATGAAACATTTAATAAGTCTTATGACATGTTTTAATCAGAATGCAACAGAAAACGTTTTTCAAAAGAGAGAGCGAGTTAAAGCCGTCATGGAAACTTTTCTGGTCTCCAGCATTGTACAATGACTATAAAGAGTTGTCAGTCACAGAACTCTGATGCCCTCTTTCTTCTTGACTGAAATTTGCAGAGAAGCTGAGTTATGTAGCATTAAGATGTGAATTCTTTACAGGATTACAATGTAATATCATTTCAGGGCTATATCAAACTATGTTCGACCAGTGGGTGGGGCAGGAGTGCACTGCATCAGTTGGGAGCATGTCACACAAGGTACATTTGCCCCCAAATTCTATAAAAAGTTGTAAAAATTGCACCTGCAAATTTGAACACATTCCCAATTTGCATGTGCAATTTAACTAAATAACAAGCTAACTTAGCACCAATAATTGGGGTCATAATGAGCAAGTATTGCTGTTAATTGGTTTTAATTAAAAGTTACTTGCATAAATTTAGGTACTGGATCTGCATCTAAATTTTTTGTGCAAATCCAAAAAGGCGGTGTAGAAATGAGAGGATCATAGGCAGATCGGAGGTGTTCCTCCAAGTTACGCATATAGTAGTAAGTTTCAAGTTTATTGTATATTTGATTAATCGCTTACTCAAATTTCTAAGTGATGTACATATCTTTAAAATTACAAATAATAAAGGGGACAGCAAAACAAATAGATGCTAAACAAACATAACAAATTATTGACTAACAGTATAAACGAGGGGAAAGAATGGGTAGAGAAATACTAATTGCTGATAGAAAAGAAGACAATTATGGTAAAAAAAAAAAAACAATAGGGGGGAATAAACGATAACCTTAAAGAGGTTATGGAAATAAACTGAAACTCCTAGTCGAGTTTTTTTTTTTTAAAGTATCAAAAACATCTTTGAAAAGAAAGCTTTTTAGTTTGCTCTTAAATTTATCTAAGTTGTTTTCTTCTCTTAGGTAAATAGGGAGGGAGTTCCATGTTTGAGGAGCTGTGACAGAAAAAAATAAAATGCCGCCGTGTATTAATGACTTTAAGTGAGGGCGTAACTAATATATGTAGACTAAGAGGGGGTCCCTACTTAATTTAGGCATGGGAATTTGCACCACATTTCTGTTGGTGTACATGGCCATGCCTAAAATTAGATGCTGTCCCTGGCACGAAGCACTAGCACGTTAACTGTGAGTGCCGCTTATAGAATAAAGCTCAGCGGGTTTTTTAGGCACCAAGGCCCTCAACTTTAGGAAAGCAATAAAAACATACCTCTTCACCTAACTCCCCTGCCCTTGACCGATGGATTTCAAAGAAATGTCTATTGGTATCAGAATCCGGTATGTGGCACATAAAGGAAACTTGTATTGTAAAATCTTGAACTGTAATGGCAGATCTAACCTGCAAACTCTCTGCGTGTCAAGTTAGGGTAAAACTTGTACAGAAAAACTTGCACTGTAACGATAAGTATGACAAATTGTAACCTGTAAACCAGTGGGCTCAAACTCGCAGCCCGCCAGGTACTATTTTGAGGCCCTCGGTATTATAAAGAATGATTCTTTATGGAAAACTTGTGCCTTAAGTGTCCGGCGGTCGCTGTAACCTCACGCAAGCGCTTTCCTGCATCTGTACGCGATTGTGAGGTAGAGTCCAATCGCGTGCAGATGCAGGAAAGCGCTTGGCGTGAGGTTACAGCAGTGAGGCAGGCAACGTTCCAGAACGTAAGGTAACCATTGGAGGAAGTGCAGCTCCGAGCAGGAATGGGAACGCACGTGTGTCCGGTGCTGGAGGAGGTGAGAACTGAAGGCGGTTACGGACGTCACTGCTGGACACTTAAGGCACAGGTTTTCCATGAAGAATCATTCTTTATAATACCAAGGGTCTCAAAATAGTTGGTCCAAAATCTTGGGCTCCTTTTACAAAGGTGCGCTAGAGCCTTACCACGCACAATAGCGCGCGTTAAATTCCCGAGCGCACTAGCCAGTACCGCCTCCTTTTTAGGAGGCGGTAGATTTTCGGCTACCGTGCACTATAGCACGCGGTAATTTTGTGCATGCGCTAAAAACCCTAGCGCACCTTCATAAAAGGAGCCGCTTGTCTCTTGCAGTTGATACCTTGATAGTTTTTCACTTTCTGTATGTTGCACTGCTTTCAGCTGTGTATAGCTGAAATTATCAGAAGCAATTAAGGAAAGATTTATATTCAAATATATTTTATTGAGCATAGCAAAAGTAGCAAACAAAGATACTAAGTGAACTGTAGACATGCTCCACATTTTGATGCACTAAGGAAAGATTTATAAACTATAACAAGTTTTACCTCATGCAAAGTTGTAATTTCTTTAATAAGACATTAATAATTTTTTACTGTGGCCATCCAAGTACCTACAAATCCAAAATGTGGCCCTCCAAAGGGTTTGAGTTTGAGACCGTTGCTGTAAACTGTATCCTATATAATAAAAGGCTAACTCGCGCATGCGCACTTCTCTTTGCGTGTTCCGTGCGCTGTAGGTCTGTGGCCGAAGGAGTGCGCATGCGCGCGAATACGTCACCACCCGATCGCCTCCACAAGCCGGACCGCAGCCAGACGACGATCTCCGTTCCTCCTGCACCATGGCACACCAGGCATGTCCCTGCCTCCCCCGCCGCCGGCCTCGGGTTCCTGGGGACCGGCGGTGCGAGCTGCCCGGCCGGTGCTGAGGCCCCGCCTCCCCGCTACACAGCGCCGCCAGACGCAACTGCAGCGCATGAGAGGAGCCGCGGGGGTGCCTTTTAAAACGGCTCCCTTCTCCGAGTGCCCAGCCCCTCTTCCTTTTTTTGCGATCCATCGAGCGGCTACCCAGCCTTCTTCCACCACCTACCGAGCCAGACCCCGCCTCCCCGGTTCCAACCGACACGGCGCCGCCAGACCCGGACAGCTTCAAATAGGAGGAAATAACATTAGGGCCCGACATTCACAGACCCGCGAGCAGGGTTGCCATGGAAACCCAGCCGCCATAACAAGACAGCAAGACCGGTCCTGGAAGAGAAAGGGAAAGCGAGGCAGAAAATGGGTGAGAACAGGAGAGCAAAACAGTGAGAGGGGGCAAAAGGGGAAGGGGAGGAAGAGTGGGAGAAACCCCGGCCAAAACCAAAAATAAAAACAACCACTGCCACAGAGAGGGAAAGGGACACTTCCATTTGGGCCAGGGAAGGGTGGGGCTTCTCGGTGGATTAATAGGCTCCAGGGACATGGGAGAAAAGGGGGCTGGAAGCTGAAAGGAAAAAGATGGGAGAAGAGGGCTGGGGGGGAGGCTAAAAAATGAGTTTGGAGCTGGGGCTGAAAATAGGGGACATGTGAAGGAAGGAGGCTTTAACAGGCTTAAACACTAGAGGGGATCAGGAGTGACATGCACAGCAGGGGCTTAGAGGGCAAGAGAGCTGCAGTTGGAGAGACTGAGGAAGGGAATGTTCAGATAAAGAACAGAGACTGAAGAAGGAATAAAATAAAAAAAAGAGACACCTACAGGGAAACACAGGATCAGGAGCATACAGAGAAAACAGAAGTTTGAAGGAATCAGGAACATATACAAAAAGGAGAGCAGAGACCCCTGCAAGAAGAGAAAAAGAGCAAAGAGACTGGGGATGAGAAAGAGAGCAGAGATGCTTGCAGGGAGAAAAAGCTAAGCAGTAATGTTACAGCTTGAGAGTGCAGACTGAGGAAGAAAGCAGAGACAGCGCTACACAGGGAAATGGAGGGAGGAAAGAGACAGAAAGAAAAATACAGACAGACATATATTCTAGCACCCGTTCATGTAACGGGCTTAACGACTAGTATTATATATTTTAATATTAGACCCCTAGTATGTGTCTAGTTAGGATAAAATCTTGTATCGTAAACTTGTACTGAAATTATGGCAAAAATCCAGTGCAAATCGTAACCTGTTAACTGTATACTATGCTTCAGAAGTAACCCTTCTGCTGTAGCTGTTAGCAAGGAATGTGTCCTAGAGTGTGTCCTTTTCTTTCTGAAGGCTCCTCTGGTCGCAAACATAACAACATAAGTTTTTTTTTTATTTTTTATACCATGCAAATGCCTTTTGATTCAAGGTGGTGTACAAAAAAAAAAATACAACAAAGAAAAATTGTTAACATTAAAGATAGATTAACCTTATCAAGGTAATAAGGCACATAGTTGTTCCCTATCTGTCCCAGACGGGATCACAATCTATGATTGGTAGCCTAAAAAGTGAATGGTAGGGACTATATGAATATAGTAGAAAGAAGAAACAATATTAAATCACAATAAAAGAGAAATAGAATAGGAAGGAAAAGCAGAATGTAAGAGAAAATAAAAATGATGCAAAATAAAAGTTCAGCTGCAGAAGTCTAAAAGAACAATAAAAAATAGTATTTTCTTATTTTTCATTTTTTTGTTTATTTCTATTTGTTAATTTGTAAAGTGGTGATTGTTATTTGTCAGTTTTTTTCAAACTGACATCTGCTGTCTTTATATTTTGCACAGTATTAGGGGGACATTGTCACTGTTTCTGTTGTGTTGCATTGTATGCAGAGTCTGGCTTCTTGGCAGTTCAGTTTAACTTTTATCTACATATTTCTAGTTATAGTTTGTGATTACATATTCTATACTGCATGAGGATGTATTTATGTTCTGTCTGGATGACAGAACATGGTTTTCTTTTTGCATTGACTGTGCAGGATCAATCTGTATTAATCTGGCTTGCTTTGTTTTACAACGGTTGTATTGATGTTCTGCTGCTCACTGCAGTGTTTTAAGATTCTGCCTTTTCCTAGGATTATTACTAAAAATATATATTTTTTATATAGAGGAGGAGGGTGTTAGTAAATGATCACCCCCGAGTGTCAAATATACTTTGGGTAGGTACACCACTGAGAACAGTGTTCAGCTCACATCTTTTTCGACATCCAAATTTAAGCACCATTACTGAATTTGTATAGGCCAACTAAAGTTATGCACCGAAAATGTGTGCGCTAAGCATGAATTCTATAACAGCAATTAAGCACTAGGGTAAGTCGGCAGTTACACATGCAACTTGTAGCCCACTGTAGCCCAGGACAGGGCTCAATAGCACTCCCAGTAGTTACCACAAAATAGCACACTGACGTGTGACCCAAAATGGAGTCACCCTGCAGGACTGGACTTTAAACAGGAACCATAAATCACAGCTACAACAATTGTAGTTCATAGGAGAATCATTCCATTTTATTCCTTCCTTCACAAAGGTAAGTAGATCATTAATGTAGCAGAAAAATTGTCAGAACTTCAAACAGCCTCAAAACAAAAATACCAAAAGAAGCAAGCAACTAAAACAGCACAAAATAAAGTTCAAGGCTTGCTCTCAGCATTAACTTAGTCTCAGCTGTGCCTGAGGATTCAGTTCTCCACAGAGCTAGTACTGACTGCTCCCAAGCAGGCAGTTTCAAAAAGCACAAATACAGTTCATGGCACTTGTTCCATAGCTCTAGTGCCCAAAGTTCTAATAAAGCCTCTGGCCAGTTCAGAGCACTGCCAGGAAAGGAGAGTGTCAGGTTTTGCAAAAGAAAGGCCTCAATACAGGCTTTCAAAATTCCCGCCCAGGATGATAGCAAAACCTCTCCCAAACAATACACACTCCCAGCTTATCAAAACAAAAATAGTCCCAAACAGTCCAGCACAAAAAATCACCACTCACTATTTGCTGGTAGAGACCCAGTCTACCTGCATGGCTTCAGCAAAATCAGGAGCGTACTCTGACAGACTTTCCTCACACTCCATGGGCTGTTCTTCTGGAAATAGCAGCTCCTCAGCTTGTCCAGCCTCTAACAGCTCCATGGGAATAGGGCGGTTGCTCCTGCTTGGCCCCGGGGACTCCCTAGGGAGAAAAGGTTTAAACCTTCTCCCTAGCTGTTCTCAACTGCAGGTTTAAATACTTTGGGGCAACGCCCTACTCTAGTTGAGTCAGCAGAGTAGCTGGGACCTCTTGGGCTCCCCCGGTGGTAGCTCGGGGATGAATCACCCAATTCTTCGTCAGATAAATCAGGCTCCCTCTGGTGGTCACCGGATAAACTATCAGTCTCAGGATTTACATGCACCTTCCTGATTCCACCTCGGGTTTTCATTTTTACTTTTTTTCCTGAACTAACAGGGACCCTGGCAGGCATCGTGTCTGCCTGGTCACAAACTGACTATGCTGTTTGGTATGCCCTACCCCACTCATGCCCTTCCTACATCCACGCTCCTCTCACAGGCACTAAGAAAAATATTTAATACAAGACGCTTAAAGCTAGGTACCTAGATTGGTCCACCTAGCTGATTTAGGCACCTAACTTATTAAAAAAGCTTAATTGGTGCTGATAATAATCAATTAGAGTGTGGCGCAGTGGTTAAAGCTACAGCCTCAGCACCCTGAAGTTATGGGTTCACACCCACGCTGCTCTTTGTGACCCTGGGCAAGTCACTTAATCCCTCCATTGCCCCAGGTACATTAGATAGATTGTGAGCCCGCCAGGACAGACAGGGAAAAATGCTCGAGTACCTGAATAAATGAATGTAAACTATTCTGAGCTCTCCTGGGAGAACAGTATAGAAAAATGGGCCTCATAAATGGTTTAAATTAAAATTAATTGGATGCTAGGCACCTAACTTGCATCTTTGACATGTAGCTGCATGTTTTGGACTTAGATGTCGTTATTCAGGCCAAGAAAACCCTGGCATAAATAGGGTGTGCCTAAGGTTAGGACATCTACTGATGCTTAAGTCCACTTTAAGTCCAATGGCACCTAACTTAAGATTGTTATGCGCTATACGCCATGTTCCTCAGCACCTATGTTTTAGGTGCCTTTTATAGAATCATAGCCTAAAAGTATAGAATAGTGCCTAGGTGGAGTCATGCACATAACTGCAAATTAGGGTTAATTATTGCCAATTAGAACCAGTAATCACTGTTGGTTGTTAGTCCCTAATTAGGCAATTAGCTTCTTGCATAACTGGTACGATTCTCTAACCTGTGCCTGCAATTTTGCAGACTAAGCATGAATTATAGAATGACGGTAAATTTAGAAAAGGTTGCCCAGGTAGAGAGTCAAGAACAATGGTGTAGGAAGGGTGAGCGGTGCCCAGAGGGGGAGGGGTGTTCCCCACCCCACATATGCCCCCTCCCCTTCCCCGTACCTTTTTAACTTCTCTGGCATGAGCAGCATGCCCATGTCAATGTCGGTTCGCCCTTTGACGTCACTTCCTAGGCACGGGTCCCAGAAGTGACATCAGAGAATGCACCGATGCCAACGCGGGCAGCAACCTCACGCCAGGGAAGTATAAAAGGTATGAGGGAAGGTAATGGGGGGGGGGTGCACACACAGCAAGGAGAGGAGAAGGGGTGCTGTGCTCTTAGGAAGACGGCGCCTGGGGTGGACTGCCCCCTTACCTCCCTTTATACGCCACTGGGCAAGAAGGTGCCTGTTTGTAGCTTATTCTATAAAGACATATTGGCCTATACTGTGTCTTATTAAAATTGTCCCAGCAAAGCTGCTGAAATCACAGCTAAAAGGAAGCCTTGGGCATTTGCACCTTCATGGGAGCAGGATAAATATTCATGCATAAAGTAAGTGACCAATCCAGGTCACCAGTACCTGGCCAAAACCCAAAGAGTAACAATATTCCATGCTACCAATATAGGGCAAGCAGTGGCTTCCCCTGTGTCTTTCTCAATAACCGACTATGGACTTTTCCTCCAGGAACTTGTCCAAACCTTTCTTAAAACCAGTTAAGCTATCCACTCTTACCACATCCTCTGGCAATGCATTCCAGAGCTTAACTATTCTCCGAGTGAAAAAATATTTCCTCCTATTGGTTTTAAAAGTATTTATTTTCCTGTAACTTCATCAAGTGTGCCCTAATCTTTGTAATTTTTGACGGAGTGAAAAATCAATCCACTTGTACCCGTTCTACTCCACTCAAGATTTTGTAGACTTCATTCATATCTCCCCTCAGCCGCCTCTCACTCCTTTTAGAAAGTGCACAAGTAAATCACATTATCACCCACTCTCTGACCAAAATCCCCCCCAAACATATCTACAGCCAAAAAATACATTCTCACTTTTCACTGCATGCCTTTTATGCATGGTGCAGCTTTAATTTCTGACACTGTATAATGTATCTACTTGATGCCTTTATATTGGAGATTAAGAAACTTGAATGTTCATTATTGGCTATGTGCTGATGTTGTTCAATTCTTTTTTTTCCTTTTGACAATTTTTTTGTGAAGACTGTAGGTTGTCTTGAGCAAGTGCCATCTATCATTGCCTCCTGGCTGAAAGAGAATAGATTCATTCTGACTCTTTCCAAAACGGCAGTGATGATTTATAGAATAGGTGTCGACTGTTTGTACCTGATAACCCTGCTGACATCAATATATGCAATCAGAAGGTCACTCTGGCCAGCTAAATACACAGCCTAGGTGTAATCAGTCAAGATAAGAGTCCAGTGACCATGAAACCTAAAATATGTACCATAGTGAAGGATTTGTTCTTTAAGTTGTGTATCCTTAGTAAATTCTAACCTATGATACTGGCTGATATCTAGGCACTTAAGAATTATAAGTCTGCTAAATTGCTGAGATCAGATCTTGCCTGTTGACAAATCTTTCTCAGGAGGGAAATTTTCATGTCTGGTAAGGACTGATCGAGCTTCTTTTTTTTTTTTTTTTACAGGAGTTATGTCCCCTGAACATGTGTCTGATGCCCTTCTTAAATGATAAGAGGCAGACTCACTACTACTACTGCTGCTACTTATCACTGAAAGGCGTACGCAGCGTTGTGTATTTTGACATTTATAAACAGTCACTGCTCTAAGAGCTTACAATCTAACTTGGACAGACAGACATGACATATAGGGTTGGGGATGCAGAACCCAAGGTGAGAAGAGTTAGGAGTCGAAAGCACTCTCAAAGAGGTGGGCTTTTAACTGGGCCTTGAACTCATAAGAACATACGAACATAAGAATAGCCTTACTGGCCGAGACCAGTGATGAAAGGGATGGAGCAACTTCCCTATGAGGAAAGGCTAAAGCAGCTAGGGCTCGTCAGCCTGGAGAAGAGAAAGCTCAGGGGAGCTATCATAGAGGTCTGTAACGTAGTGAGTGGATCACTTGTTTACTCTTTCCAAAAATACTAGGACTAGGGGGCATGCAATGAAGCTATGAAGTAGTAGATTTAAAACAAACCAGAGAAAATATTTCACTGTGCCGATTAAAGGAAGCACTGAAAGAAAAATGGAGAGACAAGCTGGGGAAAGGAGTTTTCTTTTTGCAAGACAATTCACTTGCTCACAAGGCTGTCAGAACAATGGATGTTTTGACGCAGTTGGGGGTTTCAGTGCATAGACCATCCACCCCACTCACCAGATCTTGCTCCATCTGACTATTTTCTGTTTCCAAACCTTAAAAAGAGTTCGAAAGGGTGACAATTTTCGAGTGATTCAGAGGTGATTGCGGCAGTGGAGCAGTATTTCAGTGACCAGACAGCAGAGTAGTTTTTGGAAGTGTTACAGAAACTTTAGACATGATGTGTCAATCGTGTTGAACTGAGGGGTGAATATGTGGAATAACTTGTAAATTTCATGGCTCCTTGTCATTCTCTTCTTGCTTGGGCTGAGAACTTTTCAACACCCCCCCCCCCATACTTTTGCTATTAGTCATGAATAAGAAAAAAGCTCTTTTTCCCACCAGTCAGTGGTTCCACTTTCTGTATTTTTGCTTTGTTCTAGGCTAGCGCTTCTTTTTCTGTATTTTTTCTATTATACAGCACCTCTAGGTTGAGAAAGCCAAAAAAATGTGGCCACCACAGAAGAATTAAGACTGAAGGAATAGATAAATCAGCAATTGCATAAATGGGAGCTGTTTCCAGGGGTCAGGAATACATTTATAGGTGCATATCATTTTCACAGATAAAAGTACCATTTATAGGTGCAAATTTATGGTCTCTATATTTTTTTTGATGCTTCAATAAACATTATTTTATTTTAGATTTCAGTATGCAACCTCGTGTTTCTAAGCATTTGAAGTGTTTGGTACAATTTCAACTGCATGCGAGCCGCTGCTAGTTGTTACTGGGGATCATCATAACATTTCCCAGTCCCCTTACCCCCATACAAACTCCTCAAAGCAGCATGTTTATCACATAAGTTACACAGGGTGCTTCACGCGAATGTGTCCACCTGCAGAGCCGCTGAAAAATTACATAAGATCCAAGAAGTCTGGCTGGGGTACTGTAGTGCCTAAAACTAAGCAGATGAGTGCATTGCCCTTGTCAGATGTTATGCTCACTGTTTGTGTGGGGGGTAAGAGGATATGGAAATGTTATGATGGTCCCCAGTAGAGAATGACACGGTGACAAAATTCATCACCGTTCCCGTCCCCGCGGATAACCGCGGGAAATAATCCCATGTCATTTTCTAGTATCTATTTCAACCTCGGTCCTTCTACACCAGCATTCTTCAAAGCAAAGCTTGCGGGTCAGTGGTTGTGGCCATTCATACTCTCATTCTTATGTGAGCCAAGGATAATGAAGCCATTGTGATATCACTGATGTGATTGGCTCTTAGGCACTGGTGGAATGAGGCATTATGACATCACAATATCTGCTCTGCATACCAGAGACTATCTCAAGATAGTGTCTATCTCAACTTCAATCCTTCTACACCAGCATTCTTCAAAGCAAAGCTTGCGGGTCAGTGGTTGTGGCCATTCATACTCTGATTCTTCCCTCTCTCCTTAAAGAATGACATGAAGATGGTTTCCCGCGGTTATCCGTGAGGACGGGAACTGTGATGAATTTTGTCACCGTGTCATTCTCTAGTGTCCCCAGTAACAACTAGCAGCGGCTCACATGTAGTTGGAATGGTGCTGAACACTTTGAATGCTTAGAAACACGAGGTTGCGTATTGAAATCTAAAATAAAATTATTGAAGCATATCCTATACTATATAAAAAAATATAGAGACTTTGAGTGAGAGTATAAGATTCTTGGGCTCCTAGTGTTTGGAATAGGTGCAAATTTATGTACACATTTATCCCAAGTGAAAATACAAATAGATGTTAAGTCTTTAGCTAAAAAGAAAAGTCATAAACAAGCCCTGATTCTATAAATGGTGTCTAAAAATTAGGTGCTGAGTAGTGTAGCATTAAGCTCAAGTCTATAAAAGTTAGTCGCACTTTACAGAATTGCGCCTAAAGTTGGCTTAGGTGTCAATATGTGTCCTAACCTTAGGCGCATCCTATTTATGCCATGGTTTTCTTGGCTTAAATGAGTGCACCCAAGTCCAAAGCAGATGAAAAAAACACCCATGACCCACCCCTTAACCATGCCTACTACTTTCTAGGTACCTCAGACTAGGTGCCTACCTTAACCTTTTCCTATCGTAATAAATTTTACATTACGCTGGTTCCAATCGTAATTAGTCTAGCAAAGTTTTGTATTAATCATTTACGTTATCATTTACGTTATCATTTACGGCTATTGTAAACATAAACTAAATAAGTCATAAGTCTGTAAATTCAAATATTTTGTGTTCTTGGCTCTTTATTAGTCCATACAGACTGTTTATCCACTGTCTCCGTCATTTTTGGAATGTCCCATCATCCGGGACACACGATAGGAAAAGGTTAAAGTGGTAGGCGCCCAACAAGTTAGGCACCTACCATCCAATTAAGTGCAGTTAACATTAATTATAAGTTATTTTGCCAGTTACCAGTACTGATTAAGCTTTTTAAACAATAAAATTACGCGCCTGGATTTTCTAGGCATGCTGATGTACAAGCCTAAATTAAGGTGTCATTTATCGAATCGGGGACACATTGTTGGAAATTTTCCCCCTAATATTTCCTTTACAGTCTATAAGAAATCTTCTCCAGTCAGTACTGAGCTTTCTGATCTAACTGCAGCAGCTCTTTTGATCAATAAGAGAATCTTTCTACTGACCAAACTAGAAGCTTTTTCTTTTCAGTAACTATTCTGTCCTCTTACCACTAGATGGAGCTCATTCCAAGCCCTACAAGACACACCAACTTACTACTGCAAATAGGTGTAGTCTCACAGCTGTGCTTCTCCTAAACTTTTAAAATGTCTAAGAAAGAAAGGGTTTATTATTGGCAAAATTAAATCAAATAAAAGAGAACATGAGCATTCTCTTTTAATTAGATTAATTGTACAATAAGCTACAGTGGAGGGGGGGGGGGGGAATAACATACAGTACCTATAATCGTGTGATTAATCGTGATTACAAATTTTAAGCAAAATGCAGCTCTAAAAATAGACTAAAAAAATCAATGAAAAGATAAGAAATACAAAATAAAATGGCAAAAAATACAAATTAACACCCCCACCCCCCTGTTATCAAGCTGCACTAGAGGTTTTTAGCATGGGACAGTGAGGTATGTGCTCCGATGCTCATAGGAATTTATCACACTGGCTCAAGCTAAAAACCTCTAGCTCAGGGATCTCAAATTCCCTCCTTGAGGGTCGCAATCCAGTCGGGTTTTCAAGATTTCCCCAATGAATATGCATTGAAAGCAGTGCATGCACATAGATCTCATGCATATTCATTGGGGAAATCCTGAAAACCTGACTAGATTGTGGCCCTCAAGGATGGACTTTGAGACCCCTTGAGGTAGATAGGCCGCTGTCCAGGCCTACCTCGGTAATGAGACCTCGAACGCTATATACTGGTTTCAATAAGTATATATTTATTTAGCTAATCAATAACAGCTTACAGGAATAAATCATTTAGTATATAGCGTAACAGAAAGTGGCTCAGAAGGTGACCTCTAGGCCTAGAGGTCCTCTGATGTCTGTTCTGACCTCTCCCTTCTAAAGGCCTGTTTTTTATACATTTCTTAGTGGCCAACACCACGTTGGTTCACATCACATGATACATCCTTATTGGTTATTTACTTATGCATTACTGCCTAGCTACATTCATTTATTGGCTATTCTCCTCTACGTCATGTTATATGTTTTACTCTGTTTTCCGTAAAACCTACCTTTTCCCCGAAATGCCTGTTTCCCCACCATATTAGTATTTCCGAGCACAAGCCCCCCTCCCAACTCTAAACATCTCCGATACTTTCTATTAGATGATTTTTCTTATGAATTCTTTCTTCTGAGAATTCTGTCTTCTGACCATGGTCTGTTTATCTCTTTATGGTATCTGGCTGGGTGGGCCTTGGTGTAAAACCACAGCTAGCCCACAGCCTCAGGACCTGTTGCTTTTTCTCTAGTTTTAGTAGCTAATTGAACTCATAAAACAGCGTATTTCTCCATCTTTGCATGCTCTTCAGTTAATGGTGAAATATCTTTCCATAGTTAATCTACTGTTTCTATCATCTGCAGAGATAGATAAGATAGATGTCAGTTGCAGGGGGTGAGGGCAGGTTTTTCTGTAAAGAGAAAAGTGATCTTTGTCCTTATCCCATCCCCCTTCACCTGGCTTGCTAATGTCAGGACTTTTCGGGATGTATCCCATTTCACCTGGCTAATGTCAGGACTTACAGGGACCAGAGCATCCATGCTTTATTCTCTCTCATCCCCTCTTCAAAGCCCCTCCAGGTGGCTTTGACCCCTGTTCATTCGGTGAGGAGTTAGTTTGTATCAGAAACTGTACATTATGGGCCGGGGCTATGTGCTAGGAATCACCCATGGTAAAGGAAAGAGACAAGTACCCACCCTTGCTATGCTATCGAGGATAGAGCAGTATAACATGTCGCAGTGTACTTATTGCTTATAATACTAGGCTAAGCAGTCAATAATTCAGATATTTGTGCAAAGCAGAAATCATGTAAGCAGTTGAGTGCTGCATTAAAATTTATACCTGCCGGGCTGTGATAGAAACATCAGCATAAATTACTGATGTAGTGGGGATAGGTGGTGACTCGTGGGAGGGGAAATCAGCTGCTGGTGTTTCATAGGGAAGTACATTAAAAATCAGCCAAGTCAAGATTATCATAAATGTTGTGTATGGGTCTGTGTAGGGGTCTCTATTTCAACTTTTGGGATAGTTCGGGCAACCAGGCATCTGCAGGGGTTCATAATTTAACCTGATACATTTTAATATATACTCTCTTTATGGCTTCATCCTGTTATGAGCATACTACATCCAAAAGGGATGGCGGGTTAAATTAACAAGTTAGATTATTTCCATGCTCTTCCAAAACAGCTGGGATCGGTGCAGACTCGGCTGGGTCCAGACGCCAGGGGTGAAAGTCCAGGTAACCACATCAAATCTTACGTCATCATCCTTCAGCTGGGCTCATCACTTCTTCTTCACTGCACTTCTCCTCAGCTTAGCAGCAAGAAAGGGAATGGTCACTTTCATCTAGTTATATTTGTCAGTATGTAGGCATTTCCTCTTTAAAACCAAGTATTCGTGTATGCTCTAGCAACCAAATCTGAACTTGAATGAACCCCATTCTCTGTTTCTAACTTGCTATGGCAGTATTTCAGCAAGTTACATGAAGTCCCTGCTGCTCTTTTCTGATTGGATGAATTCTAAAAGTGAGGCAGGGGTGGGGGGTGGGGGGGGGGCGGTGGCACGTATTCCTAATTATTCATACGACTTGTGATTAGCAGGCTTTGGAGAGCAGCCAAAGGAAACAGAACCGAAAAGCTGCTGTTCCTCGAATTCGTTTATGGAAAGAAAAAACTTAGCGAGAAGGAGAATACGCTTTCTATATATAAATCTGTGTAATTTTTTTTTTTTTTTAAATGAAAAACAGACTTTTTGGAATAAAAGAATCACACATCTTGATAAAATAGCAGGTCCAGAGCACGAAGACCATGCCTAAGACATCAACTCACACCTTAGACTGTTAATTTTTTAAAAAAAAGCAAACTTTAAAGCCATGCAATTCGGTACACCAAGCGAAATGCTTCAAAAAGCTCTTTGCCGCAACAGCCGAGAGAAAAAACGGGGGGACCTCAAGAATGAAACAATCGAAAAGGATTATCATCGATCTTTATTTACGATTACTAAGAGCATTATAGGTATGCGAAGCACTTTAAGGGACATCAAAGCCACCACTGGCCATAGCAAAGAAGCCTGGACAGCTTTTGAACTCTTGCCCCCAGCAACAGACACAACTGTTGAGGTCAGCGCCGGTGAAAAAGACACTGGAAGCGTCACGCTGGAAACCGACGAGCAACTAAAACCGCGCGGAAACGTGTCAAAGGACAAACGCGACGAGCAGGAGGAGCCAGACAGCAATTGTGATTCCGATGTAATCAAACTGCTGAAACATCATAATGAAGTAGCGACGGATAAAGCCAAAGTTCGGTCTGGTGAGAAGGAGTTAATGTGCCCGGGGAAATGGGACATGAAAGGATTAAAGCATGGAATTCCGCAGCATTCTTCTGTGACCGCCTGGAATCTGGTTCCCAAAGTAACAAAATCTTTGCCAGTGTTTAATGAGGTTTTAGTTCAGAACAACGGATGGAAAGAAAAGAATCAGATAGAAAAACGTATTTACAGTCCACCATCTTTGGCTTTTGCAACTCCCAATATTCTTGGTGAAAATGAAGGAAGCATGAAAGAGAATCGGGAGAAAGCCCAGAATATTCCCGAGTTAAAGCATCAAAGCTATTCTGCAAAGCAGAAGCCAAGGATGCAAGCAGATCCCTCGATACTTCAGGAAAATGAACTTAAAAGCAAGAGACCAGGTTCCCAGCCTACTGTTTTTCCAGGAATAAGCTATCAAACAAGGTCCTTCCCAAATAAAGGCGGTGAGAAATCCTTTGATCGAGTAAATAGACAGCCTCCTCCTGTAGCTGCATCCAGCGTACCCAGCCAGGGAACACGAAGTCAGTCCGCTCCCATATCGAGGACTTTTGCAAAAGCACAATTTAAATCAGCGCCAATTAGTGGGGTCCAAAATAGGGATCCTGCAGAGAAGTTCTCAGATGTTTCCGGAATTAGATCTACTAGTACTAGTACCAGGCATTACCAGAACTTTATTTATATATCTACTGCTAACCTTGACAGAGGAAAAGTTCAAATTAAAGCCACTCTTTCAAAGAAAGAAAGGAAAAGAATCTTAGAACATATGATTTCAGATTACAAGTCTATGGATAAAACCATACTGGAGAAAGAAAGGCAGAGGTTGCTACAAGAGAAGATTACAGCTTTTATAGCCTCTCTCAAACAACATTGCAAGAAAACTGAGTAACTCCTTAGACTGACTGCATATCTATATATTTGCATAACAATTTGCCTAATCAAACTTTGTGAATATTTGGTCCTGATATGTACGGATTATCACTAAACAAGTTATTAACTGGTTGGTAAAGATCACTGATAAACCATTTGTACATAGCCAGTGCTGTGGGTTCTTGAGCACCCCTAATATTGAGCAAAGTTCTTGACTATGTCCAGGGGGAGAGAATTTTTGTAAGGTTTAGCACCCCCATAATTTTTAAAAGTTGGCTCTTATGCTTTAAAATGTTTGTACAGTATGTTATTATTGAAAGTCTCACTTTGCTTGGTAAAAATCATATTTCCACCTGATTATTTCAAGTACTAAATATTTATACACTGTACAGCCATATTACATATGCTCATTTTTCTGAAATTATATCACTGAAATTCTTCACTGGAAAGATAGTTTCTCTGCAGAGTAACTGAATTTTTGTTTTAGTTTAACCAAAAGTTAAACCTGGGAGTCAAAGTAGACAGTTTTATGTGTTCTGTTTTTTACTGGGCTTGAATTTAGATTCTCAAATAGACATAATGGGGGACCAACTATTAGGCAATTGCCTAGGGCAGCAGCATTAAGGGAAGGTAAGCAAAAACACAGCTGCAGTCAAAGAAATGCAATAGTCCTGGTAGCCACACAAACTCAAAAGAACTGTCAGGTTCTACTTTTAGCCACAGGAAGAGCGAGAATTTCCAAATAGCCCAATTATCCAGGTATAGGATTTTTGAAAATTGCTCTCATTATTATTTATTTCTTGCATTTTTTTATACATATAACCACATCAACGCTTGCACAGAAGTGATAAAATCAAGGGAAAAAAAGAGGTAAATTACCAAATCAAAAACAATAGTTAAGAAATAACACCTCCCAAGTCCACGTTTATCTGGATCCAAGATTTAAATAGAGGAAAGACATTAAGGGCTCCTTTTACAAAGGTGCGCTAGCGGTTTTAGCGCATGTGCACTAGCCGTTACCGCCTCCTTTTAATCAGGCGGTAGTTTTTTGGCTAGCGCACACTAATTGTGTGCGTGCGCTAAAAACGCTAGCGTACCTTCGTAAAAAGAGCCCTAAATATATCAACTTTAAAGCAATTAAGCACTTGAAATGTTACAGGCTTGCCAACTACTTTATAAAAAAAAAAGAAGCATCTAATCCCTTGCCACTCGCTTAGTAACCAAAAAGCAGAAAGATGCAAGGGTTCAAAGAAAACATAGCTCTCATTTTTTTTATATACTAAATAAAGTTAAATGCAGCTTTAAATGTCATGCTGCATGAGCCGTGTCCTGAAACTTTTTTTTTTTTTCTCTATTGTTGAGTGGCAGGTCAGGCGGCAGATAATGGGTGTTCTTTTGCTAATTAGGGCACGCTAAGGGGCTCATAATAATTTTTTAAAAAACATCCCAAAACCGGCCTGTCAGTACTTGGACGCTCAAAATGGCAGGTTGTCCAAGTACTGATAATCAAAACTGGTTTTAGACGTATCTAAAACCAGTTTAGGCCTTTTCGGTGCTGCTGTACGCCCACAGTGAAAAGGGGCATTTTGGGAGGACTGGATAGGATGGGAGGCGGGCGGGATGTGGTCCGAACTAGACTTAGTTGTCTGGCAGCCATAACCAAAAAAGCTTTGACAGGTTGCCAGACGGAAATTATACATTTTGACTTAGACAAAGTCAAAACAGGTATAAGTTATGAATCGGGCCACTGAGCTGAACGCGGCTGCCGCAATCAGCTCAGCAGCTAAGGCAACCTATTCCCCTGCACCTGTAATGATTGCAACAGGAGATATGGCCAATCTCTCCTGCCGCCACCCGCAGTGACCCCCTCCCCCCAACACATCATGGCAGGAGGGATGCCCAATCCTTCCTGCTGGACAACCCCCCAAACCCCTGCTGGACCACTGAGCCTACCCCCTGGACCCACTCTCCATCTCTACCCAGACCCCACCCCCACCAGGACCCCCAAGCCCCCCGAACCCCCATCTAATCTTTTTTGATGGTTGGACAGACGGGTCCTCCCTCCAGCCAGCCAACAGGCCCGTCTTTGTCTGAATGGTGGGCCTGCCCCTTCCCTGTGCATTGTGGATGCACCGGAGAGGGGGCTAGGGCCTGATTGGCCCAGATGCCTAAGGCCCTGCCCATTGGAGGGGCCTTAGGCACCTGGGCCAACCAGAATCTTAGGTTGCAATGGTTGGTTATCAAAAGGAAACAGCATAGTAGGTTCGCTTCAAAAACTGATTAGAATGTACTTAGGCTAAAAGTGCCTGCATACATTGAAAACCATCCCCAATTTTTACGCAGACCTAGGAAGTATGAATTTAACCTAAAGAAGCCAACACATAGTTTGTAAAAATGTAGGAAAAACCAAAAATATACAGTATCTTCTTATTTCTTTGCAAACAAATTTTACTTGACATGGTTTCTAATAAATATTTTATTATTCTAAAAGCTTTAATACAAGCTACTGTAAATACAAAGGGTTTTATTTAGTGTTTGTCAGGACA
Source organism: Geotrypetes seraphini (assembly GCF_902459505.1). NCBI lineage: Eukaryota > Metazoa > Chordata > Amphibia > Gymnophiona > Dermophiidae > Geotrypetes > Geotrypetes seraphini. The sequence goes on from NC_047095.1 coordinate 39,214,015, forward strand.
TACTGATATATATAGTATTTCTACAGATCATATTAATATATGCTCCTTTTGAATTCAAGCACATTCCGAACAAATGTGGAAATGTAGTATTAAAAATTTAGTTTTTTCCCCAAAATATAACTTATTTAATATATTTTTGTTGCCATCTTACTATCAAAGCAATATTTCAGAATTTATCAGTGCCTCCTGTACCCTGCCAAACAATTACAATATTGTGACCTCATGTAGCAATCCTCTGACCTCAGCTGTAGTGCATATTTGTATTTTAAGCAGAAATGTCTGAGCTTTGTAGATTAAATTGTAAAGCCTGCTGTCAGAAAAACAATATATTCATTGATCTTGTTGACAGAATTGTTAGAAGACCATCTTTACAATTCCCTGGTCAGTGGGGGTATCAGTGTTATGAACCCAGAGTTTACAGGACTCTGGCAAAAATTCTGAGACATGTTGATCTGGGTGGATTTGATATTCTTATCTCAGATTATATCACGTTTGTGAAGCGATCAGAATATCGCCTTGAAAAACATTTTAATCATGAGTTTACTGAAATATGTGTGAACACGATTCTATACTGGGTTTTTGCAAGAAAAGGTAACCCCAAGTTTGTAGAACTGCTTTTACAGAAGACCAGAGATTACATTCAGGACAGGAGCTGCAGTTTGGCACTAATCTGGAGGTACAGTAACAACTACTGTTCTAATTTTGTTTAAAATAAAAAAGAAACTGATTCTTGGCAAATGGTTTGTATAAGTTATATGAGGGGCTGCTGAAAAGCTCAGCCCAGCCAAGAGAATGATGTGGAGCCATGCAACTACAAGTTATTTCACCCTTTTCATATCACTGAAATGAAAAGTCAAGAAAAGGGTGGAATAACTTGTAAGTTTCATGGCTCCACATCATTCTCTTCTTGGTTGGGCTGAGAACTTTTCAGCAGCCCCTCATATTGTGATGTCATAATGTTTCATTCCACCAATGCCTAAGAGCCAACCTCATTGGTGATGTCACAATGGCTTGGTTTCCCTATACTCGTGCCCATTTGCTAGATGCATTGAAATGAAAAGTGTCAAGAAAAGTGTGGAATAACTTGTAAGTTTCATGGCTCCACATCATTCTCTTCATGGTTGGGCTGAGAACTTTTCAGCGGCCCCCTCGTATGCATGAGCACTATCTTACATTATGGGCTCCTTTTAACTAAGCTGCGAAAGCAATTTTAGCGGGTGCAGGATTTTAGCGCGCGCTAAACCCGAGCTACACAGCTAGAACTAACGCCAGCTCAATGCTAGCGTTAAGGTCTAGGGTGTGGGGCAATTCATCGTGCGCTAAGTATGCGCTAAAACCGCTATCACAGCTTAGTAAAAGGAGCCCTATATGTTAGCATCTTTTTTTTTTTCCTTGAGTACCTGCTTTGCAATATCTCCATACAGAAGACAAAAGGAAAATGGAAATGTAAAGATATCTTTCTTTAAGCTATGATCTATTTTATACCGACACTACTGGCAAAAAAATTAAATTAAATTTTATTACAAGAAAAGTAATAATGCAGTATCAATGATGCTTAATAATACTGTATTTTTAAAAGTTGGAAATAAGCACTAAATAATAGTGTTCACTATTAAGCAGATATTGGATATTCACCTTACACGGTTTTTCTGGCCTGTGTCCACTATTAGTTCTATGTTTACTGACTAGCAGTTGGCTTTACTTGTGCAGAATTACAGTTGTGTAAATTTATCGTATTTACACACCCAACAGGTAACCTTATAGGACAATCTGACTAGTTTTGATAATAGATTAACTTTATATCACGTATACTAGTGTGTACAGGTTTTAAAAATGTGTCATTCAAACCTGAGATATTCATAGTTTTATTAAGAAAATGTGATAGCATTCATAACGTGCACGATAACCAGCAATTTATTACTATAGTTTACTAAAAATGAATGACCTTCCTAGAAAACAAAGTTGCTTACCTGCGATGGGTGTTTTCTTAATACAGCTCAGTGAATGGCAGCAACCAAAAAGAGCAAAGGGAATGTTATGGAACTATTAGGAAATGAATACAGAATAAAACAGAGAATATTATAATGCCTTTGTATCACTCCACACCTTCAATATTATGTGCGATTTTGGTTGCCACATCTCAAAAGAGATGTAGTAGAAATGGAAAAAGCACAAAGAAGGGTGACCATATAAGGAAAAACTAAAGAGGTTAGGCTCTTCATCTTAGAAGGGCTTGAGACGGAGATGTTTATGTTTATTTAAGATTTGATCTACCGCTCCTGCATTTTACTGACCTAAGCGGTTTTACAATGTATCAAACTAAAATGAAATTAGGTACTTGAGAAAAACTAACCTATCTGTCCCGAAGGCTCACAATCTAGCTAAAGTACCTGATTAAGGGCTCCTTTTACAAAGGTGTGTTAGGGCCTTAACGCGCAGAATAGCGCGTGCTAAATTGCCGTACGCGCTAGACCTTAATGCTAGCGTTGAGCTGGCGTTAGTTCTAGAAGCGTAGCGCGGGTTTAGTGTGCGCTAAAAACGCTAGCACACCATAGTACAAAGAGCCCTAATAAAAATATGTAATTCATTTCTAAGATCCAAAATCAAAGAAATAGAAAATAGAACTAATGAAAGATTAAAAAAATTAAAACTAAAACAAATTTAAGAGATAGAAAAGTGACCTGATAGCAAACAGTCATATTTTAGTGCAGGTCTTAATACAACTCCTGGCACAGTACACTTCACAGATCCGTCACTGGCAGAGCTTGAGAGCATCAAAGTTTTATATTAAATAAATAAATTCAAATCAACACAAATCAGTACAAATTAAGGCAGATTGCAGTCCCCATTCCATTATTCAATTTTGGGAAAAAAATGTGCTTTTAGATGTCCCTTAAAATTTTGAAATGATTCTTCCTTCCTTATCTCTACTGGTAAATTGTTCCACAATATTGGAACTAAGTAGAAAACTACACCATTTCTGGATGATGCAAGGTGAACCTTTGAAATATGGGGGAACAGCTACTCGGCTGTCATTTAAAGATCTCAACGAGCAACTAGGTGTGTAAAATAACACTAGAGAGATATGCTCCTTTTATCAAGCCGCGCTAGCGGGGTTAACGTACGTGACTTTTCATCACCCGTTAACCCCTGCGCTGGCCAAAAACTACTGCCTGCTCAAGAGGAGGCGGTAGCGGCTAGCGTGGCTGGCGGTTTAGCGCGCGCTATTACGCGTGTTAAACCGCTAGTGCGGCTTGATAAAAGGAGCCCATAATGGTTGTAACTCAAATAATGCCCTATTTGCCAGATCAGGATTTTAAATTTAATTCTAAATTTCATTGGTAACCTATAAATACTTACATATTTTATTTCCACTATTTAAATAATTTAACTTTTAAAAAAATTATTTAATTAAAAAAAAACTTCATTCATTATTTTAGTAATATCAATATATGAAAAACTCGCACTTTTTTTTGGTATGGGGTACACATCTATTCTAAAGAATCAGCATGCCATTTTTGAAACTCGAAACCAACCCGTACTTCATATTCGCAATTCATCTAATTATTCTCCTTCAGAGTTATCTCATTCAAAATTATTCTTCCATCTCATTTCATTTATATTTTGACATATAATTTCCTTTCTTTCTTCATCTGTCCTACATCTCCTTCAATTTCATCAACAGTTGAAAGTGCTTAGAATGCTTAAAGTGCGTAGTAAAAAGTGCTCATGTGCTATAAATATTATAAATACTTCAGCGTATCATTTCTTCAACTGAAGTGAACTTCAGTTCATATTAAGTTTATTTCAAAACGTTCAATTCATTTCAACTAGTACTTCATATGCTTTTTTGAGTACTTAGCTCAAATTGCTCATTACAAATCCAGCACCGTTGCCTGTAGCCGATATCCGACAAGGCCTTTGTTTCGCGGGACAGACTTATATCACCCGCTGCATCAGGGAAGTGGCTTGAGCAGCGCTTGTTCTAATCTCCATAGCCGTTTGCTCGGGGCCATGACATGGAAATGCTGTTTACGTTTTGCATGTTATTTCAAACAAATCAGGGCCTAGGTATTTTCCACAATTTACTAGTGCAAGTTGGCTGGCCACTATCAACTGTTGCTTGCTTGCTTTTGGAGACAGCAATGCAAAGGGGATATCTTGAATGGTAAAGTTGCCATAAAGAAAACAAGTTGAGCTGGAAAATCTAGCCTGAAAACCACTTAGGAAAATTCTAGTATGTTCCCCTAGAAACAAAACAATGCCCTTTAATTGCAGTTTTACTTAAATGTGCCATTTGGTAATTACAACAAGAATAACAATTAGTTTCATAGACAATTGCTTAATGAGTTCCTTCTATGCCCAAACTGGTCCATGAAGTACATTAATGTAAGTGCAGAGTCAATGTTTTGTACGATAAAGGAGTATGTTGCAGAAATAGGAAATTAAATTATGGCTATTATGCAGCATAGATGAGCCAATGAAAGATGAGAAAGTAAGTGGAACTGTAACACTGTTGAATGACTATCAAAATCCTTTTACTATTGGTTAAATAAGGGTTTTTAGTAATTCAGAAAAAGATGATACTATAGTAAATGATATATTATATTTTACAGAACTTTTACACCAGTCTACTGCCCAAGTCCACTTAGTGGCATCACTCCTTTGCTTTATGTTGCTCAGACCAGGCAATCGAGTATCCTAAAAGTGCTCCTTCAATATGGGATTCTGGAAATGGAAAAAAAACCCATTAACATAGTATTCACAATTCTCTTCTACCCATCAAGAGTGAGAATAATGGATGATCATGAATTAATAGACATCCATGAGGATGCTAAGAGATGTTTACTACTATGCACCAGAGTTCTTTCCTTCATACCCGTCACAGAAATTAAGGTAAGTGTGTGCAGCTGTATGCCCACTTTGATATATGTATATTAACACACATACAAATATACAAACGATCATTTTAGAAGCATCTAGATGTTCACAGTCGAATCATATTATTATGACCACCTGTTAATATCCAGAATAACTGCTTCTGGCAGCACGGATGGCAGCTAGACATCGTGGGATTGACTCAATAAGATGCTGGGTAGTTGCTAGAGGTACCTGGAACCATGCAGACTGCAGTGCATCTGACAGCCGCTGACAAGTATGTGGTGGTGGATCTAGTCATCGAACATGTCGATTGAGGTGATTGCAAATATGGGTTAATGTCTGGGAATTTGGAGGCCATGGAAGTAACTGGAAGTCTTGGTTGTGCTCTGCAAACCACTCATGAACAATTCTTGCAGTATGACATGACGCAATGTCCTGTTGAAAGATTCCATCAACCACAGGGAAGATTGTCAACATCTACGGGTGTACTTGATCGGCAAGAATGGAGAGATACCCATTTTGGTTGAGAGTGCCTTCCAGACCCAGACCATAACGCTGCCACAATCAGCATGTATACATCCAACAATAGTTGCTGGGTGTTTGTTCTCAGTGGTTTCATGCTTGACAAGCCAATGTCCATCCGTTCGAGGGAGAGCAAGTCCAATGTTGGTATTAATTTTGATATTAATTTCTTTTGATTGCTGGTTCAATCACTTGTCCTTAGCCAATTGGACTATTGTAGCATTGTTCATCTTGCTGGTACTCAGAAAAACCTTTACAGACTGCGCATAATTCAGAATGCAGCAGTTAGATTGGTTTTCAACTTGAGGAAGTATGATCGTATCACTTCCAGTTGAGGCACGGGTTAAATTTAAGCTCGGCTGCATTTGCTTTAAGGCACTAACAGGCTCAATTCCTGAGTATCTTATGGAATCTTTTATTATTACAAATTCTAAACACTCTAGAAAATCTCATTCATTGTTTTCATTCCCCTCTGTAAAGGGATGTAAATACAAGAAATTTCAGGAACGATTACTATCTTTTCAGGCAGCCTCATGGACTAGGGATTTAACTCATATTCATATTCCCAATTTCGTATCAACAATTTCGACGTGCCTTAAAGACATATCTTTTTAGGGAATCTTTTGGAAGTTAGAAATGGGATATTTATTCATTTGTATTATTAATCTTTGTGAACTGCATAGAACTTAATGGTATTTGCGGTATACAAGTGAGCTTTATGTTACGTTATAAGCATGGGTGCAGTCACCAGCCATCTGCTCCAGAGCTCCATTCGCAAGAGGGTTCTCTGCACAGTTGTTTTGAACACACATCTGAAAGTCCCCTGGTTCATGTGGATGGTGAGTTGCTCAACGGTAGTGTGCCGATCAGTCCGCACCAACCTGTGCAACTGATATTCACCTCTCGCATTGATGGCCCGTGCAGCCCCACAGTTACATTGGGTAATCAAAAAGGTTCCATTCATCCACTCACAGTACACTTTAACCACAAGAGCCTGTGAACAGTTCACAAACTCCACCGTTTACGAAATGCTACCACCCTTGGCCCGGTAGCTGATGATCATGCCTTTTTCAATGTCTGATAAATTGTGCTATTTCCCCATGACAGCCACGGTTGCTATATTGGCAACTTGCTGACATCTCACCCTATATACCCATGAAGTCTGCACATGACACATGCATTATTTCCTTGGCTGTGCATCCCTGACATCAGAGGAAGGCAGTAAGAACATAAGAATAGCCTTACTGGGTCAGACCAATGGTCCATCAAGCCCAGAAGCCCATTCTCACAGTGGCCAATCCAGGTCACTAGTACCTGGCCAAAACCCAAGGTGTAGCGATATTCCATGATACCGATACAGGGCAAGCAGTGGCTTCCCCTGTGTCTCTCTCTCAATAACAGACTATGGACTTTTCCTCCAGGAACTTGTCCAAATCTTTCTTAAAACCAGCTATGCTATCCGCTCTTACCATAATAATGTGACTCGACCATGTATAAGTAGCAATATTTATATGTAAGGATCACACAAACACACACAAAAATAGTGATTTTTAGGAAGACACTTTATATTTTATATTTAGCTCAGGCCTTTTCATAAATAGCTTAAGGCTAGTTATAGTCAGGTACAGTAGATATTTGTATATGTACATCTCTCCACAATGCATAGATTTAAAAGAGGCATGGTCTTGCGTGCCATATTTTACAATGAGAATACACATCGGGGTTTTTTTAATATCCCCGTCGGCTTTTGCATCTATCCAGTAGTACACGCAAGTGACAGCTCCCATTATTGTACTTACAATAAGCTAAATCAATGGGCATGTACAAAAATAAAGCACCCTCACACTTCCTGGAAATTTCCACCCCACAACAGCATCATTAGTACCCCCTATCTCCCAGAACCTCCTGAAACAGTATCTAGGGGTTCTAGTGATGCTGTTGAAGAGGACTAGAAGGTGTCCTATTTAATAGATACTGGGACTAACTAAGGAAATGCTCCTGGCTGCAGAAATGCTGATAGAGAACTCAGAACATTCTTGTTTGCAGATTTTTTTTTAAAACCATTGCTGCCACTGGATGTACCAACCAAGTACTTGTGTATTTGCTAGTGTCCTTCCAGGTATTTTATAAAAGTTTCATATTCAGCAATGTCTTTTATAAAATACAGGGGGAATTGAGCAATACTAAGGGATTTTAAGTCCTTAGTAAATATCCTGTTAAGCGATAGAGTATATGTATTGCCAGCCACAGTTAAAGCAAAGGATTTCCTCACTTTTCCCAAACAAAAAAATGGGATTGTAAATCTGCACCCCTCTCCTCTCCCCAAAGCAACAATAAAATGGCTTAGAACACTGAGAAGTACAACATGGCCCTAGAAAACCAGGGGGGTCAAAGCCCCAAGGTCCTGCCTCTGACTGAGGACAAAACCAGCTGCAGTCAGTGCATGAGACAGATAGAAAATCACTTAGAACATTAATTCCTCTGGACATGTTTAGCTAGGAGTATTACTGCATACTGGGGCTGTTTATGGGTCAACAGTGGTGGCCTCCAATGAAGGAAATATGCCAGTGTGAATTATATATATATTATAGATAATAATGAAAGAAGCATACAGAAATAAATTCTACTAAGATTATACCAAAGATCTGGCTAAATATTACACAAAATAGATCTCTGCATATTCTGTTACAGTATTAATAATTATTTCTGAGAAGAGACTACAAAAGCAGCAAATATATGAGAGCTCATAGACCATGCCTCTGCAAGCTAACACAGCCCTTTGCAGGCCAAAGACAAAATCCTGACCATAGAGGTACCTGGTCTCACCATCTGGCTGATTGACTGTGCCCTTGAGTCTTGTCCATGTAGTGATGGATGGGTTCCTTCCCATATGGCTCAAACCAGTTACCCAGCAAGCTACTCCAATATGCAGCTGAAGGATGCCAGAAGTTTGTCTAGTCCAGGGGTAGGGAACTCCGGTCCTCGAGAGCCATATGCCAGTCGGGTTTTCAGGATTTCCCCAATGAATATGCATGAGATCTATTTGCATGCACTGCTTTCAATGCATATTCATTGGGGAAATCCTGAAAACCCGACTGGCATACGGCTCTCGAGGACCGGAGTTCCCTACCCCTGGTCTAGTCCCTGCCTGACACAGGTTACTGGCTTCTCTGTTTGATAAGCTGTAAAATATCAGCCAGCTTGTCTATATGGCTTGTACTACTACTATTTATTATTTCTATAGCGCTGAAAGGCGTACGCAGCGCTGTACAGTCTAACACACAATAGACATTCCCTGCTCAGAAGAGATTACAATCTAATTTAGACAGGACATTTTAGGGTTGGGGAGATTATAGTGGGTATAGGTATCTGACAGCAGTGAGTGGACTTTAAGAGTTGAAAGCAGTTTCAAAAAAGGGAGCCTTTAGCTTGCACTGCCAGGGATGGAGCACAATGTATTGGATTCAGGAAGCCTGTTCCAGATATACGACACTGCAAGAAAGAAGGGACAAAGTCTAGAGTTGGCAGTGGAAGAGAAGGGTACAGATAAGAGGGACTTGCCCAACGAGTGGAGATCACGGGGGGGGGGGGATGGGGGGAAGCATAGGGGGAGATAAGCAAGGAGAGATATCGGGAGGCTTCCGAGTGAACGCACTTGTAAGTCAGCAAGAGGAGTTTAAACTGTATTCAGAAATGGACAGGGAGCCAATGAAGCGACTTGAGGAGAGGGGTAATGTGACAATAACAGCTCTCATGGAATATGAGTTGCGCAGCAGCATTTTGAATAGATTGAAGAGACGAGAGACGGGCGCATGGGAGGCTGGAGAGAAGTACGTTGCAGTAGTCTAAGCGTGAGGTGACAAGAACGTGGATAAGGGTTTTTGGTAGTGTGTTCAGAGAAAAGAGGGCGGATTTTGGTAATATTATAGAGGAGGAAGCGACAGGATTTGGCAGTCTTGTGGATCTGAGCAGAGGAGAGGAGTCAAAGATCACTCCAAGGTTATGAGACTGGGAGGATAACGTTATCCACAGAAATAGAGAACAACGAGAGGAGGGAGGCAGGTTTAAGCAGAAAGATAAGGAGCTCAGTTTTAGCCATATTCAGTTTGAGGTGGCAGCGAGACATCCAAGCGGCAATGTCGGACAGGCAGACTGAAATTCGGGTCTGAACTCCCGCAGAGATATCCAGCATAGAGAGGTAGATCTGGGACTCGTCAGCATAGAGGTGATATTGAAAACCATGAGAGGAGATCAGCGTACTAAGAGCGGGTATATAGGGAAAAGAGGAGTGGGTCCAAGACAGAGCCTTGGGGTATGCCAATAGACAGTGAGATGGTGGTGGAGGAGGATCCACTGTAACATACGCTGAAGGTATGATGAGAGAGATAGGAAGAAAACCAAGAGAAAGCAGAACCCTGGAATCCCAGCAAGGACAATGTGTCGAGAAGGAGGCGGTGATCAACAGTGTCGAAGGCAGCAGGCAGATCGAGAAGAATGAGGATAGAGTAGAGTCCATTGGATTTGGCCAGGAACAGGTCGTTAGAGTCTTTAGCAAGGGCAGTTTCCGTAGTGGAGAGGGCGAAAGCCCGATTGAAGCAGGTCAAGAGTATTATGAGAAGAAAGGAAGTCCAGGCATGTTCGAGTAGTTTGGATAGGAAGGGGAGGAGGGAGATAGGGCAGTAGTTGGAGGGGAACGTTGGGTCTAGTGAGACCTTTTTAAGGAGGGGCGTAACTATAGCATGTTTGAAAACATCAGGAACTGTAGAATTGGAGAGCGAAAGGTTGAGGATGTGTGACAGATGGGAGGGATTACAGCGGCAGCAATGGATCCGAGTAGGCAGGTAGGAATTGGATCAGAGGAACAGGTGGTGGGTTTGGAGAGAAGGTGAGCAGTTTCCTCTTCCGTATCTTCAGAAAAGGAAGAAAGAGTCGTAAGGGTTGTCGAAGGGAGGTCGACAGAATGGACAGTCGGAAGGGACGGAGGGGGAGGCAACATTGTTATGAATCTTGTCGCGGAAGAACTTTGCCATTGTCTGGGGGAGAATGCAGAAGGGATGGGAGGTGGCGGCACTTTGAGTAGAGAGTTGAGCGTGACAAAGAGACGGCTTGGGTTGGCACTAAGAGTTAGTTAAACTGTTGTAGTAGTCCTGTTTGGCAAGCAAGAGGGTAGATTAGAAAGAAGTCAGCATGAATTTGCAATGGACGAAGTCAGCAAGCGTGCAGGATTTAAGCCAAAGACGTTCAGCAGCTCAGGCACAGGAGCGCAGGTAGCGGATTTTGGGAGTCAACCAGGGCTGGGGTTTGGCAGTTCTTAGAAGGAATGGCAAAGGCAGCCGATTTTCTCAGGAAGCTATCAGATTTTTCCTCTGTTCTCTTCTCACACCAAAACTCTTCTCCTTGTTCTTCATAATACCTGGTCTTGGCTTTGCCACAATGCTGCTCAGATGATTTTTCTGGACCAATTAGATCCTGCATACCTATCTGTCCAGCAGATAAAATGCAGGTCCTTTACAATGGGGCTCATAGTTCTTTCAGACAGCCTCCCCATCTGAGCTAGCACCTGTCAAGGTGGTTAAGAAGGCTTTTCTCATTCTTGTATCAGTGTAAATTTGTCTTCTCACCAATGTCATACCAAAGACAAAACACAGATGTTTAGCATGTCCTTGAGAGATTGTAATCAGGAAAGTTACAGGAAGTCTTTTAGTTAGCCAGAATAGTATGGTTCAAATAAGATGTATCCCGGCCTAGTCAAGCCTCAACTTTACAAAAGGTGAAACAAAGGAGACACCCCTACCCCCCCCAATCCATTTAAACCAACCAGCTAGTGGTGACAATGATTTGAGGCAGCATCAATCCCCATTTAGTCCCGCTCTACTAACTCCATTCTCAAAGGGGTGCCAATTTACCCAAGGCTCTCTTTTTTATCACATTGGAAGGTATGCAATTACCTATGCAATATGAAGGGATTTATACCACTGCCAAAAATGTCTCTGTTTACTATTAATCTTATCTTAGAAGGAAGACTAGATATAACCAGCTATTCTTAGTGCAAAACTGTTAATAATTACAGTAATCAGCTCTGCTTGTTTTCTCTGAGCATTGCATGATGAGCCTTCAAGAGCAGATGGGTCTCCTAATAAAACAAGGAACAAAGGAAACAACTGCAGGAATTGTGTACAAGACGCCAAGTCTTTAATAAACAAATATTAAAATGAACATGAAACAGTTTGTATCTAAAATGGTTAGAGAACCCGGACCCAACACTCTTTCCTCAGGGGTCTGTACTCCCAACACTAACTTTCGTTTCTCTCACCCTGAGCTACCTCAATTTAAGATTTAAGAGGTAGTTCAGGGTGAGAGAAGTGAAAGTTAGTGTTGGGAGTACAGGACCCCTGAGGAAGGAGTGTTTCTGCAAAACACAGACAGTGTTGGGTCCAGGGTTCCCTAATGTTTTTGGATACAAATTGTTTCATGTTCATTTTAATATTTGTTTATTAAAGACTTGGCATCTTGTACACCATTCTTGCAGTTTTTTCCTTTGTTCCTTGTTTGACATTTCACTGCAATTTTGTTGGGTTTTTTTTGTTTGTGTTCTCCTAATAAAACTTCATTTTAGATGCCAGATACAGACTATGTTTCAGCTGCCATACAAAGAGTTTACATATTTAGTTTGAGCCTGCTACAAGGAAAGCCTAAACTAAACACTAATGGTATCAGCAGTCAAGTGTCAAAAACATATATTCAGTGCCACTAACTATATACATGTAACAACCCTGAACAAATATATTTAAATGTCACATTTAACATTTAAAAAAACACTACAGTACTACTACAGTCCTAACTATATATAGACAGACATGCATATAATTTATCCATATATCTTTGTAACTCACTGAATATTGACCTCATATATTCTAGTATCATCTAGATAGAAAGTAATATTCAAATCCCTTGGTAAGCTTACAGATGTGCAGGTACTTTGTACTCACACTCCTACAAGTAAGTTTGCAAAGTTAAAAAAAAGGATGGATCTGAGAGAAGTGTTGGGAATAAGATGGATCAGCAAGTTCACTGACTCGGCGTATGGAAGCGATATTGATTAATAAAACTACTTTCCAAGTAAGGTGCTTGAGAGATGAAGTTGCAAGTGATTCAAATAGAGGTTTCATCAAAGTGGAGAGTACAACATTGAGGTGCCAAGCAACTGGAGGAGGTTTAACCAGAGGTTTGGAATGAAATAGACCTTTCATGAACCTAGAAAGCAATGGGTGTGTAGCCAGAGGTTTATTATTGAGAGATATATGAAAGCACTGATAGCAATGAGATGCACTCTTACAGAAGTTATCTTTAGACAAGAGCTGGAGAGATGTAAAAGATAATCCAGAATGGATGACAGAGTTTCCAAGTTTCCAAGTTTATTATGTATTTGATTAATCGCTTATATCAAATTCTAAGCGATGTACAGAGGATAAAAATATAAGTTACATATTCGAGGGGAATCAAATAAAATAAATATAACTGACAGGATACACAAGGAAGAAAGGGGTAAGAAATACAAGGTAAAATAGTAAAAAAGACATTACAGGAAAGAAACATTAGGGATGGGAGATTCAATAAATTTCTGAAAATTTAATAATTGGGATTTTAAGATATCTGAATTAAAATCTATTTTTGATTAATGTTCAAAGGCTAGTTTTATTAATTGTCGAATGCATCTTTAAAAAGAAAGCACTTTAATTGGCTCTTAAATCTTTCCAAATTCAGTTCTTCATGCAAGTTAGTGGGGAGTAGGTTCCATAGTTGAGGGGCAGTAACAGAGAAAATGGTTTGTCGCCGTGTGTGACCAGAGGTAATGCTTGCTAATAACACCCAATCCACTTGAAACAGAGCATTGTGTGGATGGTTTATTGAAAGCATCTATTATGGTTGATACTACACCAGAGAGAGTGAATTCATCTGTCCATTAGGAGAGAGGTACCAGGCTGTGAGTGTTAGAGAATTGAGATTGGGATGGAGAAGGGACCCTTTGTTCTAAGTTAGCAAAGTTGGAAAAATTTTCAGTGGAATGGGTTCCATTACAGTGAGTTGAAGGAGAAGGGGAAACTAGGGTTGTCTCGGCCACCTAGAGCTATGAGGATCATGGTAGCTGGCTCCTGTCACATTTTGAACAGTTTTCCCTATTAGAGGAATTGGAGAGAATGCATAGAGAAATTTGTTTTTCGATTCCAGGAGAAAAACATCTGTCTCCAGATGATGAGGAAAGTATAGTCTGGAACAGAAAAGAGGAAGTTTGTGATTGCTCGGAGATACAAAGAGACCTATTTGTAGAGTTCCTCAGATTGAGAAGATCTGATATAATGCAGTCAAGCTAAGTGAGCACTCGTGAGGTTGAAGGAATATGCTCACTATGTCTGCCTGAGTGTATTGTTTGCCTACTAGAAACACAGCCATGAGAAAAATGTTTTGCGGAATTGCCCAATTCCAGATCTCTATTGCTTCTTGGCAGAGTAGGTGAGATCCTGTACCCCCTTGTTTGTTTCCATAGTACATAACCACTTGAATGTCTGTTCGGATCAGTACTATATGGTTGAGAAGGCAATCCTGAAAGGTTTGAAGAGTGTTGTGAATCGCTTGTAGCTCTAGAAGATTAATGTGGAAAGAGTTTTCATGAGCAAGAGCCCTGAGTGTGAAGATTGTCTAGGTGGGCTCCCCATCTTAACATGGAGGCATCTGTTGTTAGTATCTTCTTTGAGGATAAAGGCGAGCCAGTTAATGTAGTGTATTCAGATTTCCTGATGGCTTTTGGTAAAGTTCCTCATGAGAGGCTCCTGAGAAGGCAGGAGTCCAATGAGGCTGTCTGAAGTGAAGATGTGCAAATAGAGTTACAAGAACTGTTGAAGCCCTGTGCCCTATAATCTGCATCATCTGTCTCGAAGTGATAGAAAGACATGGGGGGAGCCACTATTGCCCTGGATCAAAGCATGGAATGTTACTACTCTTTGGGTTTTGGCCAGGTACTAGTGACCTGGATTGGCTACAGTGAGAACAGGCTACTGGGCTTGATGGAACTTTGGTCTGACCCAGTAAGGCTAATTTTATGTTCTTATGGAGAGTAGACATGCCTCTGAGGTAACAACACCTGCAAGGAAGGAGAGTGGATCTCTGGGCTTCGACACTTTGAGTGTGTTGATGGAGTCAATGTCAGAGAAGACTCCAATGCTCCCTGGGGTGAAGAAGCATGCTTTTACTTCCTAGCTTTCTTCGTAGGCATCCCTGATGGAGGCAAAGGGGATGAAGCCGACCGAGCAGGAAGTTGATGCTGGTGCCATCTTCAATACTGATGTTGGTCTCTGGTCTTCAGAGTCATAAATGTGGACATCCTTGATGTTATCGACAGCGAATTGAAAAGTTTTTTGTTCTGGAGTCGTCTAGCCTTCAGGGATCTTTTTTGTATTTGGCAGCAGTGCTTATAGGATTCCACCTGGTAATCAGGGCCCAAACACTGGAGGCACCAATTATGCGGATCAGTGCCCGAGATGGTCCTTTTGCACCCAATACATTGTTTAAACCCGCTAGAAGGCTTGGGCTCGAGGTCAAAACCGCCAATGCAAAGTCAAAGGACTCAATGGTCCAAGGGTGGTCGAGTAGATTATATACCGAAAAACAGTCAACACTCCCACCCTAAAAATAGGCTCCATGGGGCAAGAAGGCCCAAAAATTGAAAATTGAAAAATTTAAAGGAAAATAAAGAAGAAGATCCAATTTGGAAAGAAAAATTAAATTCTGAAGAAAATAAAAACAGGAGGGTACAAAAAAAGGGTACAGTTTGATGCACTTTGGAGTAGCTCCAAAAATACAGCTTCTCAGCTCTATAGAAAACTGAGAACTTATGGTCCAGTGAGCCAACGTCGGACAGGAAGGCAGTGACGCACATGCAGTATGGGCAGTATCAAGACTTCTGAAGAGGTTTAAAGTGACAGTACACTTTTGCACTGTCTGTACCAGGGCTATATGGATGATGTCACTCATCTGTGAGAATATACTGCATGCTTGTCCTGGAATTAAAAAAAAACAAAAACCCATGTACACTGTAGATCTATATTTATTGAGACTGTTATCATTCTATTACATTTATAACACCACCAGTGGTAAAGCCTAAATAGATTATGCAGTTTTCACTGAACAAATATTCTTCTTTTTTAAGACACAGCAGACTTTTGGAAGACATCCTATCATTTCTGACTGGCTAGACTACATTCCTTCCACAAGAGACAAAGAACCATGTGAACTTTTACATCTTTGCAGACTG
The DNA here is from genome assembly GCF_902459505.1 of Geotrypetes seraphini. NCBI lineage: Eukaryota > Metazoa > Chordata > Amphibia > Gymnophiona > Dermophiidae > Geotrypetes > Geotrypetes seraphini. The sequence continues at coordinate 39,229,727 of NC_047095.1, forward strand.
GCTATAAGGAACCAACTACTAACTAAAAACCAGCTTCCATCTGGTATAATTTTCCTGCCAATTCCCATTATTCTACAACACTACTTGAACTTAGAAACGTAATAAACTTACTGGCTAAGCATAGATAAGTATCATTTTAATTATAGTTAGTATATGGCAGGGATCTCAAAGTCCCTCCTTGAGGGCCGCAATCCAGTCAGGTTTTCAGGATTTCCCCAATGAATATGCATTGAAAGCAGTGCATGCACATAGATCTCATGCATATTCATTGGTTTACCACACACTAAACAATTTCGGGAGTTATATCAATTCAATAGCTCTACTATACTATATTTTGTAAACACAAAGGGCTATATTTGCTACAAATTTATAAACTAAAATTCCCACACATTCATTAATCACTTCTTTTTATTTTATACTGTTTGTTTAAAAAAAATTTCACCCCACACGTGTTAATACTTCATATCATATAAATATACACATATGCTCAATTTATGGTGAACAGCGATAGAAGAATATGAAAATAACATCTATTGGAATACCATTCATGAAGTGATAAGTTTGCACAGTATCAAGAACTTTTTGGCCAGTATATATATGGACAGTACTGCAATAGAGTAGTTTTGATATGAACTTTTATTGGGTTGGTTGGGTAGGTTGTTAAGGTTTTAGTAAGGTATTTATGTGTATATTTATATGATATGAAGTATTAAGTTTCAAGTTTCAAGTTTAATGAGGTTTTGATTAATCGCTTAATCATAAATTCTAAGCAATGTGTACAATAGTAAAATTACAAAATTTGAGGAACAATACGATGCTTAACAGAAGCTGAGTCCCCACATGTGTGGGGTGAAATTTTTTTTTTTTAACAAACTATAAAATTAAAAGAAGTGATTAATGAATGTGTGGGAATTTTAGTTTATAAATTTGTAGCAAATATAGCCCTTTGTGTTTATAAAATGCGTATTCATTGGGGAAATCCTGAAAACCCAACTGGATTGCGGCCCTCAAGGAGGGACTTTGAGATCCCTGGTATATGGGGTGAATTACATTTGGTACCACTGCAGAAATAACTAATAACTTGCATTGTCTTCAGTCATCTGGAATATGTAGGTCAGTTAAAAACAATCGTCTCTGTTCTTACATGATCTGCCCATCTGTTTAAAATATTTCCTACAAAGCACAGAAATTTATGTTACCTTATAGGACCTGATTGTACTAAGCCTTTATCCCATAGAAAAGTAAATTGAGTCAAACATATTTTTAAACCTATATTTATATTCTTTGCCAACCCAACAACATAGTCAAGGAGTACAGTACTTTTTTTAAATGCGAGCTGCAATATTTTAAAAAAAAAACAAAAAAAAAACTAATATTGAATGTTGCTATATGGATGGGCAGTGGTGCTGAATATACAGTACATAGACAGAGCTCCTGCAGTAGTTATATGTTTAATAAAAAATATTCAGCAACTTTATGTATAGTTATGCAGTTGTCCTAACTTAAACCGCTTAATTATAGAGGAAGATTAGGTACTTACCTTGGTAATCTTTCTGTTAGTACGGCATAAGAGTCCTGACAAGTGGGTTAAATCTCTCAAATCACGAGCTGTTGCAGAAGAATTAATACTTTTTCTTCAGCTCCACCTCCTTTCTCAGTGTGCTGCCTCTCTTCAGTGTGTATCAAAGTATTCGATAATCACTACAATAGGAAACAAAAGAAGGAGGGGTGTGTGGAACTTTCTAGATAAGACACTTCTGTTCTGCTCTGTAACAAATAATGAACAATGTTAATCCAAACACAGCATATAAAACAATGTGGATCAACCAAGCCATCTATCAGAGTGCAACCAACACTAATATTTATGGAGTTTGCATGCTCTCAATTGCATTTGTAACAATAATATGGTATTGTATTCATAATACCTGACTGGCATGAGAAGATCTCCAGTTCTAGATAGACATACTTGTCCAAGCCATTAAGCATGTAGATAATAGGGACCTTGGATCATCTGTTGTATTATTGTTAATTTCTGGAAGTCAATTTGGGGACAAATAAATATTATTTTTGAGTCATCAATCCCGTTAACCTACGAAGCCATAATTTGTGGTACAATATTGCATATTAAGCTTTCTTTAGATAGATATAAAAGTCGGCTCTTCTTGATTATGACCGGAATAGCCATCCAGATGATTACACGTAACTGGAAGAGTTACGACAGACTTAATTACACATTTTGGTGGGCAAATATTTGTTCCACGTATAAATATGAGAGAATGAATGCGGATTGTTTGGGGTCTAGTATGACATTCAATAAGGTGTGGAGCCCATTGACTGCATATATTGAATTGCAATGAATGTCAGGTATCTCCCTTTTTACAGATTCCTTACACATCCGGAGGGGGGGTGGGTGGGAGGAGAAGGTATTTGGGATTGCTAAAGGTATTTATCTATAATATTGAAATAATATATGCATATGCAGTGTAATAGTTATGTGAGGAAGGGAGGGAGAAAAGGATTGGTAATCTATTAATTGTATCTATTTTGTGGATTGTTCCCATTCACTGATTGTATTTGCTGACTGTACCCTTTCTCTGATTGTACCCATTTGCTGATTGTCCAGCTCTTTTTTATTGTAAACCACCTCGAACTTCTACGGCTTTGGCGGTATATAAGAAATAAATTATTATTATTAATTTTGTGTATTTTAAGCGCGTTATGTATAATGCTCATGTTTAATATATTTGTATTGCACTGTCAAAATTTGAAAATCAATAAAGAATTTTTTTTAAAAAGCATGCAGATAATTATACTGACAGGGCGAGGAATCAGGACTCATATGCTGTGTTATTGCAGTAAGTACCTAATCTTCCCTTCTGTTACACAAAGAATACGAGTCCTGACAAGTGGGACATATCAAAGCAGTCCCTGGAATCTAGGGTGTCAACGTCAACTCCGTCAACTCCGACGCTCTCCGGTGTGGAGAAGCATGCTTTCAACTTCTTAGCTTCCTTAGTAGGCGTCCCTGATGGAGGCCTGCACTTAACACTGAGTACCCAAAAGTGGTGTCCTTTTGAGCTGCTATGTCACTCTATAAAACTTAGTAAAGGTATGAAGTGTGGACCATTTAGCTGCTCTGCAAATTTCCTCGGGCAGGATCGCCTGGACCTCCAGCCTTGAAAAAGCTACACTTCTCATGGAATGAGCTCTGAAAGATAAGAGTCTGTTTACCACAGCCAGGGTATGCTGATGATATCGCCATGCGAATCCATCTGGAAATAGATGCCTTAGACATTGACTTGCCTAGCCTGGACTTACTAGTTAGGACAAAAAGATGATTGGAGAGCCAAAAATCATTTGTCACATCGAGCTAACAGAGGAGAACCCTCCTCACATCCAGTAACTTCAAAAGTTTGTCCTGTTTCTTCAAACCTGTGGTCTCTTAATTGAGGTGAAAAGCCATAACTAACTTCGGCAAAAATGAAGGAACCAAGCACAGAGAGACTCCAGCTTCTGTAAGCTTGAGGAACGGCTCTCTGCATGAGAGTGTCTGCAACTCTGAGACTCACCTTGCTGAGGCAATAGCCACTAAAAAGACTGTCATAACTGTAAGATCCAGCAAAGCCGCATCTTGCAAAGGATCATATGGAGCTTTACTTAGACTCTGCAAAAAAAATGTTCCATGAAGGAAAAGGTTTGCTTAACGGAAGATGCAATCTCAGTGCCCCCTTCAAGAATCTGGCTAAGAAGCCAGTGAAACCTTTTCCACTCAGGTTCTAAAGCATAAAAAGCTGGCTACCTGTACTTTGAGAGATCCAACTACTAGGCACTTCTTCAGTACAGCCTGTAGAAATGCCAAGACTACTGAAGTTGGAGCTCTCAAGGGCTCCACATTGTCTTTACCATACCAAAGTTGAAACATCTTCCAGGCCTTAGCATAGGCTGCGACCATTGCCAGCTTCTTAGCTCTAAGAAGAGTAGTGATAGCCATCTCCAAATACCCTTTCTGTGCTAAAGCTGTATGCTCAAGAACCATGCCATAAACTCAAAGCATTCTGAACTATCCATGAGCATTAGACCCTGTGAGAGTAAGTCTAGATGTACCATTAATTTGAGACCTTTGTCTCTCTGCACCATGGTTGTCACAGCTAATTTGGAGCTACTAGAATTACCAAACCTGGGTGGAGAGCTACTCTGTGAAAAACCAAGCTTATCATAGGCCACAGGGGAAACACATACAGCAGCTCTTTCTCCAGCTACAGTTGCACTAAAGCATCCAGTCCGGCGCTTCCGGACTCAGATCTTCGGCTGAAGAAACAGTTTGCTTTCTTGTTCACTGCCAAAGCCATAAGATCAATCTTCCATCATCCCCCAATGCTGCACAATGCATTGAAAGGCTATCTGGGACAATGACCACTCCCCGGGTCCAAAGTCTACCTGCTAATAGTTGGCTTGTACATTCTCCACCCCTGCTACATAAGCTGCAGAGATTGCCAGCAGGTGGATTTCCACCCAATGGAATAACAACTGGACCTACAGTCTTAATGGAGCATTCTTGGTGCCTCCCTTCCAGTTGACATAAACCACCACTAAGGCATTGTCTGAAAACACGCTGACAGCTTTGCCTTCCAGGGATCTCCCCAGGGTCTATAATGCCAACTGTATAGCTCTCAGTTCTAGTCTGTTTATCAACTATTTCCTTTGATAAGGAAGTCCATCGGCTTTGAATTGGATGACCATTGCAATGGGCCCTCCCAGCTATAAAGACTTGCATCTATGGTCAGTATTACCTATGATGTTATCCAGAGGGGCATGCCTCTCGATAGAGATTATGGCCGAAGCCACCAGTGCAAGCTGCATCTTGCTTCCTCCATCCAGGCCAGCTGCATCTGAAGAGGATCTGTCTACAGGGACCTGCATGACAATAGGGTGTCCTGTAGTGGGTGCATATGAATCTTCGTCCAGGGAGCCACCTTTATGGTTACTGCCATGGATCCCAATACTTGTAGATAGTGCCATGCCATAAACACTAGCTTTGTCAAAGGGTCTGAAATTTATTTCCAGATCTGTTTGCGCAGCTTGGGAAGAAAAACATGGCCTTCTGCCGTATTGAACCTAATTCCTAATATTCTAAGGATTGGGATGGTACTAAGTAGCTCTTCCAAAAGTTGATTATCCAACTGAGGTTCTGCAACAGTTGGACCACTTTCGCCACTACCTTTTTTCCTCTGATTTGGATGGAGCTCTAATTAACCAATCATCCAAGTACAGATACACTTGTATCCCTGCCTTGCGGAGATGCGCTGCTACCACAATCAACACCTTGGTGAATGTGCGTGGTGCTGTTGCTAGAACAAAGGGGAGCATGAAGAACTGGAATTGTCTCCCCAAAGCATGGAACCTCAGATACTTTCTATGCTCTGGAAAATGTCTGAGGGATCTGAGAAGGATTTCATCTCTGCAATTGAGCCCCTGTGACTCTTCAGTACTAGAGGTCCCACGTAGCACATGGACGCTCCTCAGTTGACCAACCAGCACAAATCTGGCATGACACAGGGGTAGAAAGGTCTGAATAGTCCATAATAATCGATTTTAAGCAAAATTAAGGTGTTTTGAGGCAGATAGAGGCTTTTAAAATAAAATCAGGAAATCCATGGTGGCCACGGCGACAGCGTTTGGGAGCCAATGGAAGTAAAACCTGGATGTCTCAATCTGTCCTCCTTATTTCCATTGCAAAAGGAGTAGAGCTTGGGTGGGGCCACATCATATCTGGTGACATCAAAGGATGTGGATAGGTGCAGAGAATGGGCAGGACTTGGGTAGAGAGTAGGCAGGGCTTGAGCAGATTCTCACTTCTGACTGGCTGACAGGGCCAGAATTGGATATGGCCACATGTCAAAATATGCAAATTAGGTCTTTTGAAAGCTTTGTAACTTTACTATTAACCCTTGCTCTGTGTGATGGGGTTAGAAAATACTCCAACCTTCATGATTCTTTGGAGGACATCTCCGGAAGGAGGAACCAGAGTTGGCTCATCCAATAAGGAGCAATTAAGATCATGATTCTGTGATCTTGCATGAGTTTCAGTAAAGTCTTCATTATGAGAGGTATCAGAGGATATGCATGTAGAAGGCCCTTTTCCCAACTGAGCAGAAAGGTATCCGATACTAGCCTGTCATGTGATCTGAATCTGGAACAGAACTGGGGGACCTTATTGTTTAGATAAGTGGCAAAAAGATCCACTGAGGGGGAGACCTATTCTCAAAAGATCTTGCAGGCCACTCCCACATTGAATGACCACTCATGTGCTTACAAAATCATACTCAGTCTATCCACCAGGCTGTTGTCTTTCCTGCAAGGTAGGTAATTTGGAGGACTATTCCATAAAAGACAGCACACTGCAATATCCCCACAGCCTCCTTACACAAGGGATATGAACTTATAACCTCCTGCTTGTTCACATAAAACATTGCAACCTGGTTGTCTGTTTGAATGAGAATAATTTGATTCTGTAGCAATTTCTGAATGCCTTTAGAACATTCCAAATAGTCCTTAGCTCCATGATGTTGATATGGAGATCTGTCTCCCAAGCCGACTAAACTCCCTGGGTGTAAAGCCCATCTAAATGAGTTCCCCTTCCCAAACATAAGTGGCAGAAAACTGTGAAGTTCAATGATCTTGAGGTGATGTTTATTAAAATGCAATAAAAACAATGCAATCTCCATTTCACTGAGCGGCTGACATATAGTAGGATACGGACCCAACATGGTCTGTGTTTCAGCTAACAATAGCCTTCCTCAGAGGTACGGATCAGTGTACACTCAATGGTATTAGGAAGTGGATGCAAAATAAGATATATGATAAAATCCTTGCTCGTAGTGAATCAAGAGCTTGAAAGAACATGTTTGAGTCTAGAGGCCTACATTCTTTATTGAATGAAAAGCTAAATATCAGTTAGAGATTAGTGAAAATAAAGTTGTAATTTTTTTCCCATTCAAGTTCACGGACTCCCTGAAATTTTAAGTTGTCTATGGATCCCAGTTAAGGACCCGTGATATACAAATATAAATCAATACATATTGAAACACCACATAAAATCAACAACATATAAGAAATTGTTAACAGATCTCTCTTTCTCTCTCTCAGCTCTACTTATTTTGCTCCCAGCTTTAAAACTCTTCTATATCCCTGTAGTAGTGGAAATGACTGGTAATAATAGAAAATGGAAGTGGGAAAGAAGTGGGGAAAGGGTTTGATTCCTTATTGTTTGCATTGTTTAAAGGAGTTATATTTCACTCTGTGAAAAGAGAAAGCTAGAGCTTAACTTTAAAACACTATTTATTGAAGAAGGTACTGTAAGATAAAGCGCTCTTGTTTTACAAGAATGCACTGTTAGACTAGGATTGCTTGGAATCTATGTTTAAAAAGGAAGAGGTAACTGTCTATGGACATACGTTCATTTTTTTTTTGTTTTGCTTATGTTTAATAAAGAGCAATTTATAGAATGTACTAGAGTCTGGCAGTATATTGGGGCATAAAGAATGTAATTTGAGGGACTAGTTGAACCAGAAAGGAAAGACTATAATCAAATAGGAGTCCATTAGCCTGTAGTCCTCAGCAGCCAGACCATCAAAATTAAACTTGCTCTGAAAAAACTTTTTCTTGTGACAGTGATATTGGTTGGTCTGTAGATCAGAGCCCAAGGAAAGCCTGGTTTAATTATTTGTTGATCCTGTAATGTGACAATAGCCAGCCTTTGACTTAGGGAACTCTGATCCAGGTTCCAGTTCCAGTCCCAGACCCTACACTACCAGATTGGTTTATGATTAATTGCATGGGACATTGGCAATATTTTGCTAAAACTCTTTATGACTGGGTGTCCAGTGGTGTGTGCCACTTGATGGAGCATGTAACCAGGAAGGCCTAGCGTTTTAAGGTAAACATCATCTGTTAGTGCAAACCATGTTTCAGAAAGATCAAGTCACGTAGATCATAAATTAACAGAATATTTTTTACTCAGCGAGAATTTATAATAGTTGTAACTTCATTCAGGAGATTGCCTTTCCAAAGAAAACGCCTGGACTATAGGGATTGGAGTTCAGACGGTTAATAGACCTAATGCCACCTTCTAATATCTACGTTTTCTATCACTACTTGAATCAGTTACTATAAATTTCATCTCAAATACTACTACTATTTATTACTTATATAGCGCTGAAAGGGACGAATGCAGGGCTGTACATATTGATATTTAATAGATGGTCCCTGCTCAGAAGAGCTTACAATCTAACTTGGACAGACAGACATGACATATACAGCCTCTTTTACAAAGCTATGCTAGCGGCTGCACTGTGCTAACGGCCCCGAAGCCCATAGAGATTTAAAAGGCTTTGGGGCTGTTGCCGTGTGGCTTTGTAAAAGAGGCCGATAGTGTTCAAGGATGCAGAATCCAAGGTGAGAGGAGTTAGAAGTTGAAAGCAGTCTCAAAGAGGTGGGCTTTTAACTTGGCCTTGAACACTGCCAAAGATGGAGCCCAGTGTAGGAATTCAGGTAGCTTGTTCCAAGCATACGGCGCAACAAGATAGAAGGGACAGAGTCTGGAGTTGGCGTCATTTATAGAATTATGCCGAGCTGCACCCAAGCAGACCTAAGCATTGCCAGGCACCTATAGTAGGTGCCGGTACATTGAGGACTCCAAGTGATGCCCAACTTAAAAAATAGATACTACGAACTACACCAAAATATTTAGAATTCATAGCCTCCTTGTACTCTAATTGCATGAAGGGGTGCTCGAAGGGGCATACCTCTTTATCACATCTGTTCGTTGGCATACCTGCAACAGCCTGCAGAGGGCATCTTATAGGGAATTAGTCTTCACCTGCTGATGTCACCACAGGAACAGATCTTACCACCCTGTGATAATTAAATAGTACTCTACAGCAGTGTTTATTCAAAAGAGAAAATAGCATCAATCCAGCAAATAAGCTTGAAGAACATTTAAAATGAATAAACATTTTCCCCTCATATTGTGACTTTGTAAATTTATTTTTATTAATAACACATATAAATGCACAATAAAGCTATTGACTGTATTTTACAGTACAATTTAAATGCAAAATTTTAAAATTAAAAATATACAAAAATATAATTCCATTGTGAATATAGTGATCTATTATTTGTAACTGTGGGGTCCTTTTTCTAAACTGTGGTATGTTTGAAATGTGTGCACTAAGGCCCTGATTATATAAACTGTGCCTGAAATTAGGCACCTAGATCTAAACTAGGAATATTTGGGTATATTATTGCATGTATAACTACAAGTAAGAAAATAATGGTAAATAAAAGGGAGAACAATTTTAGAGTTATTTATTTGGGAAAACAGCTGCAGCTGAAAAATCTAAATCTCTGTCTGGCTAAAAGTGTGATCAGATTTCCACGTTTATGTCTTTGTGTGTGTATATATATATATATATATATATATATATATATATATATATATATATATATATATATATATACACACACACAAAGACATAAACGTGGAAATGTGTGTGTGTATATATATATATATATATATATATATATATATATACACACATTTAGGTTGGTTTTAAAAGGTATTCTTCAGGGCAGGAGAAGAAAATAGCATATGTACATTTCATTTTATTGTCAAATATATGAATGCTATTGAATACCTGATCCTCTGCTCATGCAAATAACAGGTGCACGGTACATATCTGCTTACACTAATAATATTGTAAATAATTTTCAATATGAAACTAAGGGCTCCTTTTATCAAGCAGTAATAATAGCCTTTTATCACAAAACGGTGAGGTAAATGCTCCGACGTTCATTCAATTCCTATGAGCATCGGGTCATTTGCCTCGCTGGCCCGTTATAAAAGACTTTACAGCTGCCTGATAAAAAGAGCCCTAAAGGCTCCTTTTACTAAGCTATGATAGCGTGCTTAGTGCGCTAGACCTTAATGCCTGCACTGAGCTGGGGTTAATTCTAGCCGCATAGCACAGGTTTAGCACGTGCTAAAATCATGCGTGTGCTAAAAATGCTATCGCAGCTTAGTAAAAGGAGCCCTAAGTACTTTACACAGACTATTGACATTTTTTTCCAAAGAGGCCATTTGTATTTTGAATTAAAGCCTTTATCATCCCATTTTAAATTAATAAGTCACATTTTCAGAATCATGCATTAATTATTATTGTACTATGCAGGCAGTTGCATTTGATATTGCTGCAAATATTACAAAATGCATTACTTTTCAGTAGAAGTCATGCATCATTATTTTTCTGTTTCAATCTGTGCTTGTCCAGCTGCAAGACAATCAGCTTCATATCTTTTCTTAAGACCTGTTAAATATATTCTCAAACTGTCTGGTTCCAAACGGGAGTTTCTAGCAGTCTGAACCAGTCTTGTCGCTAAATGGTACACAGCTTTCTGTCTTAAAGCCTCAGAAGTGCTCTTTTGATTTTTCTGTGCATTAAAAATAAAATTAATTAGTGCAGTTTAGGAACATTTAAAAAAGATTGTATGTGTGTGTGTGGGGGGGGGGGGGGGTGGGGCTGTAACTTTTCTGTTTAAGGGGTTCAACAATTTAATACCTACACAGAATAATACTGCTGTGATTTCCCATGGTAGTTCAGGTCTAGATTTTGTGGCAAGAATGAGAAATTTCTGTGGTACAGTTATTGCCAATTTTGCAGATAATGTAATTTTATTTTATTTTTAAAAGGGTCAATATTTGGCAGCATTTATCCAGATAGATGCCCGGATAAGTGCCATTCTGGACCCATACCTAGGGTAGGCAGACTAGATAGGCCATGGCCCTTATCTGCCGTTTATTTCTATGTTTCTATGATAATGATACTGAAAATCATGTCTGACTGCTTCAGCATTAACCGATTAGTGCCAGGGCAGCTTAGGTGCAAATAGGAGGGAGCCAAAATTATGCAGGTACTACCATTGAATATCACCACTGTCAGTCCTGATAGTTATCCAGGTACTGGCACAGTTTGTCATACCCAGATAAATTATGATAGCTGCTTTATAATCAAATATTCAATATGTTCAATATGTTCCAGGGTCAACATTTGCATTCAATTCTGACTGTGTTTGAGTGTTGAGGGGAAAGTTGTTTCCACTTTACTTAAAAGGTTCCCATAATTATTGTCTTTTTAGATTTTATTTGGAGGGGCATGAAGGGAAAAGGGATCAATATTTTAAAAAACTCACTGAGTAGGTAAGTTGCCCAGCTTGTTGTGGGGCTGAATATCTGGGTAAATCTGCCATACTTAAAGCCTGAACAAGTAGATTTAGACCTTCAGTTGTATAGACAGGTTTACCTAGCTATATTTAAGGGGAAAGTTATCGGGATCTGTTATGGCTCTAAGTCAAGTTATTTGCTTCTTAATGCATGTTAAAGAGCATTACCCAACTTAAATTACTACAATACAGCCACAACTATGTCATCGTGGGATACATCATAATGAGAAGCGAAACATGCAGTACATTTTAATATGTAAAACCTATATCACGACTTGTAGTGAACACTGCAACTCACATTATAGCTGAAAAAAAATTCTACTATCCCAGGAGCATTGGTCCTCAAAGCCATGGCCTGATGCCCCCAGGCTGTGTCTTAAAGGGGCAGTTAGTTCTGTCAGGTAACTAATGATCCCTTGAACACCCAACACAACCCCCCCCCCACACACACACACACACACACACACTCAAGTCAAGACCCTGATGATCTTCTAAATGCTCTGCTCATGATTCAAGCCCCCCAATGATTCTTCAACCCTCCCCCTACTCAAGATTCAAGCCCTTGATGATCCTCTGCTTAAGTCTTCAAGCCCCAAATCAGAAGCCTCACCCCAAATCAACATTCCCATCCCACAAATAACCCCCCTGGGCCTACCAAAAAAAGAATAAAAGTAATTTATATCACATAATTGGGTAGAATCAGCGAAGAGTGCTGCTACGCTGTTCCTAAACTAAACTAAACTAAACTAAATCTTGGGTTTATATACCGCAACATCTCCACAGGTGGAGCTCGACACGGTTTACATGGTTAGTGAAGGAACGGAACTCCAGTAGATTTATAGAAGTAGGTAAGAAGAGAGGTTAGGTGTGATAATACTAGGGAGGGGATGAGGTTACGTTTTGGAGAAGAGCCAGGTCTTCAGAAGCTTACGGAATGGTAGAAGGGGGCTCAAGTTGCGGAGAGGGGAAGGGAAACTATTCCATAACTGAGCGATTCTGTTTGGACAGGGTGGCGTTCTGAGAATCCCCATTGTGATACATAATATATCAGCATGATAGTGTGAAGTATTGTATGTCAGTTGATATTTAGTGAATGCCAAATTAGTGCATGATTGGGAAGAAAGGTACCAGGCTGTGAAGTATCAATTAGCATAGGTTGAGATGAAGGAGAGAACCTTCATTCTGAGTTAGTAGTGATGGAAATAACTGGAGCAGGATGGGATTCCAATTGCTGAGTTGTAGGAGGAGAGGAAACCAGTCTTGTCATGGCCAACGTGGTGCTATGAGAATTATTGAGGTTTGATCTTGGCAAAGTTTGAGTAGAGCTTTCCAAATTGGGTGTATTGAAGGAAATGCATAGAGAAAGTGTCCTTGCCAGCTGAAAAAGCATCAGATTCGAGATTGTTGGGATTGAACATTCTGGAGTAGTAAAGCGGAAGTCTGTGGTTGGTGAGACACAAAGAGATATATGTAAAGAGTCCTCCATAATGTGAAAATTTGACACAAAGTTGCTGTGTGGAGTGACCACTTGTGATGTTGGAGAAGTCTACTCAATTTGGCAGCTAGGCAGTTTTCTTTCCCTGCTAGATATACTGCTTTGAGGAAGATATTGTGAGCAATTGCCTAGGTCCAAATTTGGATAGCTTCTTGGCAAAGGGGATGAGAGCCTGTGCCACCTTGCTTGATTATGTAATACATCGCTACTTGATTGCTGGTGCGCACGAGAACTACATGGTTTTGCAAGCAATCCTGAAAGGTGAACAGAGCGTTGCAGATTGCCTGAAGTTCTAGTAGGTTGATTTGGAGACTTTTCTCTTGAGGAGACTATTCTTTTTGAGTGCCGAGGCTATCCAGGTGAGCACCCCATCCGAGAAGTGAGGCATCTATGGTGAGTAGTTTCTAATGAGGAGGCAGCTGTATAAGTAGGCTTCTGAAAATGGTTGGCTGGAACAAGCCATCACTGAAGAGAGTTTTGAAGTTCTGGAGTGACCTGTATAGGAGCAGACAGATTTTCTGAGATGAAGACGTGCAAATGGAACTATATATACTTTTGATGCCATGTGACCCAGAAGGTGCAACATCTGTCATGCTGTAAGATGAATTTGGGAACAGGCCTTCTGACAAATGAGGAGAACGTTGTCAAATCTTTGTTGAAGCAAAAATGCTTGAGTTTGAATTGTGTCTATTACAGCTCCAATGAATTTCAGAATTGGAGAAAGATGTGGTTTTTGGTAATTCACCATGAACCCCAGTAGTTCTAGTAGATGAATTGTGGAGGTGATGACTATGTGAGCAAGGGTTAGTGAGGAGGCTTTGATTAACCAATCGTCCAAATAGGGAAATACATGAAGGTCGTAGCTTCTACTATTAGACAGAGTGAAGACTCTTGGTGCTGAGGCTAGGCCAAAGGGTAGCAACCTGTATTGAAAATGTTGTGTTCCCACTCAAAGTTGAAGGAATTTCCTGTGGGCTGGCAATATGGGAATGCAAGTATAAGCTTCTTTCAAATCTAGAGAACAAAGTCAATCATTCTGTTCTAGAAGGGGTAGAAGAGTTCTCAGAGAGACCATGCAAAACTTTGTTGAGTGTATGGAGGTCCAAGATGGGTCATAGACCTTCAGTCTTTTGGAGGATAAGAAAATACTTGGAATAGAACCCTTTGCCTCTCTCCGTTGGAGGAACCAGTTGAATTGCATTGAGCTGGAGGAGGGCTGAGAACTTAAGACTAGTCTTACTGGGTCAGACCAATGGTCCATCAAGCCCAGTAGCCCATTCTCACAGTGGCCATTCCAAGTCACTTGTACCTGGCCAAAACCTATAGAGTAGCAATATTCCATGCTACCGATCCAGGGCAAGCACTGGTTTGCCCCATGTCTTTCTCAATAACAGACTATGGCCTTTTCCTTTAGGAAATTGATGAAGAAAAGATTTCTGATGGAGTTGAAAAAAAGTCTTGGAGAGTGGCTGGGTGGAGCCCTTTTCAGATGGAGGGTATGGCCTCAAAAACTACTTGGAGAACCTAATTTCCTGTTGTGTTGAGGCTCTAGCATTGGGAGAAATGTTGAAGTTGACCTCCAACTGGCAATTCTGATGGGAGAGATGTAGATTGGCAATACTCTTCATTAGGGAGTCAAAAAGACTGCTAAATATTTTGAGGCTAAGATTTTTGAGGCTTAGATTAATGAGGATCTCTCTGTGTAGGAGGACAAGATAAAGAAGAAGTTTGAGGATATTGGTGTCTAGAAGCATAATAAAGCAGATGCCAGAAAGGAGCCGTTTATCTCCATGAATGTTGAGGTGACCTGAGTAGCCTGTACCTTAGAAAGAGTAGTCATACAATCCAATGCTTTGTAATTTTTTCAGTAACTTTCTCAATCCGATCTCCAAAGAGATCATCTCCAGTACATAATATGTTTGAAAGGCAGTTCTGGACATTGGGCTCTAAATCAGAGAAATGGAGTCAAGCTTGTCTGCACAAAGATTTTTTTGTTAGGTGCCATTAACTTGTGTTCAAGTCCTAGCGACTTGATGAATTACAGATCTAAAAAGAAATTGGTTTTGTACGAAATCGGTTTTGTACTAGTTCGGTAAGGTCCTCCAGTGTCAGCCCCATGGTTGTTTTTAATGTGTTCAGCCATCTGACTGAAGGAACCAGGTGAAGCTGTGACCTGCAATCTTCCCAAACATGATGTCCTTCTCCAATGATCTTTCTCTTCGGACGGTGCTACCAAAATAATAGTGTCATAACTTCATCATTTGAGCTTTAAGTAATATAGCCAGTTTGATCTCTTCCACAATGTTGATGATGAGCATTGGTCAGGAACTCTCCCAAAGTCACCAACTCTATGATAGAATGAACTGTCTCATGAGAAAGCGTGGAACCCTGAGCGCCGCATTTATGTGAATAAGGTCCAGAATAGGTCTCCAATTGTTGGAGCCTTTCTTTGGCACAATAAAGTATATGGAGTATCTCCCTGAGCACAGACTATATGGCCTGAAAATCGAGCAACCTACTCACAGTGGCTTGTACCTTGACCACCTTATCCAGGTTTCCGCAAACAAATCCATTAAAGGCCAGGCAAACTCCAGCTTGTAACTTGACTGAATGATTTCCAGAACCCAACAGTTAGATGAAATCTGAACCCAAGCATTTAGAAATGCCGAGAGGTGGCCACCGATCTTGAGAGGGACCTCCTCCAACCTGGAGTCATTGCGATTTCTTGGTTGACAAAGTGGCACGTGGTGCTGAGGCCTGATTGCGCCAAGATCTGGAAAACCTTTGTTTGTTACCCTTGAGAGAACCTTTGGGATGAGGAACTGGAATATTGCCTGGACACACAAAAATTAGAGCGCACTGAGTTTCTAGAGGTTTTGGGTCTGCTGTCAGGCAGAGTCTTAGAATGCCGGTCCACCACATGGTACATGAGATCGTCTAGACCCTTACCAAATAACATCTGCCTTTTAAAAGAGAGTCTGCTGAGATTAGCTTTAGAGGTGGAATCTCCTGCCCATTGTCTAATCCAGAGCATTCTGCAAGCAGAAATTGAATAAGCTGATGCTTTACCCATAACATGAATAATGTCATAGACTGCATCTGCCACATAATCAACTCCAGAAAAAAGGAGCTGAGGAATTAGCTCTGTGCTCTCTCACTCCAAAGAACACAGCCTGGAGAGACAGGCATGGCTGACAAAAGACACTACTGAGGCTGCTTTGACTCCCAAAGTCAGTGCCTCATAAAGTCTTTTGAGAACATCTGTGCAGCACTGCTGTATATCCTTTAGCACCACACTGCCTTCACTTGGGAGGGAGATGCGCTTAGTAACTTGCCCTACTAAAGAATCCACTTTAGGGTGAATAAAAAGTTGATGGCACTCCTGTGTCATAGGATACAGTTGAGACATTGCTCTCGCTATCTTGGGAGACCCTTGTGGAGAATCACACTGTTCCATGACTAAGCACTTATGTCCGGGTGCCAGGGAAATGCAAAAGTCTGAACCCTCACTCCACTCATATGGGAGGAAGAGGAAGGAACCAACTGTGAGCCCAAATGTAAAGACTCAAATATGAGATCTGGCAGGGCCGTGGGCTTAAATAAGCGCAGGACCGAGGGATCAGCCCCAGGATCCAAAGCCATAATAGAATCTGCGGAGCAGCCTTTCCCGATATGGGATGCACATCTGTGGATAAGGGAACAGTGACAGTCTCATCATCATCTGTATCCCCTGCAAACAGGTCTTCCAAGCCCTGGGCAGCAGCTAACTGCGAGGAAGAAGCCCCCTTAGGGGCTGCACCCTGATGTGTCAAGTCTGAAGCGCAGCTGGTCTGTGCTGGGGGAGAACAGTTCTTCTGAAAGGCTTTCCACATTAAATTGTTAAACTGTGAAGAAAAAATTGTACCAGGGAGCATAGAGTCACTCTGTGCTGACTCCATCTTGTTTTTCTTGGGGTCTGCAGCTTCTGCACCATTTCACATAGTCGCTGTTTCTAGGACCTGGAAACAAAAATGCCCACTCCAGTGGGCTAGCTGCACTTTCAGGAAGCTGAGAACACAAAGGAGAAGCTAAGTCAGATGCTCCCACCTCTCCTTCCAATGCAGAACAGCACGTGGTGCATGGACGCTCCTAAGGTGCAAGATTTGCATAATTCTGGCACGGATTGGGGGTAAAAAGAGCCCAAGAACTCTATCCCAACAAGTTTTGAAGCAAAAGGAGAAGATTTGGAGCTGCAGGACACTTTAAAAAAAAAAGATCGCTACAGATTCAAGATAGCCACTGTCAGGATTTTTGGTGCCTAAAATTGGTAATAAAACACCCAAACCAAAGTCAAAAACAGGCGAATTTAGGATTTTTGAGGGGGAACCACAGGGAAACATGCAGGAAATAAAAAAAAAACAGGCTTTTGAACACCCCCCCTCTCCCGATTACCTCATAGGCTGTAACAGCCTTACTCGCTGTAGTATATGCTGGCAATGTGCTGCAGTCATGCATCAGCTCTTTACAGTAGCTGGAAAGGAGAAGAAATCAATGCCTCATGCTGAGAGTCCTTTCCAATGTTGATCTTTGGGCTGTCAGTTCAGACACGTCTAGCTGAAACCCCACCCCTACGGACTGATGGATGCAATACAGAAGGGGGGAGGTGGAATGCAGGTAGCACCATGCAAGACACTGCTGAGCCTCTTAGGGATGCCCTGCTGAACAGTAGGTGAGGAACGGTAAGTGGGGATGGCCCCAAGTTCCAAAATATACTTCTGCAGGCTGGCTAACAGGTACCACAAGGGATTGGCCTGTCAGTTGCAGACCAGTCTGCTTCTTCTCCATGCAGGTATAGCTGTCTCTGAAATTGGTAAGCTTCAAGCACTAAAACCACCAAAAATTGACTGAAAAACACTGATTAAAATAAATAAAAAGGGAGAGAACAGAAACACTCCTTCAGGCTCATGCACCGAAGGAAAAAAAAAATGTAGGTGGCAATAGGGATCCCAGTGAAGTATGAGGGTTACAGAAAAAAATCAGGAGAGGATTCCTTTTTGGAAAGTTTGCAGCGATGGGGATATTATCTGTTTGTACAGAATGACACATCTATTGCACTGGAAAGAGCCTTAGGATTATATGGTATATTGTGTGCTTTATTTAGTATTTTACTCTTAGCAAATAATGAAAGTAATTAGAGTCTGTAATAAACACTCCCTTCCGGTTATCCTAATTAGAATAACTGACTATATATTAAGATTATAAGGGCTCCTTTTACAAAACCACAGTAGCGATGCTGCCATGGTAAATGAACCAAAGTCCATTCAATTCCTATGGGCTTTGGTGCTCTTACCGCAGCAGCAACGTTACCGCAGCTTTGTATAAGGGGCCCTACGTGAAGAAATGTGCTAGGGGTGGACAGGATTTAGGAAGGGTGGGGGAGGGAAGACGACTAAGCTAGGCTCTGCTGTGCCTTCTAGAGGCTATCTTTTAATGCTGTAGGCTGTGACAGTTAAGTTTCTGTCTGGCAGAAAGTTTAAGTTTAAAAACATTGGGGAAAGCAGTTATACTATGGAAATTAGTTAATAAACAAAGTTCGCTGTTTTTAAATTTAAACTGTCTTTATAAAGGAACCTACAATTTCTCTTTTATCTCAGTTTTTAAATACCACAGCACAGAGTTAAATAATATTCACTTCCCAGAGAAATATCCTTTTTCTCCTCTTACATATATATGGCTTGCAAAGTATGTATGAACAATCCCTGATCTAGAAGTTATCAGTAATATAATGGTGTTAATACATACCAAAATTTGTTTGACAATCTGAGCAATGAGTTCCTTTGCATCCAACAAGACTGATGGAGGTAATGAAGAAACTTCAGCAGCTTTTAATCCTAAAATTGTAAAATTAGGAAGTTTGCTATACTTGTGTGTTATTGTTCTAAATCAGTGGTTACCGACCCTGTCCTGGAGGACTATCAGCCAGTCAGATTTTCAAGATAGCCCTATTGAATATGCATGGAGCAGATTTGCATCCCTATCACATCCATTATATGCAAATCTCTCTCATGCATATTCATTAGGGCTATCCCGAAAACCCAACTGGCTGGTGGTCCTCCAGGACAAGATTAGGAGCCACTGTTCTAAATATTCATTCATCCCCCAAAAGACACATATACTTCCAGAGTGTATCTGAATAGGAAATATATTTATTTAGTTTTGAACCTCATGCATGCCAATATCTTTCAACAATTTTTATGTTGGTTCAAGAATTATGATACAGACATTCAAGTATTTGAGAGGTATTAATATACAAATCTTTTCCAGAGGAGGGAAGGTGATAGAACTAGTGAACATGAATTTAGATTGCAGGGAGACCAATTCAGGAATAATGTCAGGAAGTACTTTTTCATGGAAATGTTGGTAGATTCCTGGAATGCCCTCCAGCAGGAGGTGGTGGAGATGAAAAAGGTTACAGAATTCAAAAGGGGTGGGATAAGCATAAAGGAATTCTGCATGTAAGGCATGGAACCAAACAAGCTTAGCAATGATTAGATGGCAACACTAGTAACTGAGATGCAAAGCCAGTTCTGGACAGACTTCTATGTCTGTGTTCTGATCATGGTTGGATAGGCCAGTGCCAGGCAGACGTTTACATCTGTGCCCAGATTATGGCTGAACAGATAGGCCAATACTAGGCAGACTTCTACAGTCTGTGCCCTGAAAAATGGCAAGAACAAATCAAGTATGTACATATAGGGCTCCTTTTACAAAGGTGCGCTACTGTTTTTAACGCAAGCACCGGATTAGTACGCGCTAGCCATAAATCTACCGCCTGCTCAAAAGGAGGCGGTAGCAGCTAGCGCGCACTATTCTGCGCGTTAAGGCTCTAGCGTGGCTTTGTAAAAGGAGCCCATAGTATCACATTATCACATTGCAGACATTATGACTTTATTCTATTGGGAAGACTAGATGGACCATACAGGTTTATCTGCTGTCAACTAATAAGTTTTGTTAATAACCTGCAAACAAATTCAGATTTATCCCATTTCCATGAAAAACAATCACCTTCAGGTATACATTCCCAGAGAATATTTGTGGAGAGAAGAGATTATACAGTGTGCCTAGAATTAAAAGAAACTAAGATAACCAAGAAGAACTGGCAGAAGATATAGTTTAGTTTTCTTTTCTCTTACAGTATGTTGCTTTATTTGCACATATCAAATTTCACCCTACAAAAAATGAACAGTCAATCAGTAGGAAAAATATTGCTTTACTCAGCCTGAACAAGAAAGTGACAGCTACTCAATCAGGTGAAGTACAGTTTCTATTTGTTCAGATGTATTGTCAGTTTTATATGATCTCATCAGTGCAAAATGTCCATGAAATATTTTATTTCATTTTGTTAGTTATTCATTTTCTGTTCTTGTGTTATGATGTAACTAGCTTTATAGCCCGTTACATTAATGGGTGCTAGAATATGTGTGTGTGTGTGTCTGTGTCCCCCTATCCAGCAGTAGGCTTCTCTTCCTTTCCCCCCCCCCCGTCCATCAGCACCTCTTCCTGCACCCCATGTCCAGCAGTAGGCCTCCCTTCCTTTTTCCCCCCTGTCCATCAGCACCTCTTCCTGCTCCCCCTGTCCAGCAGTAGGCCTCCCTTCCTTTTTTTCCCCCTGTCCTATGTACTACCTGAGTGCTTTAGCTGTGCTGCCTTGAAGGAAGGCCGCCAGTGCCGCACTGTGAAGGCCTCCTCCTGGCAGCCACTGCTCCGCACCGGTGTGCGCAGTCGAAACCGACTCCTCCTGTCAGCCGCTGCTCCGAAATAGCGGACTGGTGTTTTGGGGATAGTCTTCAGCGGCTCAGAGCCCTCCTCCCCGCAGCTGCCGCCAGCGCCGCGAGAGGGAGTGGGGCCTGGGTGGGTTGGGTGCGGCGGCTAGCAAAAGTACAGAAGCAATCACCCATACCTTCCCTCCCAAAACAGGCCTTCCTGCAGTGCTAACCTCTTGGGATTGCTGATGGAGGGAGGTAGAGCAGTGCCATCTCATGAGGGGTTGAGGAAGCAACACTGCCATATGGGGGAAGGTGGGAGCTATGGGGAGGAGAGCAGCGCTATCACATAGGGAGTGATTGTAGTTTGGGGGGGCAAGACAGCATTGCATAATGAGGGGTGTTAGGATCTGGGGGAGGGGATCGGGAGCAGCATTGCAAATTGAGTGGTGAGGGGGATCTGTGTTGCAGGATAAGGGAAGGAGAGCAGCACTTTGAGGAGTGTGGCAAATGTGGGAGAGAGGGTAGCAGTACAAAAAGATGAGGAGTGATGGGAGCAGGAAGAGAAGAAGAGAGGAAATTGCAAGTTGAGGTAGGAGAGCAGCACTTTGAAGAGTGTGGAGATGAGGGGGAGCGGAGAGGAGCAGTGCAGAAAGATGAAGACTGATGGGAGGAAGACAGAACTGCAAGTTGAGGGATGGTGGAACAGGGGGAGAGGAGCAGCGTTGCCAGATGATGAGAGCAGCACTTTGAAGAGTGTGGGAGCTGAGACGTTGTAGAGGAGGCGGTTGAGCTCCTGGAACTGGGTCCGGCAGCCCCGGCAGAGACGGAGCAGCCGAGCGAAGCGCATGCTGCCGACAGGCGGGGTCCTGCTCCGGCGTGTAGCTCGCGCACAGCAGCGGGAGCAGCGCCACCAGCAGCAGCACCGCCATCGCCGCTTCCAGACACTGCAGGAGGCCCCGCGCCTGTGCATCACCCTGGCACGCGGAAGCGAGCGGCAGTTGGTTGCAGAGCGCGCGAGGCCAGCTTTTCAGCCCTTCTCGAGGGGGTGGGACAGGCTGGTGAGGAGCTCGAGGGCTGCTGTTGTTCTTCCACCGTGTCGCGGTGGCTGGCTGCAGTCCTGGCTTGTGGAGGTGATCTGCCCAGCGCTTTCCGATTTGTGTGGCCGCCGCATCAGCACTCTTGCTGGCCAAGTAAGGCTAGGGACTCGCGTATGCGCACTCCTGCAAGGCCACGGACCTACATCTCGGATCAGGGAAAACGGAAGCACGCAGTTGAGTGTGCATGCGCGGCTAGCGTTTTATTATTTCAGATGTTACCACTCACAACAGTGGAACAAAGGAGTAGCTTGTACATAACCATTTTCAGTTAATGAAAAAGAGTCATTCTATTTAAAACATCTATAGGAAAAATCATCAAATGATCCTGGGTATTATTATAAAAAGTATTAAATATCACATTTTTGTAATACTAATGTAATTTTTGATATCATCAAATATTACCATAGTTCTTTTCCTCTGTGTGTCCTTTAGAAAGTATGTAGGTATAAGATATCATTTCCCTGTTTCCAGTACTACTTCTCACATGTTGAACTTCAAAATGATTGTTTTCAACATTGGGATATAAAGTATCTATATGGCACAATTCCAAAAAATGTGTGGCAAACAGTGTAAAAGCCTAACAAAAATAGATAAATACAATTCTTTTAGAGTAAGCATTTTCGACATGCATTTGAAATATATAACTACACAACATACTGAATGAAAGATTTTACATGAATATAAAATTCACAATCCCACTAGCAGCCATTCAATGAGCAACACTGCACTTTCAAGGATAAAAAAACACCACTTAATACAGAGAACAGACATTGTGAATCTGTAAACACACACTGAGCAAAAGCAAAGGCTAAAATCAAAATATCATACCTTCAGGTTCAGCAGGTATTCACAGACTGCATAACAAATGCCAATGCCTTCTTCTGTACTGGTACCTCTGCCTAATTCATCAATTATTATAAGTGATTTGTCATTGGAATTCTGCACGATATATGTTATCTGGTGAAGAAAAATGGTGATAACAGTAAATTAGCACAAAAACGAAGAAAAAATCCAACAGATACTGCAGTAGAAGAAAGACAACAGATGAAAAACAAGAAAAAACTGCAGACAAAATGTACAAGATGCAGGCTATGTTTATTATATCAAATATAAATGAGGTTGATGTTACCACCCTTCAAACAAACCTATGGACCCGACAAGGTCCATGTTTTGGTAAACACGCTTTCTTCAGGGGTGAATTAAACCACAATATAAATTGATAGTAAACATAGGTCTGTACGAACCTGAAATGAAACGCGCACCGACAATCTCAGCAGAAACTTTCACCAAAGTAAAGCAGGATTTTACTTTTGTGAAAGTTTCTGCCGTTTTTTCTTGTTGTTCAATAACAGTAAATTTACATAAAGGAACATATCATAACTTATACTGTGAATACTTTGTGCCCAATATTCAACCAGTGGTACTTGGCGGTTATTGAGGTGTTGACCACTATAGGTTGAATTTCACCCGGATAGTCAAGTTTCAAGTTTATTAGGTTTTGATAGACCACCTATCTAAAAGAATCTAGACGGTGTACAGAAAAATGTTTAAAAATAATTTGATAGTATGTGTGGACATATTAAATACATAGAAAGGCATTTGACATACAGAAACAAAAGGGGAAGAGGGGGAAAAAATACAATCCATAAATAGAAAAGCTGGGAAGGGGACAGAATAAAAGGAAGGGATTAAAAAAAAAAGTCCTGCAAATCCAAGTCCTGCTAAATCCTAACAACTATAGGCGTCTTTAAATAGAAAAGTTTTTAAATCCGATCTGAATTTTGAAAAAGTCTTGCTGTCTGAGGTAAATAGGCAGAGCATTCCATAGGGTTGGAACAACAACAGAAAAAATGGCCAATCAGGGACTTCCCTAGACTCCTCCCTAAGGAAGTCCCTGATTGGCTGAGGTGCCCTGGCCCCTCCAAAGGGAAGAGCCTGAGGTGCCTCAGCCAATCAGTGCCTTAGGCCTCTCCCCGTGCATCAGATGATGCACTGGGGCGGGGCCTAAGGCCGCTATTGGGGTGGCGGCTGGCCAGAGAGGAGGAGGACTTTCCTCCTCCTCCCGAAGATTTTCAATGACGTAGGAGCAGGAGGGGGGTCCGGGCACCCCTCCTGCTGCAGAAGATGGGAGCCTGCCTTGAAGGAGCAGGAGGGACCAGGCACCCCTCCTGCTCCCAACAATTGTAAAAGTACCGGGGTGGGTGGGTTGGGCCCGACCACCTGAGCCGACCAGGGGTGGGCCGGAGGGGTGGGAGGCCTAGGAGCAGGAGGGACTGAGCACCCCTCCAGCTCCCAACTTTGGTGTCGGGGGTAGGCCGATCCGTGTCGGGGTGGGTCGTGCCATGTCAGGGGGGGGGGCTGTGCTGGTCGTGAGGGGAGTGCCGCGCTGCTGTTTTTTTTTTCTTTCCGTTTTAACACTGATGGCAGGAGGGAGTTGGCATCCCTCCTGCTTTTTTCTCCGGGGGGTGGCAGAGCAGAGCAGGGCAGGTAGGAGAGATCGTGGCCTGGGGGGTATTGGGCAGATCTCTCTTGCCTGTTCCAGACTCTGCTTTCTGCCGCCATTCTCCGCAGTGCAGGCCCGGCTTGCACTGCAGGTAACGGCGGCAGAGAGCAGGTGAGTCCAAAAGCAGGCAAGAGAGATCTGGGCTGGGCTGAGCTCTGACAGCAGTGACAGGAGGCTGCTTCTCCTGTCACTACTGTCAGGGTGTGCGCATGAGCGCGGATCACTCTGGCTCTGGGTAAGGGGCGTGCTAACGATCGTCTCCATTTGCATGCAGGCCTTTACTAAATCAGTCGGCCGGCATGCAATAGGAGACAGATCGTGCACGGTTTGGAAGTTTAGTGAATCCTGCCCCTAGGCCTTAGCATGGTTTAGTGCTTATCTGCAATATCTTGTTATCAAGTTTCCACCCACCTTTGCTTTGATCCCTCAAGTTCTTTGCTGTGTTGTGTCCCAGAGTTTAATCCTTTCATCTCTCTTGTTTGATGTCTTTCCAAACCCCCTAGCCACCATAGTTCAGGATTTGAGTGTCAGTGCTTATTATGCAGATGTCATTCTGTTAGTAAATTACAGTACTTCTCAAGAATCCAGATATAAATTTATTACTGTATATACTTGAATATAAGTCAATTTGAATATAAGTCGAGACCCCCCCCCTTTCACCCCAAAAGGAAGAAAAATGGTTGACTCGAATATAAGTTGGGAGGCTTAATAGTCAAGTGCCCTGCCCTGTCGGGCTCTGCACTCAGCTCCCTTTCTGCCAGGCACAGCACACAGCACCCTTCCATCCCTCCCCTGTCAGGCATTGCACCAAGCCTCCTTCCTTCCCTCCCCCATCAGACTCTTCACCCTCCCTACCTTCCAGGCTCTGCAGCCTGCCGCACTCCCTGTCCTAGCCTCAGGCTCATACCTCTACTGGTGATCATCGGTGGAGGTACAGTGGGCAGGAACAAACTTTCCAAATTCCTGCCCTGCTGTTAACTGGCTGCCTGTGAGCGTCTTCGGCCGCTGAGAAGAAGCACGAGCAGGTGCACGATTTTGCGCTGCTGCTCAGTGCTGAGCGGCTTCTTTAATGGTTCCCGCGAATTCTCGTGCAATTCGCAGGAGCCATTACAGAAGCCACTCAGCACTGAGCAGCAGTACAAAATCGCATGCCTGCTCATGCTTCTTCTCAGCAGCCAAAGACGCTCACAAGTAGCCAGTTAACAGCGGGGCAGAAACTTGGAAAGTTTGCTCCTGCCCGCTGCACCTCCACTGACGATCATCAGTAGAGGTATGAGCCTGAGGCTAGGACAGGGAGGGCGGCAGAATGCAGAGCCTTGTGGTGGCGGCGGTGGCGGTGGCCTGCAATAATTTTGGAAGGGGTGTAAGGGTGGTGAGCCGAATATAAACCAGGACTCCCATTTTTAGGCCAATTTTTTGGCCCAAAAATCCTGGTTTATATTTGAGTATATATGGTATATCACAGTCTGGATGCCATGGCCACTGCACTAACCATTAGGTTACTTCTATACTTGGATGAGTCAACTGTTCACACTATTCTTCATGCTGTTCTCATCTCCCATTTCAATTAGAATGTCATTTACTCAGGGATTATAAAAAACACCATTTACTCAGGAATCAAAAAGTGAGGAATTAACAGGTAAACTGATAAGTCGACGGGATAATGGGTTGAATACATTGGGATGGAGCAAGTGAAAGGGGCTACAGCATCACTAGGATGGGATGTGTTTAGCCATAGACTCCAGTAATAAGAATAGAGAATTCAGACCAGTAACACGTTCTAAAGAGAGAAAGGGGAAAGATACCTATGAATTAAGCTAACTGATAGGACAAGAGTCCTATATTCCTTTTTCACAGTTTTTTACCTCAATGATGGTTTTGCCAAAACATGGCAAAATGTCAGGTTTTAGAACTTTGCAGTTTTATCAGTTATTAAATTAACATTTTAATTTGTTTATTAATTTATCTATACTTATTTTTATTTATTGGATTGAACTGATCTCTTATTTCAACCTTGGTGGTTTACATACCTACCTCTGATGATCTGGAATGAAAGGAGTCATGAGGCCTGGTCCCATCTCAGTGATGAAACTGGCTACTGTATTTTGCTCTAATCCAAGTAACTCTAATGAAGAAGAGCTCAACACTGGATACTAAAGAAGTAGTAGAAATCAATCTATATAAAATCAAAGACCACCTGCAGAAATCTGCATCTATTTACAACATAAATCAGGTTTAAAAAGATTACTGTCGCTAAATGTCAACATGATATGGTTAATACCTCTTTCATTTCCTTCATGAATGTTGATGAATTAGTTTCTATATCATCATCCATTCCTATTCTAGTAAAAATTTGTTCAGCAATCCTAAAAGATGCATATTCTGCTGGCACATAAGAACCTACAAAATAGAGAATGTTTCTGTTAAATATTATTTTATGTTCTAAGCAATTGTATGGAATTTTATACACTAATGCATTTCAAACATAATTGGTTATAACTACAAAAGCTAGTAATTTCCCTCCTCCATCTTAATGGCCCTATATACGAAAGTGCAAATTGACTTTTGACA
Source organism: Geotrypetes seraphini (assembly GCF_902459505.1). Lineage (NCBI taxonomy): Eukaryota > Metazoa > Chordata > Amphibia > Gymnophiona > Dermophiidae > Geotrypetes > Geotrypetes seraphini. The sequence continues at coordinate 39,256,415 of NC_047095.1, forward strand.
AAAGTACACTTCAAGGAAAAAAGTACAACACTCCTGAACATACACAAGTTCAGGCAATTTGAGAGTAACTCTATAACAGTTTTTTTAAATTTCTTACGTTTTGGTATTATTGCTTATGAAGTGTGCTTGAGCCACCTTGTGCTACCTCTTTTACCCTACCTTTTGTTCTTGCCCTTTATTCTTACGAAACCCGAAATTGTAACTTTTATTTTTCCCTTTCCCCTCAAGTAAGTTTTAAATGTTTTTATGTTATGTTAATATAACTATTATGTTAAGTTTCTTATTTCTTTTTATTATATTATGTACATCGCTTAGAAATTGTTATAGGCGATCCATCAAAAGATTGAATAAACTTGAAACTTGATAATAGCATACCTATATTTAGGTGTGTAGAGGATACCTATTCTATAAAGGAAAGTATGTGCCTACTTTTCTTTATACAGGGTGAGGCACAAAAAAGTAATTCCCTAGAAATGTTGGGGTTTTTTGTTTTTTTTTTACTTTTTCTCAACAACTGCTTGGAATTTCAAGGTGAAATTTGTTGTTGCTGTCTACATATATGTGCCAAGTGGAACGAGGTTATCTTTAAAGTTTTATTAAAATTTGATACAGACGCCTATTAAAATATTTCTAGGTGAAATACAAAAGTAAAAGTTTTAGAATGTTAAAGGACATAGACCTAATGCTATACCAAATAGACATACTGGAACATAGAGGGAAGAAGGGAGGAACTACATTTGTTATAGGATAATTGAACAATTAAAGTAAGAACAAAGGGCTAGATCCACTAAACCTTCCGATCTTATCCCGACGATCGCAAAACCAGCTTTCTGAAAATCTAGATACACGACATCAACGGGCTCACCTTTATCCATATGTTCACTGGTTTTGTGATCGTTCCCTGATTCACTAAACTTCTGCCTGATCAATCTCCTACCCGATCTGATCCGCCCATGCAAATGACATGCAAAAGTAGGAAGCGATCGATTCACTAAGCAGAAGAAGAAACACCAATTGGGTTTGCCGATCTGAAAAGAAGGTCTGCTAAGGACCAGTCGCTTACTATCGTTGCTGACTCTCCTGCCCTGTTCTGCCTGAAATATCAGTATCGAAGTTACAACCCCATATAAAACAACCATCAAAATTAAAAATAAAACTGTAAATTAACTTTACATATGCGTTAAGAATTCCTTTTTTATATATTCTGTAAAAAGCACATTGTGAGCCCGTGGTTTTAACCCGCGGGTTTAAAGCGTGTTCTGTTCGATAATCTGGCTTCACTGTATCGGCCACAAATCATTCCTTTTTAAAAATGTCCAACTTGTAGGGCCAGCAAAAGCAAATTGCGGCCACCTCTCCCCCTTTTGAGCTTACTTGTGCTTTGCGGGCGGTGCATTCAATGCCTGCCAAAGATGTGCGGGAATAAATCTCACCCACTAACTATGTGGTAAAGGACGAAGAGCAAGGACATATGTAAATTGCATCAATAACCAACAAGGATACTCTGTGCATGCGTTTTGATAATTGTAGGGCGTGCGTCCGATCAGATCATTTGCATGTAGAATCTGTTGTGAATCAGTCGCTCGGCAGAACTTGGCCAAGAATCACCCAACAACGATCCAGATCGGTAAGTTTAGTGAATCTAGGCCATAGTGCAAGGGAAAAAGTAAGAATTTTAATTAGAAACAAGTGATTTAAAAAAAAAAAAAAATCCCCAAAGTAAACAGCAGACTTTTTAGCATGACCACTCAGTGATTTTTGCAAGTTAAAAAATGTTTGCATTGTAAAACTACCATTATTTGGAAAAAAAAAGGGGTACCAGCTTAGTATTAATGATATCACAGTGATATATATTTTTGTAAACAATAATTTGTATTTGATTAAGATAATTTACAAAATTGTCTGTAGTACCTGAAGACTGGAGGGTGGCCCTTTATATTGGAATAAACCTTAGATCTTGCTATTCAAGGAATACACAGAAATGCAAACTATTGTTCCCAACCTTTAAGGGAATTAAATAGACAATCTTTTGCTTAGAAACTGGTAGAAACTTGGAATGGACTTCCTGACTCAGATTAATAGGTCACCTACAATAATTTCGTAAAGTCCTAAAAACTATGCTAGTTACACAATTCCTGAATGATCTACCAAAAGAATCACCAAATTGATAGCTCTGCACTATTTTATTCCCTCCCATGTCCTTGTTCGTATGTACTCTGGTCTTTAATTACTTGTAAACCAAGTCGAGCGCCATTGGGAGATGACCCGGTATATAAACCGAAGACTAGATTAGATTGATTTTTAAACAGGGTTCCAGGGAAGATCTGGGAAATTACAGACTGGTAAGCCTGACTTCAGCACCAAGCAAAATGGTGGAAACAATTCTAAAAAATAAAATTGTGGAACACAAACATGATTTAATGAGACAGAGTCAGCATGGGTTCAGCCAAGGAAGATCTTGCCTCACCAATTTGCTTGACTTCTTTGAAGGTGTGAACATATGGATAAAGGTGAGCCAGTTGATGTAGTATATCTAGATTTTCAGAAAGCTTTTGACAAGTTCCCTCATGAGAGGCTCCTCAAGTTCAGCATCTCCCTTCAAGTGTTCCTATTATTTCCCATACCTAGCACTTTCCCTGTGTCTGTCATATACCCACTCCCAAGTCTGGCATTGCCCCTCTATGTCCAGGTACTATCCTTATGTATCTCTTTGTGTCCCTATTCCTATTCTCCTCTCCATGCCCATTGTCTCCACTGTTTCATTATAGATTCCTGGTTCTCTCCCTCTCACTTCCCTCTGCTTAGTACATCTCTTTATCTTCCCTTCTTCCTCCTCCCCGCCCCCACAGGTCCAGCACCTCTGTACCTTCCCAACTGCCCCCTTCCCAAAGGTGCAGCAGCTCTCCTGCTTTCCTCTACTCCAGCCTCCACACACACAGCTCCAGCACCCTCTTCCTTTCCTCCAGCTCTAGCATCTCTCCCTTTGCTTCAATTCAATCCCCCCATGTGGATCCAGCATATCTCCCCCTTCCATCCAATTCTAGACCCCCCTCCTGCCACTTTCTCTTCCCTTCAGCACCAGCCCCTTCATGGGTTCAGCATCATTCTCTCTTCCCTCCAGACCAGACCCCCTCTTGTGCCCTGCCCTTCCATCCCCTCCTGCAAGTCCAGCATGTGTCTGATCTCCATCTGCCTCCTTCACAGGTCCGACGGCTCCAGCCCCTCTCCTGGTATCCGGCGTCTCCAGTGCTCCCCTTGGCACACAGCACCTGCTTCCTATGTCCAGCACCGCACAGCCCTCTCTCCCTGCCGCATGTCTTCTTTCTTCCCTCCCTGCTTGCTACCAGTGCATACCTTCCAGAACCAACCGATCCAACACAGGCCTGCTTGTGGCATTTTATCTGCTGGGTCTCTCCATATCACACCTGAATTCAATAAACAAGACCAATAATCAATAATAACTCAATATAAGTGATAGAGGCCACCTGAGTGTGAGGGTCAGCGAAGGGAGAATAACTCCAGCGCTTCACACAAAGGAACAAAAGTGCAATACTTTTGCCTGCACACCATCACTGGTGGCCTCGTGTGTGCAAATCAAATCAAAAGTGATAAACCATAATCAGGTGATAATAATTTTCAATGTGAGGGATGCAGAACGCACTCAAAGAATCCTCCCCAGCGAGCTCCCACCAGAATATAAAAGTCATAACCAACTTATCTTCAGACGATGAAGGAACAGTTGACAATAACTGGGTGTCAGATGACGGGTTCAACCAAGCCCGGTTTTGGGAGATTAACATCCCTTCCTCAGGAACCCTCAGCTGGAAATAAAAAGCCTTGCTGGCTCCTCGGTTCATCGTTTTTTATTTCCAGCTGAGGGTTCCTGAGGAAGGGACGTTAATCTCCCGAAACCGGGCTTGGTTGAACCCGTCATTTGACATCCAGTTATTGTCAACTGTTCCTTCATCGTCTGAAGATAAGTTGGTTATGACTTTTATATTCTGGTGGGAGCTCGCTGGGGAGGGTTGAGTGCGTTCTGCATCCCTCACATTGAACATTATTATCACCTGATTGTGGTTTATCACTTTTGATTTGATTTGCACACACGAGGCCACCAGTGATGGTGTGCAGGCAAAAGTATTGCACTTTTGTTCCTTTGTGTGAAGCGCTGGAGTTTTTCTCCCTTCGCTGACCCTCACACTCAGGTGGCCTCTATCACTTATATTGAGTTATTATTGATTGGCCTTGTTTATTGAATTCAGGTGTGTTGTGGTTGCGTTCAGCACTCTCAGAACCCTTAGACTAGGTTTTGCCTTATTTTTGGATCTTTTAAGCACCTTTGGCAAAGTTATTGAGGAGTTATTTTGTGGGGTCTCTCCATATGACATAAGTTTCTGTCTTTGCAAAAACAGGAAGTTGCATCATAAGGATGGGGCCCAGCAAGTGAAGGCCACAAGCAGGCCTGTGTGGGATTGGCTGGCTCAGGAAGGTATGCTCCAGCAGTAGGGAGAAAAGCACAAGGTCTTCCCATTCCCCCACCCCCAAGGAGCAAGGCTTTTTACTGTTCTCATGGGGTGGTAAAAAGCTTTGCTCTTACATCTGCAATTTTTGTGGGAGCCATTGCTCTCCATTCTGATGCCTATGCCTAGTGGAACCTATATAAAAAAGGTTTCTAGCTATAAGAGCATCTGCATGCAGGCTCAACCATGAGATTTAACCAGCAAGTGTGGCACTGAAAACTTTATTTCAGAAGGCATACCAATTGACTTGAATATGGATGATAGTAAGAACTTAAATATTGATTTTAGTGTTTATGTGATTGAAGAGTCTTATGAGTTTTGTTCTGAAATATATATGTTGAATTATGATCCACCTAGAATGCTAGAGATAGTGTGGAATAGAAATATTTGTAGATAAATAAAATTCCCTTGCTCATCTCTGCAAGTTCTTTAGTGTGTTCACAATTAGTGCAGATGCACTCATCTCAGTATGTGATAATTACCGTGTAAAGTCCATGCTCAATTTCCACCCATGATATAACCCGTTCCTGCAAACAAAAAGGAAAAGAACAGCAAGAATGGTGTACAAGATACCATGTCTTTAATCAACAAACACAAAAAAACTTTAAAATGAACATAAAACAGTTTGTATCCAAAATATGGTCCAAGAAGGTTGGTGAACCGGGATCCGACACAATCCGTGCTTCGAAGGAACACTCCTTCCTCAGGGGCCCCCCAAAATAATAAGGTACCATATGGATGACAATTGGAGAAAGCGGTTGTGTGGACAACTAAACAAGTTGGGTAGGCTCCTTCAGATTGCACAACGATCTTTTGGGTTGCTAGATGGTCATCTTACTCTCAAAATACTCTGGAATTGTACCATACAAAAACTGATGACCGATCATCGATAATGAAGTTCAATGCCAGGAGTGAGTGGATCTTGATTTGTGTCGAGGAGAATGGGAGCTGGTGCCATGAGACCTCAATGTTCTTTTAGCTGTAGATTTTACAGAAGAGCAAGGTTCGGTACCGTGTGACTTCAATGCTTTCTCGGTACCAGGAGAGTGAGGAGTAGTATCTTGGAGCCTCGATGAACTATGCTCAGGCTGGGCCAGTACTGGGGGAGACGGTGCAAGCACCAGTGCTGATTGCATCTGCAGCAACACGGCCAGCTCCTGATGGAAAAACTCCTTAAGTTGGTCCTGGATGGATTGAACTGGTACTATTTGCTCAGTAGCTGAAGAATGATGATGGCGTCAATGCTTATCATGCATCTAGGGACTCAATGCTGAAGATGCCTGCAACGCTGGATGGGATGAGGGCGGCTTCATAGAAGGTTTATCTGATGCAGGAACTGAGTCCGACATTGAGGGAGGCATCGATGCCAGTACCGTTGCAGTAGTAGTAGCAGGCCAATGTAATATACTGTGAATGATGGCTTGTAAACCGTTCTAAGCTCCTGGGAGGACGGGATAGAAATCGAATTAAATAAAAATTTCTCCTGTTGGATGCATCAGACCTAGAGAAAGCATTTTTTGAGCATAAAGCAGCAGGTACAAGAGTCCACTCGATGCTCCGGCCCAAGGCACCAAATGCACCAGTTGTGTGGGTCAATGAGAGATGGGCTGTTGGCAATGAGAGCACTTCTGGAAGGCTTCAACATGAGAGGAAAATTGCAGCGGCAAGGTCAAAAAAGCAATGGTTACTCGATACCCAAAGGCTGAACAGGCACAAGGCCCGAATGAAGAAAAAAGTCTAAAGGCGATTGAAAACTTGATGGTGAATAAACTATGAATGAAAGAAAAACAATAAAGTAAAAGAACCCGAAGGTCAAAAATAATTGAATTAGCGAGATGGGAAGGCAACACATATGGACAAAATCTAGACACTACTTCTTTGCTCTGCGGAAAACAAAGAACTGAGGCACTCGTGCAAGTGCGATGTGGGCAGTCTCGAAGCTTCACGAAAGTCTTAAAGCAGGGGTGTCCAACCTGCAGCCCCATGAAGTATTTTGAGCAGCCTCGGTTGAAGACGATGCAGTGTTTTCCTCTGCTGTCCTCGGGTGTTTACCGGCTTACTCCTCTGTCTTGCTGCAGTGTTTGTGCATTTGTGCGGCCCTAGAAACATTTTTTTCGGCCAATGTGGCCCAGGGAAGCCAAAAGGTTGGACACCCCTGTCTTAAAGTGACAGTACACTTTTAACACTGTCCATACTGGGCTCCGTGGATGACACCATCCCACATGAGAATATGCTGCCTGCTTGTCCTAAGATAAAATTTGCTTTCTCTGAATTTCGACTGGTCTGTGTGCTCTACAGATATGAAAGGGTATGACACAGGTGCAAAATCAGATCATTCTCAGATATTAAAAAGTCACCATTTTACAAAGACATTAAAAATAAGTGCAATTTAACTATTTAAATCCTTAGAGAATGCTCACCTATCTGGGCCATAATCTGACAAAGAGCAAGTTGTTTAAGGTATGTTGATTTTCCACTCATGTTTGGTCCAGTGATAATGACAAAATTACTGCCTTCAGTGATGTAGGTGTTGTTAGATACAGGTTTAGTTACAGAAATCTTTTCAAGAATGGGATGCCATCCCTGTTTGATTGCTAAGGTGTCAGTAAACTCAGGTCGAACTAAAAATAAAAGTAATACATTGACATGGTTAAAGAATTAAAAGTATAGATTACAAAATGTAACAGAAAAATGTAAGAATTATTTTACCCAGTCATATTCATCTGTTTTTTGGGCTTCCTGCTCAAGTAGGGCCCAAAATCATTTGCAGTTAATCAAGGATTTGTTTTCTTTGGAGGAGCAGTCTACAATTAGAGCAATAGGCTAAAACCAGCAAAAAAGATTTCAAATCCTGATGTTCCTCATAACCTTAGGAAAGTCACTTTACCTTCCTTTTGTAGCCACAGGTACAAATTAGGGGCCCTAATTGTATTAACATGCATTAACAGCAAAATTTCAGCAGTAATGTCTTCTACTTACAGGAGGTAAGGTCAGCTGTGGGAGGAAGCAACTGTGATATTAACATGCATCGACACTGTTGGAAATGTAAATTTCCACAGCAACAGCCTGACTTGCCATTAACTTATGTTCCTATAATGTATATTAACATTTGTTTTGCCCTCCTTCTCATACCATTCCCCAGATCTGAATTCTACTTTAGGTGTTTAATGTGGGATTTAATGTGCATCAATTGTATTTACACATCCCCCGTCATATTTGCAGATTCACAACTCACGACTTCGGTTATTCGAGGTTTTCATATGAGTGACCCACCCCCGCCTTCCGGACCTCTCAATGTACTTACTTTTTAAACCCTGGTGGTCTAGCAGTGAAGCAGGGCAGGAGTAATCTTCTTATGCTCCTGCCCTGTACAGAACTGGGAGCAAAAATGGCTGCCATGAGTTCCTGTGGTCTCACAGGAACTCACGGCAGCTATTTTTGTTCCCGGCTACCATGTCTATTTTCTGCCCCTAAATATGCCTTCTTTTCAGGAAGCCATCATTAGGCACTGGAGGGCGCCTGGACTTAGGCATTGGTAGGTGCAGCTCTGAGTTTCACATTGAACTTTTGATTGATTTTTTTTTTTCAATTAACTTCAATGTTCTGATCAATTTATTTATTTTATTTTTAAAATTTCTATACCATTTTATTCCAAAACGGTTTACAAAATGGTTACATACATAAAATAATTACATACATACATTACAACGCCATTTAAGCAAATTAATGCAATTTGAGCAGCGTGTGGATTTTTGTTAGGCATTGCTAGACATCCTTAATGTAGGTGCACTAGTGGTGCCTAGTGGTGACTAACATAGGTGCCATTTATAGAATCTGACTCATAGGGTGCAATTCTATAAAGGATGCCCATCTGCATAGTTTATGGTGAGACTCTCAAAAAATTCCAGAAAAATAATACAGAAATACAATACAATACAATGCAATATTCCAGAAATACAATAAAGGCACTACCTCTATGGTAGCTGCATCAATCCTAGCACTTGTAGATAATGACAGGCTGTGGGGGCCTGCATCAATAACATTTCTATAATCTGATGTCTCAGTTTCTGTCTACATGGCTCAGGAGGAAAAACACGACCCACTGATGTCAAAGAGAACTCACAGGTATTCCAGGGATTGAGTTGGAGTGGCTCTTCCAGAAATTGATTATGCAGCCCAGGAGCTATACTGTCTGCACTACCTGCTCCACTTCTATCTCTCCCTCCACCAGTCATCCAGATATGGGTGTACTTGGACCCCCTAATTTGTGTAAGTGCACCACTGCAACCACCATTAACTTGGTGAAGGTGCACGGCTGTTGCAAGCCTGAAGGGGAGAGCTGAGAACGGAAAATGCTGTTTCAACATGTGAAACTGCAGGAACCTTCTGTGAGATGGAAATATGGAAATGTGGAGAAAAGCCTCCGTCCAGCGAGGCTAGGAATTCAGGTGCCCCCGAGGCAATGAATGATCTCACAGTCTCCATTCGGAAACAAGGCACCTTCAGTGTTGCACTTACTGCCATTATATCCAGAATTGTCTGCCAGTTCTCAGAATCTCATTTTGGCATGATAAAGTATATAGACTATATGCCTAAGCTCGATTCGCTATCTGGGACAGGCTCTATGGCTCAAATATCTAAGAACTGTTGTACAGTTGCTCGGACCTTTACTGCTTTCTCTGAATCCAACCTGTGGTCCTGCCCATCATTTAGAACCACTCCTCCCTCACTAGGGAGTAATGTACAATTATCCTCTCTTCTATTAAACTGCGCTAGCAGTTTTTAGTGCAGAGCCTTGCTGAATGGCCCGCACTGGTCCCGATGCTCATAGGAACTCTATGAGCATCAAAAGCAGCGTGGGCCATTCAGCGCGGCTCCCCACGCTAGAAACTGCTAGCGCAGTTTAAAAGAAGAGGCCCTTAGTGACCTGTGCCAACAAATTCACTTTGGGTAAGACAAACATCTCCTTAAAGTCAGTTACCATAGAATAGAGCCAGGCCATAGATTTGGCTATCCTCAGAGGGCCTTCCAGGGATTCCCAATGCTCTAAGTGCTATAATATCTGGATGTGACAGAAAATATGTGGTCTGCATTTTAAAACTGCTCATTACAGCAGTCTGTATAGCTGAAGACTGTGGCAGTAGAGAATGGAACTCATTTTCCCATCTAAGCGAGTTCTTTTCCTGTCTCTGCCCCATTCCCGCAAGCTCTGTCCTCATCTGCACAAGCCTCAAACACTTTAAAATCATAAATGTTCGAGGCTTGTGCAGTTAAGGCAGAGCTTACAGGAATGGGGCAGAGACAGCAACAAAACTCACGGGGACGGTACAGGGAAATTGAGTTCCTGCAGGAAGAGGGGAAATTTTGTCTCCATGTCATTCTCTATGTGGCAGCTCCAATTTCAATTCCTGCAAAGCCTCTGTAATGATATCCACCAGACTTGCTGGCTTAAAAAGTCTACACACAGTCGGGTCATCACCCTGGTCTAATGCCACTACAGCCTGACTGCCAGCATCCACCTTAGCTTCTGAAATCCCAAAAATGGAAGGTTTGCTCTGGGGAGAGCAGAGGCATAGAGTCTGAAATCTAAAGTTCCCAGTCCTTTTCCATCTGGGTTTTTTGTCTGCCGCCAATACCTGCTTAGCAGATCCTATACTCCTGGGGGTTTCTCCCCCCTGCACTACCGCTGGAACAGGCACAGAATTGACAGACTGATTTTTATAGTTCAAATAGGCATCATATAGCAAGTTTACAAAATCAGGGATAAAGCCCTGAACAGAAGGGCCAGATGAGCTCTTTGTGTGCTCACTGTGCCTCCTTGAGGGGCCAGCGTCCTCACTGTGGTGCTGCTTCACTGTGGATGCAGATTTGGTCTTTGCCGCTTCTGGAAATGACATAGACCCTCCAGAGCAGCCCATCTTAAAATCAATAAACAGTTCTCAATATTAGATAACCTAACCAACACAAACAAGATCACAAATGCTGACAACCCCACTTTTCCAACAGCCCCAGAACTAGCCAACTATTTTAAAACAGACGCAACTCACACATGACCAGCTACCCCCCACCAATCCAGCTAGACCCACTGAAACAAAACCACCTATGGAAATACCAGCAGACAGATCTTGGAATGATTTTGAAGAGATTAAATTCAAAGACACCAAACAGCTTCTCCTTAAATACTCCAAAGCATACTACAGCCTTTACCCTTACCCACCTTACCTGATCAAAGCAGCCACCCCAACCACCATAGGAAAAAATAACCCAATGGCTCAACTACCACCTAAAAACTAGCCTTTTCCCCCAAATCAGGAGGAATTTTCTCAACACCCATTTCCAAGAACCTACAACTCAATCATCTCATGTAACCAATTATCAGCCAGTAGCTTCCATCCCCCTATTTATCAAAATGATGGAAGAATATGTTACAGAACAACTCAAATGCTACTTAACAATGCTTCAATATCCTCCACCCTTCACAAACGGGATTCAGGAAAAATCACAGTACTGAGACAGAGGTCGCAGCGCTAGTAACATACGGCAAAGAACTACTAAGCAAGGGTCAAAGCACATTCATAATCCAACTTGACCTAAGCAGTGCATTTGACCTAGTAGGCTATTGATCAAATGTCTGAGATCTTCAGTGATTTTGATTCCAAGACTTCCTAACCACTCAGCACTATGCTGTATGTAAGGATGGTGAACTTTCTGATAGTTGGCACTGTCCCAGCGGAGTCCTCCAAGGATCCCCAATGTCACCATCAATGTTCAACTTTCTAATGAAATCCTTAGGAGCCAACCTAGATCTTGCACAAATAAAACATTTCACCTATGCAGACAAAATAATAATCATGCTACCTTGATAAAAGGGGGCCTTACATTTTAATAGTTATTTGAAAATATATCATATATGAAATATTTTGCAAGAATCTCATACAAATTAGTCATAGGTGAAATAAATTTATTGTTTTCATTACGATCATTTCATTTTGTTCTTCTACAGGACGGAACAGAAGGAAAAAAGCCATGAAGTTTGTTATCCCAAGAATTTGATGGGAACCCACTGACCACTCAAGCAACTGTTACTTATAACATAACATAATATCGTACTTATAAACCGCATAACCGTAAGTTCAACGCGATCAACTTCTGCATGGTGTACCCTTCCAAACACTGAATTGGCAAGCATGCATCTGCAATCATGTATCCGGACATTTCTTCATCCATTGTCCCAGTGCCACTTTTGCCCTGAGCTTCCCATATCCACTCCCCTAAAGAGAGAGCAGATGTCTTCAGAAGAGAGCAGCAAGTCAGAGAGTGAGGGAGACATTGTATATCCAGTTTACAATACCAGTGGTGCGAGAATAACACAGGGACAAATTTTTCCCCTTCCCCACGGGAACTCATTTTCCCATCGAGTTCTTTTCCTGGCCCTGCCCCATTTCTGCAAGCTCTGTCCTCAATTCTTTGCTTAGACTTTATGGAAGATGCAAGAGATCATTTTCCTGTCCCATCCCGGCGAGTTCAACTATATTTTCAGTAATTGCTCCCATACTTTGAAATTCTATGCTGATCCATTTACATGAAGAAGTATCACTGGACAGGTTTAAATCAAAATTAAAAACCTTCCTATTTAAGGATGCTTTTGATTTATAGTTCTTCTTCCTTTCTTTTTTCCTTCTTTCAAACCTACTTACAGATGGGACCTTCCCTCATGTGTTAACCCTATGTTTTACAATCCTATTATTTGATGAAGTTCTTCTCCCTTCTTTCCAAATTGTTTCAGTTTGTCTGTCTGACTTATTTTAAGTACAACCTCGATTTTAAATGTACTCTGCTTACAAATTTGATAAGTGGACTAACAAATTTTAAATAAACTTGGAAACTTTTCATGTTCCTGCCCCATTTCTGCAAACTCTGTCCTCAATTCTTTGCAAGCTCTGACCTCAATTCTTTGCTTCGGTCTTTACGGAAGAAGATGTAAGAGATCTACCTGAACCAGAAATGGTTTTCAAGGGTGATGATGCGGATGAACTGAAAGAAATCTCGGTGAATCTGGAAGATGTGCTAAGCCAAATTTACAAGTTAAAAGTGATAAATCACATGGACTGGATGGTATACATACCAGGATACTAAAAGAACTCAAACATGAAATTGCTGACCTGCTGTTAGTGGTCTTTAACCTGTCGCTAAAATCGACTGTAGTCTGAAGATTGGAGGGTGGCTAATGTTACGCCGATTTTTAAAAAGGGTTCCAGAAGTTTTATTGCTAAGTTATAAATAATATTTTAAGTTTTATTAATATAAAATACATTTTGCTAAGACATGAATCAATGTTTCCATTTCTCAGTAAACCTACCATAGTCAGAAAGTGTACAGGCATGGGCAAATGACAACAGCATATCCAACATTGAAACTGTGTCAGACAGTTTATAGAGACAATGGATATGTTCATATATTTCACCAAGTAGTTTACATATAATCCTACAAAAAGTTAAAAAAGAGTACATTTATTTATGAGCAGTACTCCGTGCATTGCTTTACAAATTGATAAGAAACCTGTAAAATTACTAGCCTTTGGTTCTTATTTGAATAGCGCCCCACATGTAAATACTGTATTGACTTTTAAACAAGTAGACTGCCATGGTATAACACAAAGAGGTTGCAAGAAGAGGGAGTGATTTGGTTTGGGTGGCCCTATAATACTGATATACATTCCTCATTTTACAAAGGGAATGCATGTGGATATAGAAACTTGTAAATGCCAGCTTTTACACCTGCCCTTAGGCATGGACAAATGTGAACTTGAAGGAGCATGTGCAAAGGCTAAGGCCTCCACGACCTTGCAACAGCAACCTGAGATTCTCACTAGGAGATCAAGGCTGCCGTTTTGAATCCAGAGCTGTAGTAGGAGGCAACTTCTCCCTCTAGAACACTAGGGACCCCTCCCCTGCCCCCACTATAAGCCAGCAGAGAATCATGACTAAGAGATATGTGCTGCTGGTGTAGGAAGGCAGTGCTTGAGTACGAGCATTCTGTTTTCTGCAACTCTTTTATACAAACCAAGAGCCATTCTTTTTATATTTCTAGAATATCAGCGCCATCTACAGGATTACAAGCATACCCCTGAGGAAGGCTTTTTTCGGAAGCCAAAACACAGACCATGTTGGGATCCAGCTAAAAAGGACTAAGGACTCTTTATTTGGCTCATATGATTTTATGTATATGTTCAAATGGTTAATGTATTTTTAATAAATTAATTGTTGTTCTAGAGGCTGATGGGCAAAGTCCCTTCCCCACTTCTTGTGTTCTGTCCATTAAACTTGGGGTTGTATTTTCCTTTCTGTTGCTGTTATAGCAAGGTAACTAACACAACTGACAAGGACTAGTTTCTTAGATCATCCTGGGAGCCCTTTTAAATATCTGGCATCATATTGCCATCCTTAAGAAAAAAAACAAAAAGTGTAAAAATGTACCTAATGTATTCAAAATGAAAAAAGATGACTACAAAAATGTGTTAATTTTTAAAATATCTTTGAAATAGATTACTGAAAAATTAGAAAAGCTAAAAAACCAAATCCCAATAGTTTAAATAATTAAAAGCAATATAAAATTATCAAAACGCAAGTATGGGGAAATGTTTACAAATTAAATTTATAAATTAGAAAACCTTTTTGGTCGAGGATAACTGATTTAACAAGGCAAGAAATGCATCTGTTTGGTAGATTACCTATGCAGGGCTATCCAGGGATATTCAATGACACTCTTGTAACTAGTTAATGCTGCTAAATACGTCCTCTAACTGCCTAAGCCAAAATCAGCTATGTTGTGTGCGAACCAATTAGCACTGATAATTGGGTACTCAATCAATTAATGGTGCTTACTGGCAATAGGAATTTATATGTGCATCTTTATAGTTGATATTCTATAAAGATATGCACACAGGTTCTTCCACAGGGATACAAGGAAGGGATATGGCCAAGGGAGGGGCACTGGTGAGTGACAGCCATTTCTAGGGTGTGCATGCAGTGTTATAGAATTCTGGTAATCAGTATCTAATTTAGGTGTGGGGATTTACACCTGGGTTCAGCTGGTATAACTCCTTGTGCCCCAAATTGGGTATGGATCCTGGCGCTTAAGTGCTATTTTATAAACACTGCCTAGCATTGAAGGGCAAATTCTATATGAAGCACCCAAAAGTTAGGCGCCTAATTAGGCACTGTTCAGCGTGATTCAAGTAAAATTGGGTGCTGTTTAATGAATCACGCTGAGCGGAACCTATTTTGGAGGCACCCAAGAAATAGGCCAGCTCTAGGCACAATTAAAAATTAGGCGCCAGCTGAGTACATAAGCACGCTTAAGAGCAGTGATTCTGCAACAAGGCGCCTAACAAGTAGCCACACCCACGCCTAACATGCATACTGCCTATTTTTTTGAAGACCGCCTAAATTTTTAGAGGCGCCTTGTTACAGAATCACGCTTTCTTGATAGGCGCCTATGTTTCAATCAGTGCTGATTAAAAAGCTTAATTGAGCTTGTTATTCAATTTAGATAGGCGCCTATCTAGTTGGGCGCCTCCGAAATAGGTGCCTAACTTTAGGTGCTGGTTGCAGAATTGGGGCTTAAATGCCATTTATAGAACAGTGCTTAGCATTTATTTTTTTTAACAGATCTGAGTATTCATTTTCTTTTGGATTACTTGCCTTAAAGAATAATTGAAACTAGAGTTTTGAATCTCTGCATGGTGATGTTAAAAAAAAAAAATACTGGTTTAACTCTGTGTCAAGCATTGCATCAAACATCTCTTTGAAATGGAAGAGTTCTATCTTTGTCTGGTTTCACTATCCATTTAAAGGCTGAATATGATAAGTGCTGGCTCATAGCGCAGACATGACCCAGCATTGAATATTGGGGCATAAAGCTGGAAGCAATTTTAAAAAATTGCTTGCCACTGCTGGCTATTTACCCCAATGTGAAATTGAAAATTCCAAGCAAAGTTCAATAAAAGGCACAAAGTATACTAGAATTTCAGATACATAAATTCAAACCACTTTTGAATTAAAAAAACAAGAAAACTTGATGCTAGTGTTTAGCGGTTTGACTACCCTGAGGGACACTTTTGTTTAATTTTCACAGATTTTCTGTCTAAACATAGACTTAGGAGTAGAATAGAAATAGGCAGCTCTTTATTTTTTTGGGTACTCAAAGAACATAAGAATAGCCTTACTGGGTCATCTAGCCCAGTATCTCGTCTACATGGTGGCCAATCCAGGTCACAAGTACCTGGCATAAAACCAAATAGCAGAGTATTCCATACTATTAATCCAGGGCAAGCAGTGGCTTGCCTCATGTCTGTCTTAATAGCAGACTATGGACTTTTCCCCCACAGCTTGTCCAAACTTTTTTCTAAAACCACCTATGTTAACCACTCTTACATCCTCTGGCAATGCAGTCCAGAGCTTAACTATTCTGAGTGAAAAAATATTTCCTTCTATTGGTTTTAAAAGTATCCTCCTATAACTTTATTGAGTGTCCCCTAGTCTTTGTAATTTTTGATGGAGTAAAAAATCAGTTCACTTGTACCTGTCCTCACCACTCAGGATTTTGTAGACTTTATCATCTTGCTCGCTCTTCTTACAACCTTTTCTTGTTCCACTATATCTTTTTTGAGACAAGGCAACTAGAATTGAACACTACTCAAGGTGAGGTCGTACCATGAAGCGATACAGAGGCATTATAGGCCCTAGCATCTGGCAACTATGATTTGGGTTATTCTTCCCAATAAGCATCACTTTGCATTTGTCCACATTAAATTTCATTTGTCACTTGAACACCCAAGTCTTCCAATTTCCTGCACTGCTTAAAAATGTCATCAAATGAGATGTTCCCATCCCCACCCCTTCACCTCATCAAATCCTATCATTATTGTCTGCTGTGCAATCCTAGGGGATCGCCTACGCTTTATCTAGGAAAGCATTTTTCTAAACTTCCACTACCCAACTCAGACACTTTCATGATGCTTCATAATGAATGTTGCAGATTTCTCACTGATAATATCATACAAGAAGAATGAGATCTTATATGATCCCAGTTAAACCCTGTTGCCAAGGGTTCGGTTCCTAAAGGGAAAAGTAAGGAGGACAGGGGGCAACTCTGATAAAAGGAATATCGAGGCCTATCTCCCATTTATTTACACCCACGACCTAGGATAAGAACTTAAGAATTGCCATACTGGGACAGACCGAAGGTCCATCAAGCCCAGTATCCCGTTTCCATTTCCAACAGTGGCCAACCCAGGTCCCACGTACCTAGCCAGATCCCAAGTAGTAAAACAGATTTTATTTATTTAGAGACACTTTTGAGCTTTGACTCTAATCAAAATCATAATTCTAACATTTTATTTTCTACGATCCTAACATACAGTAGGGCCCCTTCCAAATGTGCAACCCTTTTTTGTCTTTCTATCCTATCCGACATGTAGTTCTCTCCCTCCACTCTTATGTTCCAGTGCGTATGTATGTTGAATTGTCTGATTTTACTTATTGTTTTTTTAATATATTAGATATATATTGCTTAGAAGTCAGATAGGTGGGATATCAAATTTTAATAAACTTGAAACTCAAATTTTTCACCTGTTTTAATAACTTTGAACAGTTTATTGTCATATGCAAATTTAATCACCTCACTCATCATTCCAATTTCCAGATCCTTTATAAATAAGTTAAAAAGCACCGGTCCCAGTAAAGACCCCTGTGGTACTCCACTGTTTACTCTTCTCCATAGAGAAAAATGGTCATTTAACCCTACCCTCTGTTTTCTGTGTGATATCACAACTTGATTTTAATCACAGTCAAGTAACAAGTGCCCCACTTTCACTGCATGATTACTGTCCTTTTTATCTTTTGATGAACCCTGAGGCAGGCTATAGCCGAAACCTGGCCAAGTCTGGTCTTTTTTTTCAGTAGAATTGAATGTGTAATTGTTATAGAGGTTTCTTACTCTTTAGACTAACCCATCTGTGCTAGTTGGTTATGCACATTTAAAATACATTTCTAAAATAAAGTTCCTTCATTACTGACATTTTTAACAAAAAAAACCCATTAGATTTTCTTACAAGTATGACATGTGATATATTTCTCTTAAAGACTCTTGGCACCTTTCATTCATTTTAATTAAGTCTGCTGAAGTAAAGCTGTATGCATTCTTCATTTTAGTAACCTGCAGGGAAATTCAAATTTGTTGTCAATATATGCAAGGCAAATAAGTAATATTTTTGACGTTCTTTATAAAAAATCAATGACTTGTACTATTCTTTATTCATTTATTTTCATAGGGTCAGCAAAATTAAACAAACTGAAAATGTATTGTAATGTCACAGTAAGGAAAGAGAATAGCAGTCATAAACTACAAAAGATTACAGAAAGAATATGACAGGCAAAAATCAGTGGAAGTTAAGAGAAGCTGGAAAAGTAGTCAGGAAAACAAAGATGCAAATGGAAAAAAAAAATAGCCAACACATGGGTTAGGTTAAGAATTTGATTACGCAAATAAACTCTGTAATGTAGATGTTGATTTTTTATATACATTCTCCCATTTGTAAAAAGTGTGTTAAAGTCTTAAAATTATTTATTTTTATTTAAAACAATTATATCCTGTATCATATAAGATTCTACTCTAGATGACATACAAATAGCCATAAAAAAGTGGAATTGTCCCAGTCAGAATGGTGAGCACCTGTTTGGCCAGCTTAACATCATCACATACTGTCACAGCCAAGTGCTGCTTCTCATCTAACGTATTTTTCACTCCATAAGATGCACTTCCCCCCCCCCCAAAAGGGGTGGAAATAAGGGTGTGTCTTATGGAGTGAATACCACCCCGCCGCACCTTTCTTTAATTGCTGGCAGTCCAGCACTCCTTACGGAGCGAATCCCCCACCCACCGCATCTTTTTTAACACCCCCCCAGCACCTGTCTCCATCCCTTCCTTCTCAGCAGCAGGGCCATGATGGTGACCTGCCTTCCGATTGGCGGAGGGTAGATGGAGGGGGCATGTTCGTAGGCACGCAGGTGCTATGGCACAACATGTGTTTTCCGCGGCATTTTGTTTTCCTTGCAGGCTACACTCCGGACTTGCCACCTGCTTGCACTGGGGAAGCAGTGGGGCTCTGAGCAGCACAATCAGCCCTGGTCGAGGCTGAGAAGACTCGGTGGCCATGGCTCCCCCCAGGCTGACTTCATCTCTCATCCTCTGCTACTACATGTGCACAGCATTGCACATGAATCTGCAGGAGACAGAGCCCACAACAGACACACAGGATGGGAGATCGCAGAGGCCTGCAAGAGAAGAGGACCTGGAGGTGCTGGATCCGGAGGCACTTGGCCGCTGGCAATTTAAAAAAGGTATCCAGGGGTGGGTGGGTGCTACAAGCTGCCTACCACCAGACCAACCTATGTGTAGAGGAGGAAAACCAAGAAAAAAAAATTCTGAACCATATTTTTTTTCCTTGGTTTTTCCTCCTCTACACATAGATATGCCTTATGGTCAGGTGTGTCTTATAGAGCGAAAAATTGTACTAAGTCGGTTTAATGTAAATTATAAATCTCACAGAATACAGCAATATGATGGCTCTGATCCTGGTCACGCCTCCACAGAACTGTCTCAGCCTGCCTTACACCCACTAGCAGACAACCCTGGGGTGAGCTAGTTCCCAAGTGAAAGGTCCCAGAGCCCTGATCTGATGTGCAGGCTGTCCAGAGGGCTTACTTCTGAGCAGGGAAACCCCCAAAAGCAGATGTTCTCCAACAGTCTGCGATCTCCCGCAGTCAAGGATTCTCCGCAGGGAACCTCTACAGCACGAGGTGAAAACCATGAACAAAAAATATTGAAAGATCACAAAATAAAACACGAGCAGAAAAGCTCTCACAGAATATGAGTCGCGCAGCAGCATTTTGAACCGACTGAAGAGGCGAGAGACAGGTGCATGTATTCACTCAACATGTTTCACTCAGAGATGCACTGTGCTCAGTTGGGGGAATTACAGACAAATACTGGTGCTTAGAATCCCGCCCATAACATGCCTTCAACATGCTCCCTTGAATTTTGGATGCTCAGCAGGAAAAAAAAACAACAAGCAAGATGTCTAGAAAGCCAGTTTTGAAAATTAGCACTTGGATGTTTTTGGTGAGAAAAAAATCAAAGTGCCAATTTATGATGTTTTTTGAACGTCTTTGTGTTTTGAAAATGAGCTCCACAGTGTTTAACTCAATATAAAAATAAACTTATAGATATAGCAATACACTATCAATCCTGGAATTAGTCTACCAAATAAAATAAGATGACTAAACTCTCATAGCTACTATCTGATGGTTAGTACAGGAAAGACAAAAACAGTCTCAGAAATAAAATCCAGAATTAAAATGAAGTTATTTTCCCCCCTATAAGCATGCAGAGCTATATATTTTAGTATTCTGTACCTCTGAGTACCCTTATTACATTGCTTGGTATATGAGTTTTGGAGCCTGTATTTACGATAATCCTACCTTTATAAATTCCAAAGGAAGTTGACCATTAGGCAATGATATGCCATCTATATTCATTTGGATAAAAAATCCTCGGGTAGTGCTGAAGCTTGTCTTGAAGGGTAGGTTGTATTTTTCTGAAAGTTGTGTTATCATTCCTGTACAGTATGGAATACATTTTAAATAGAAATCGCAGTAGTTCTTATTCTTAGATATAGTAGGAAATCAGAGCAGCAGTACTTTATAACTTACACTGGTGCTCATTTTCAAAGCACATAGACTTACAAAGTTACATAGTAACATATATAAAACTATGTTCTTTGTAAATGAGCCTCATAACACCACAGTAGATGGCAGAAAAAGGCAATCTAGCCAATCTAATTTCCCCACTTAAGAACATAAGAATTGCCATACTGGGACAGACCTAAGGTCCATCACATCCTGTTTCCAACAGTTGCCAACCCAGGTCCCATTACCTAGTTAGATTCCAAGTACTAAACAGATTTTATTATCCTAGGAATAAACAGTGGAATTCGCTAAGCCATCTCAATAATGGCCTATGTACTTCTCTTTTAGGAAATTATCCAAGCTGAGCTACCCAGGTTTATGCATTCAGGTGGTGGAGCAGCTCATAATAATAATAATAACTTTATTCTTCTATACCGTCACAATCTTGTGACTTCTAGGCGTCTTTCTGGATGTATTTTGATACTACTGTATTTCAGTCTGTGAGTTCTCGATATGAATGGTGTCTGGGGCTCTGGGAAGGAGGAGTACGAATATGATCATTGCCATGAAGGGAAGGGATAAAAATTTTGAAATGTGCAATGAATCTTGCTAAGGAAGTACAGTGATACCTTGGAATCCGAACTTAATCCATTCCAGAACCCCGTTAGAGTTCCAAAACGTTCAAGTTCCAAGACAATTTTACCCCTTTAAAATAATAGAAACTAGATTAATCTGTTTCTTGGTCCCACAAACTCAGATTTTCAAATAATTTTAACAGTAAACACACTGGATTTTTTTCTAATTCTTTATTCATAAAACTCAAATATTAACCAATGATGATACAGTATAGTAAAGTAATGCAAAGTAACCAATGATAACGAATGATGATGTGGAAGCTGGAGTAGGAGGAGGAAGATTATTGTTTGGAAGGCAAGTCACTTTCCATATTAGCATCAGGTAGTTCATGTGTCTGCATTCTGTTCCTTTTATGCTCTTTGTCAAGGTACCACTTGTAGAGGGCTTGGGGTCACCTTCCATGTTAGCATCAGGTGGTTCAGGTGCTGCATTCTGGTCTGCTACTTCTGTCTGCTGCTGCTGATTAAGGTGCTGAAGCTCTTCTGTTGTCAGCTCTTTCCTGTGATTGTCTACTAACTCGTTGACATCCTCTTCGCTGACTTCCAAACCCATGGACTTGCCCAGAGATACGATGTCAGGAACAGGTGGTTCCTCAAAGCCTTCGAAGTTCCTTTCAACAACACATTCTGGCCAGAGATTTTTCCAGGCAGAGGTCAATGTCCTCAAAGACACTTCCCTCCTTGCTTTCTCGATGATTCTTAGGCAACGGAGGATATTATACTGTTCCCTCCAGAACTCTCAGAGAGTCAGTTCTGTTTCATTTGTAACTTTAAAACACCTCTGGAACAAAACCTTGTTGTACAATTTTTTGAAGTTCAAGATCATCTGCTGGTCCATGGGCTGTATAAGAAGGCAAAAATTTTATCTTGATGAAGCTATATTTGCCCACCAAATTATCCTCTAGGCCTGGAGGATGCGCAGGAGCATTGTCCAGGACAAGGAGAGCCTTTATCGGGAGATTTTTCTCTTGCAGATAAGCCTTTACACAAAGAGCAAACTCCTCGTGTATCCACTCAGTGAAGAACTTCCTGGTAACCCATGCTTTCACATTCAATCTCCACATAACATTAAGGGGGGGGGGGGCACTGACTAAGTAAGAGTGAGAGGGAACCCAATGAAGGAAGGAATTAGTAGGGGGGTAAGTCGGGAGGAAGTAGAGAGCAGAGAAGTATAGAATGGGGGAAGGGTTGGAGTAGGCATGGGGGGGTTGATATTAAGCATCCTACCCCAAAACAAAAGTCAAACTGCATTGAAGTAAGGGGAAAACAGAATAGGAATACGAGAGGAGGAAGAAGACATGGAGTGACCAAGAAAGATGTAGAGATGGTCTAAGACAGTGGCTCCCAAACCTGTCCTGGGGGACCCCCAGCCAGTCAGGTTTTCAAGATATCCCTAATGAATATGCATGAGAGAGATTTGCATATAATGGAAGTGACAGGTATGCAAATCTCTCTCATGCATATTCATTAGGGATATCTTGAAAACCTGACTGGCTGGGGGTTCCCCAGGACAGGTTTGGGAGCCACTGGTCTAAGAGAAAAGAAATTGTATGGTGTACACAGGTTTGTTAAGAAAGAGGGACTATTGAGGACTAGCTAGGAAGGAAGAATATTGGTTGTATAAATGATCAAGGTAGACTGAATGACATAGCATGAGTGTGGTGTAGATAGTCTGGGAGGATTGTAAACTGTGGTAATGAATTGGGGTTGGGGAGGAAGAGAGACTGGTTGGGCTTGCAGTGCTAATCCTAGCATTTCTTTTACCCACAAGACCTCCCTGTGTGGCACCACCAGATGTGCTTTTCAATTAAGGACAGCCTGGCCAGTTGTGTTCACAACTCACCATGCTTTAATTTTTTTTTATATGGATTTGGTAATTTGTGGTGAGTCGAGTACCCCCAATCATTTTGAAAAGTTGGCTCCTATGATAAGAACATTCCCTCACTGAGGTTTTAGTTTGGCTACCTTACAGCAAGTGGTGCTAACCTAAGGCTGAGTCAGAGGGGTGGGGGCTCAGGCCGGGAGGTGATTAAATGTCCTGGAGTAGAATGGATCAGGAAGGCCATAAGGAGATCCCAAATACAGATATTTCCTGGAGGGAAGCTCCAAGTGAAGGAATCCTTCCTGAAGTATTGGTTGGGCTGCAGTACTTGTGAGGGAGTCGCAGGGAAGTAATGAGCAGCCTTAGTTCAGAGGTTAACACACTGTAGAAGCCCAGGGATTGCATGATAAGGAACAAGAAGACTGCAAAGGTAAAGGAGTGCCTTTATTTTTCTGTGAAGATACAGGTCCTGAGTGTCCTGGCTGGATCCAGGCCTGAGTTTATATATGGATATCTGGAATTGTACTTAAGAAGATAGAACTCTTGAGAGAAGGAAGTAAATGTCAATGTGGTCTGTCTTGTTTGATTACTTGTTCAGCAATAAAGCTTTTCCTTTCATGTCATACTGTACTTTACCTGTCTGTGAGGTTCTGCAGCCAGCTTCAGTCAAATCATAAATACATACTTTGTTATCTTCTTTGTGCACATTAAATAGCAGATTTTCCCCCTAGAGGGCCTTATATTTATCCACATAACATAACGTACTTATAAACCGCATAACAAAAGATTAAAAATAACATAACATAAGGATGATTTAAATTAGTTCGCTAAATATTTTGAAAAAAGATGAGCTTTCAATTGAGTTCAAAAGTGCTTGTAAGAGCAAGCACTACACAACAGTGGCCTCAATTCCCTGTCATAGAAAGTAGCCTGAAATGCCAGTGTATGTTCCATGGATTTCTTGCTCTTACAACCTTAAGCAGATGGAAAATTAAACAATGCATGTGATTCTCTCCTATGTTTATGGAAGGCTATGAGAAATCTATCGGTCATATAGTTTGGAGAAATAGCATACACAACTTTGTAACAAAGACAACCCAGCTTAAACAAAACACGCGCCTCCACTGGAAGCCAATGCAACTCACGATAGAAAGGAGTCACATGATCATATTTCTTTAGACCATCATCTGCCTGTCATACCCCTCTGCCCTTCATTAGCTCTCTGAGCCTTTCCAAACTTCTTTCCAAAAGCACCCCCTATCTCTGATGTCTCTGAATCTGGACAAATTTCCTCCCCAAAGCACCCTCCCCATATCTACCTGACCCATTCATATGAAGAGCACTCCAGTACTTATTTCTTTCTACTCTCTTACCAACACCTAATACCATTATCTCAGATTCATACACATTTAAAATCCTACCCCCCAAGGCAAACCTGAAATGGTTCAAAGAGCCATAATATGCCACTTTGTTGTGCTCCTATGGCATACCAAAGTGGAGTGGAGCTTACAGCATTTGGAGGGCGGGAGGAGGAAAGAATACAATCATGAAGCCATATATGGAAAGAATGTCCTCTGAATAACAATTGGCATTGCTGTAGGTGCAATAGCTGGCATTTTTCAAAATCTTTCATCACTCCTGCTATTTGCCACATAAATAACTTTGAAAATTGTCTTCTATATCACAATGTACAGTGAAAGAAAACACTGAAAAAAGTACAGTGAAAAAAATTATTAGACAAAGTAAAAAATATTTACACACTAGCCTTATGTATTGATTGTAACCAACATTTTTTTCTCTGACCATTTTAACTCATATTACCATAACCTTGTCTTAGACCAAGAACAAGTGACCTCTGATGAGTAAGCATATACCTATATGGATCAAGTTCAATGCCAGAAAGATGAATTAACTATCATTGTTTCTGCTGCTGCTCACCCTTTTTTGGGAAGGAAGGGACTGAATATGAAAATTATGCTGAACAAAATAAATTAAAGAAATACCTGCTATGTCGTCTACAATCTCTGCATAAGTTCTACGAGCTATATCAAGAAATTCATTAATATTTGGCTTGACTGCATAACATTTTTGAGTCCTCATATTCAAGCATCCTTTTGTGTACCTTGTGTCATCATTAATAACAGTTTTAATCTTTTCAAGTATGACTTCAAACCTAAAAGAAAATCAATATTGTATGTCACAAAAAGAAAGCAATACTTTTCAGTTATATCTTTACACACAATGTATGTTGAACAATTTTATATTTACAAGGCTCATATTTCAACAATCACAACTGAGGAAACTGCACAGCAGAGTGGAAGCCATATCTGAAATAATGGATCCTCCGTTTACCAATTATTACAGTACATAGGGGCTCATTTAAAAAAAAAAAGAAAAATGGTCATAAAGGGACAGATGGAAGTTTTTTTGCCAAACCCTTCCAATTTGCTATTTCTGAAATCTATATTCTAGACCAGGGGTGTCCAACCTGTGGCCCAAGAGCCGCATGTGGCCCCGTGAAGTATTTTGTGCAGCCCTGGTCGAGGGCGATGCAGTGTTTTCCTCTGCTGCCCCCGGGTGTTTACCGTCTTGCCAGCTCCCTCCTCTGTCTTGCTGCAGTGTTTGCGCGTTTGTGCGGCCCCAGAAACATTTCTTTTCGGCCAATGCGGCCCAGGGAAGCCAAAAGGTTGGACACCCCTGTTCTAGACGGACAGCTATGCTGTTGCAATAGTTTGTCTAAATCACAAGGGGACATGTTAGAGGCATGATTTGGGTGGGCTTATGACATGAATGCTTTTCTGCTATAATCAAACATTTAAGAAATTGTCGAGGGCAACATTGATTGGACCATAACCATTTCTTTTCCGAGATGCGATGTTGGATTTTAGAAAAATTAAAACCAAAGAAGAGGGGAGACTTCAAAATGCTGTTGAGACCGTGTGAACAAAAATGGATTTTTTAAACTTAAAACTTGCATTCCGATAAGTTTATATGCAATGATACAATGGCGTGCTTTTTTTAAGTTCCTGCCTTTTAGCTGTCTCCAGTCTCTGATTGGCCAATAGTGATGTCATCATGTATCTTTGCATAAAGCCGGCTAGACGCCAGGAGCCCATTTTTCAGAAGAAAGTTGTTGAAGCAGTTGCTTGTTTTTTTGATGTAGGCAGCTTTAGTAGACTTAGAGATTTCTAAGCCTACAAAAGATATTATCAATTCTGATCTTTTTTTCTCTTTTTCATAAGCGTTTCCCCTGAAGCAGTGATACCACGAAACAGGGCCTTGTTAGGAAATCTATTGATTTATACCGGTATACCTTAAGGCAGTGATTCCCAACCCTGTCCTGGAGGAACACCAGGCCAATCGGGTTTTCAGGCTAGCCCTAATGAATATGCATGAGAGAGATTTGCATATGATGGAAGTGATAGGCATGCAAATTTGCTTCATGCATATTCATTAGGGCAAGCCTGAAAACCCAATTGGCCTGGTGTTCCTCCAGGACAGGGTTGGGAACCACTGCCTTAAGGAAATAACAGAATGGATACCGGATGCTTTTTTCTTCTGCTGTGACTTATCGATCACTGGAGCTTGGATATACCCACAGATAAGTGCTTGTTTTTTTAAATAATCTCCTGAATACTGGAAGTGAATGTAAAAGATATTATAAAATTTTTGAGAATCATGAAAAATTTGAGAATAAGGGAAGGGGTTTGGAGTTTTTTGACCAAGGATGCATTTCCTATTGCAATTTTGAAGCTGACATATAGATTTCCAGGAGATAGTGATCCCTGGAAATACTGAGGTCTTTTTCTCTATTACCTTATTTATTTTTATTTTATTTTTATTTTATTTATTCAATTTTCTATACCATTCTCCCAGGGGAGCTCAGAACGGTTTACATGCATTTATTCAGGTACTCAAGCAGTTTTCCCTCTCTGTCCCGGCGGGCTCACAATCTATCTAACGTATATGAGTATCTTTTACTGTGGTGATTTTTCAATAGCTTCTGGTGTTTAACTATTGAATATTTTTGGGTGGATTTTTTTTCCTATGTATTCTTTCACAGAATGAAGAAGAACAAACAATGCTCATAGAACCAAAAGTCCACTGCCTTGCTTTGTTTGTGCTTTCTGTTTTTCCACTTAGGGCCTTTTATCCTTCCTTCTTCATCTTATTCACAGAATGAAGCATAAATAACAAAAAGGCCTATAATATACAAAAATAGTATTTAGAAAAGAAGGTAAGAAAGATAAAATAATAGTTTTCTGATTTAAACAAGAAGGGTTATCTTTGAAAGCTAATCAAACAATGCATTAAGGGCTTATTTTATTAAGTTGAATAGTGCAGGCCGGTGTGGTAAATGCAACGAAGCACATAGGGATTTAAAGGGCTTTGGTGCATTTGTCGCATGGCTTGATAAAAAAAAGAGGCCCTAAGTTAGTCCAATAAAAAATGGGATCATCTTATTTAATTTGTGTTTTATTTCTATATATTACCAACATCTCTAATGCCATCTAGTGGTTTACAAACTTTAATACACTTTTAAGATTTGAATCAAGCATACAAGTAATCTGGCCTATAAGTTTGACTACTACGATGATCATTTTTGATTAAAAAACAAGCAATTTATTCTTTAGAAATACTGACCTATTATCTTCTAGTGAAGTATAGTATGCCTTTAATAGTGGTGTCTTGCAATTTCTCAAAACAACCTTTTCAAAATAAAATTTCAGTTATTTACATGCAATACAAACCATTACACAACTCAAATATATGAAAATCTTTCAAGAAAAAAATAGATACTATTCAATCTAAAACTAGAAATACTGTTCAATCTAAAAGTAGAAATAAAATTTGGGCAGGCATGCAATTTACATGTGCAATTTAATTGACAAATAAGCCAATTAGCACCAATAATTGGGTGCTAATTATAGGCGCTAAATGTCATTAATTTAAATTTATACACACGTCTTTAGGCAATAAGATCTGTGCATACATTTTACACATGGATCAGAAAAGGGAGCACAGTCATGACAGGGATATGGGAAGATCAAGATGTTCCTGGAATTTGTGAGCAATGTTTCTTCAGGCTTCCAGCATGAATTCACTTATTGCCTCTTCTTCAGGAGGAAGATTGTACATCCATGCTGCCTGCAATGGTGATAGCAAACAGTAATTTATCATACAATAACTGCAAGGTGCTGTCCAAGCCCATTGTAGGACCCAATTGATGGAGATTACACCATATGGTAATGCGTGTCCACTTACAGCGATAGCATTGTTGAGTGGAAGGTTTCCTGGAAGCAACTTCAGTAGCTTCAACTGAAGCAAAGAGATTGAAATCCTCTATGCTCAGATTGAGAGGTATCAAGCTGTTAGATGTAGAGACTGCAGGTTGGGATGTAGAAGAGAATCTCGACTCCGAGTTAGCAGAGAGTGAAAGATCTGTAATGGGATAGGATCTTTGACACGCAGTTGAAATAGAAGGGAGAACCATGGTTGTCTGGGCCACTGAGGAGTAATGAGGATCATGATGGCTGGTTCTCACTCAAATTTGAATAATGTCTTTGAAACAAGAGGGATTGGTGGAAACGAATACAGGAACTTGTGTGACCAATCCAGAAGAAATGCATCCATTTCCAGGTAATGTCAGGAGAACTGTCTGGAGCAGAGATGAGGTAACTTGTGATTGTTGGAGGACACAAATAGATCTATATGAGCAATCCCCCAAACTGAGAAAATGTGGTGCAAGACTTTGGAATTGAGAGTCCACTCGTGCAGCTGAAGAAACCTGCTGAGCCTGTTGGCCAGAGCATTCTACTTCCCCTGCACATATACTGCTGTAAGGAAAACATTTGTGAAATTGCCCATTCCCAGATATGAAGGGCTTCCTGACACAGAAGAGACCCCGTACCTCCCTGTTTGTTGATATAGTACATTGCTACTTAATTGTCCTCTGAGTCTTTGGCCTCTATTGCAATGGAGCCTTGGAAGAGGACGAGGCTGCTGGATAATGCCTCTTATAAGGAGCAAAGGTTTGTCTTTGGTAAGATTTAGAAGGTTGAGTCTTGGAAGACAGAGTAGTCATGCTGTACTCATGACCAGTAAGTTTCTGGGTAGTTTCTTCCACTTTGTCTCCAAACAATTCCTCTCTTAAACACAGAATATTCACCAGGCGATCCTGGATATTGATATCAAGACCAGAGACTCGGAGCCAGAATAGTCATCTCATGGCTATCAACATAGCTGATGCCCTGGATGTAACATTGAATGCATCAAAAATTGACCGTACCATGAACTTTCTGGTTTGAAGGAGACTGAGTAGTTTCCTGGAACTCTGGAAGGCAATCAGGAGGAATATACTGCTCAAAATCAGCATTAATTACATTTAAAGTCCTACTATTCAAAGCTCTGCTATTCTAAGAGTCATTATCCCGTATAATCCCTTCCGTACCTTACGATCCGAGGATAAAAATCTTCTCATAATTCCATCCCTACGAACTATAAATACTCGGCGAAACACAATTTTCTCAGTTACTGCTCCCCAAACCTGGAACCTATTTCCAGGCCTGGTAAGAGAAGAAAAAATCCTCGAAAAGTTCAAATCAAAGTTAAAAAGCTTTTAATTAATCTGATTTGGGAGTCCATAAAACACTTCCACTCAAAGCAGGCAAGCATTGATCTATCAAATACCCTTCTGTCTTATCCCTTTTTTTGTTCTCTTTCCTATACCAAGTTGTAGTTCTTCCCTCCATCTCCCTCTCGTTGAATGTACATCTATCCCCCTAAAAAATTGTTAGTCTTCCCTATTTTTATTGTTCATCACTTTGTATTCTGTGAAAAATGTTATTTTATCAAATTTCAAATAAACTTGAAACCAGCTGTTTAAAATAGAAGGTCATAAGAACATAAGAAGTTGCTTCCGCTGAGGCAGACCAGAGGTCCATCTCGCCCAGCGGTCCGCTCCCGCGGCGGCCCATCAGGCCCTTTGCCTGAGCAATGGTCCCAGACAATCCCTATAACCGCTATTCCTATCTGTACCCCTCAATTCCTTTATCCTCTAGGAACCTATCCAAACCTTCTTTGAAGCCTTGTAACGTGCTCCGGCCTATCACAGCCTCCGGAAGCGCGTTCCATGTGTCCTCCACCCTCTGAGTGAAAAAGAACTTTCTGGCATTTGTTTTAAACCTGTCCCCTTTTAATTTCTCCGAGTGCCCCCTTGTACTTGTGGTTCCCCATAATCTAAAAAAATCTGTCCCTGTCTACTTTTTCTATACCCTTCAGGATCTTGAAGGTTTCTATCATGTCTCCTCTAAGTCTCCGCTTTTCCAGGGAGAACAGCCCCAGCTTTTTCAGTCTGTCAGTATATGAGAGGTTTTCCATACCCCTTATCAGCTTAGTTGCTCTTCTCTGGACTCCCTCAAGTACCGCCATGTCCTTCTTGAGGTACGGCGACCAGTACTGGACACAGTACTCCAGATGCGGTCGCACCATTGCACGATACAGTGGCAGGATGACCTCCTTTGTCCTGGTCGTGATACCCTTCTTAATGATACCCAACATTTTGTTTGCTTTTCTTGAGGCTGTGGCGCACTGTGCCGACGCCTTCAAAGATGTGTCTACCATCACTCCCAGGTCTCTTTCAAGGTTACTTACCCCTAGCAGTGATCCTCCCATTCTGTAGCTGAACATCGGGTTCTTTTTCCCTACATGCATGACCTTGCATTTCCCTACGTTAAAGTTCATTTGCCATTTTTTGGCCCATTCTTCTAGCGTCGTTAGGTCCCTTTGCAGATCTTCGCAGTCTTCCATGGTTTCAACCCTGCGGTAGAGTTTGGTGTCATCCGCAAATTTAATAACTTCGCAATTTGTTCCCGCCTCCAGGTCATTAATGAATATATTGAACAGGAGCGGTCCCAGCACCGACCCCTGCGGAACTCCGCTCGTGACCCCATGCCAATCCGAGTAATGGCCCTTCACTCCAACCCTCTGTTTCCTGTCTGCCAGCCAGTTTTTGATCCATCGGTGGACCTCCCCTTGCACCCCGTGTTTCCACAGTTTTTTAAGTAGTCTTTCGTGCGGTACCTTGTCGAAGGCTTTTTGAAAGTCAAGGTAAATGATATCAATGGATTCCCCTTTATCCACCTGTCTGTTTACCCCCTCAAAGAAGTACAATAAGTTTGTGAGGCATGACCTACCCTTGCAGAAGCCGTGCTGGCTCGACTTTAGCTGTCCATTGTTTTCTATGTGTTCACAGATACTGTCCTTAATCAGTGCTTCCATCATCTTCCCGGGACCGAGGTCAAGCTCACCGGCCTGTAGTTTCCCGGGTCCCCCCTTGAACCCTTCTTGAAGATGGGCGTGACATTTGCAATTTTCCAATCCTCCGGGATCTCTCCAGTTTTTAAGGATAGGTTAAATATTTGGCGAAGTGGCTCTGCTATTTCGTTCCTTAGTTCCTTGAGTACCCTTGGGTGAATGCCGTCCGGACCTGGCGATTTGTCGCTCTTTAGTCTGTCTATCTGCCTGAGGACATCCTCTTGGCTTACCTCTAGTTGAACCAGCTTTTCATCCCGTCCCCATTTACGATGTCCTCCGGTTCCGGAATATTGGATGTGTCCTCCCTCGTGAAGACCGACGTGAAGAACTTATTTAACCTGTCTGCTATTTCTTTTTCCTCTTTTACCACTCCTTTTTTGTCTCCATCATCCAATGGCCCCACTTCTTCCCTTGCCGGTTGCTTCCCCTTCACATATCTGAAGAACGATTTGAAGTTTGTTGCTTCCCCCGCCAGTCTCTCCTCATATTCTCTTTTAGCTTTCCTAACCACACGGTGACACTCCCTTTGGTGTTCTTTGTGCTCCTTTTGGTTGTCCTTTGTTTGGTCCTTTTTCCATTTTTTGAACGATGCTTTCTTGTCACTTCTCGCCTTTTTCACTGCAGTTGTTATCCACGCTGGGTTTTTTGTTCGGTTTTTTTTGCACCCCTTCCTGAATCTGGGGATGTACAGGTTCTGGGCCTCTTGCACCATGCCCTTGAGTAGGGACCAGGCTTTTTCTACAAACTCCATCTTCCTTGCGCTACCGTTGAGTTTCTTTCCCACCATTTTCCTCATGCCATCATAATTCCCTTTTTTGAAGTTGAGTGCTGTTGCTGTGGTTCTTTTCACCTTTGATGATCCAATTTCCAGCTTGCACTGGATCATGTTGTGATCGCTGTTTCCTAGGGGTTCTAGCACCGCCACCTCCTTTGCAGGTCCCCCTAGCCCGTTGAGGATTAGGTCGAGAGTGGCATCCCCCCGTGTTGGTTCCGTGACCAGCTGTTCCATGAAACAGTCCCTCATGGTTTCCAGGAATTTGGTCTCCCTTATGCAGTTTGAATGTCCAATACTCCAGTCTATCCCAGGGTAGTTGTAGTCTCCCATCACCATCATGCTTCCGCTTTTGCATATCTGCCTCAGCTCAGCCTCCAGGTCCTGGTCGAGTGCCTCCGGTTGTCCAGGTGGGTGATAGTACAGGCCCAATTTTATGTCTGCTCCAGTTCCTCCAGGTAGCTTAATCCATAGTGATTCCAAGTCCTCCGCCCTTACTGTTGTTTCCATCCTGGTTGAAGGTATGGAGTCCTTTATATAAAGCGCTATTCCTCCACCCTTCTTGTGTGTCCTGTCCCTCCTGTAGAGTTTGTACCCAGGTATGGCCACATCCCATTTGTTGTCATCAGTCCACCACGTTTCTGTGACTCCTATTATGTCCAGGTCCTTTGTACTGGCTATGACTTCTAGTTCTCCCATTTTGGCTCTTAGGCATTAGTGTATAGGCAATTTAAGTCCTGGTTGTTTGCCTTTTCCGCTGGTTCTCCTCGTGGTTTGGCGCCCCTGCCAACCTCCTCATGGGTTGCCAGCCCCCGAGCATTGTTGTGCTCATCCCCATCCTGCGGTGTGTCTGTGTTGTCCTCAGCCTGCTTCCCCATGTTTGGATGACCCTCTGGCTCCTGTTGTTCTCTCTTAATCCTGCTTGCTAGGTTCGTTTGTGCATTGGCTCCCTGCATTGCGTCCTTGTGTCCTTTTCCCAAAAGTTCCCTCTCAGTCCCGAGCCCTCTTTTACAAATTTCTGGTTCAGTATCCTTGCTCGATACTTTGGTCCGATGTGTCGAGGTCAGGTCGACTGTCGGCTTTCCCCTTCTTCTCAGTTTAAAGCCAAGTCTATGCCGCTCTGGACGTTGCGTGCCAGCAACCTCGTCCCAGCCGTGCTCAGGTGCAGTCCGTCCCTCCTGTAGAGCTTGTTCTTCCCCCAAAAAGTTGTCCAGTTCCGTACAAAGTGGAAACCCTCCTCTTCGCACCATCTCCTCAGCCAACCGTTTACTGCTTGCATCTCGGTCTGTCTCTTAGCATCTGCCCTTGGTACTGGCAGGATCTCTGAGAAGGCTATCCTCCTTGTCCTCAGCTTCAGTTTCCTCCCCAGGATCCTGAACTGCTCAGTTAGTGTAGTCCTGTTGTAGCTCCTCCTGCTGATGTCGTTGGTTCCAACGTGGATTATCACCGCTGTCTCCTCTGTCTCAGCTCCGTCCAGGATTCTCTCTATTCTGTCAATAACGTCCTTCGTTCTCGCCCCCGGGAGACATGTCACTAGTCGGTCCTCTCTCCCTCCTGCTATGTGACTGTCCACTTCTCTCAGGATTGAGTCTCCCACTACAATTGCAGACTTCCCCTTCCTTAGTTGTCTCTCTGGTCTCAGGTCCGTGTCGCGATCCGCTAGTTTTTCCTCTGGGTTCTGTTGAGTCACTATCTCCTCTGTCTGTCCAGCTCCTCCGCAAGGTCCTACTCCCATGGCGTCTGGTGGGTTCTGTCGTCCAATTGTTGGTTCCTCTCCGATGTGCTGTTTGTCCTGTGCCGCCACCATCCTGCAGGCCTCCTCGATAAATTTCTCGAGCTCTCTTACTTGCTCCGTGATGTGACTCTCTCCGGTAGTATCCTCCGTTGTCCAGCACAGTTCCTCTAAGGTGCACAGTCCTTCCAGCTCCTGGACCCTGGCCTGCAGTCTCCCGACCTCCTTCCTCAGGCTATCCAGTTCCTGGCATCAACCGCATATGTACGCCTGCCTCCCGGAGGGGAGGTAGTCATACATATGACACTCGATGCAATACACTGGGTAGCTCCGCTGGGTTCCTGCAGCCTCCATTTCTTTTTCCCTGCTCCTTTGGTTCCTCGGTGTGTATGAGTGGTGTCCGGCGTGCAGCTAGCTGAAAGGGTAGAGAGAGAAGAGAGTAATGAGAGAGAAGAAAAGTCCTTTTTTTTTTTTTTTAAGAGGTTAGATTTATGCTGCTGCTGCTGTCTGGGCTCCTTCTCAAGGCTCCTTTGCAAAGGCGCTCTCGCTAAGGCGAGCGCCTTTGCCGCTCGCCTTCGCCGTGCGCCGAACGGCTGGATGCCGTTGGCTCCCTTCTTCTTAAAGGGGGAGCCCGGGCCCGATGCAACCTCTGACGCGGGTGGGGGTGGGCGGAGCTAACTCTCGCCGCGACCCCGGTCTAACAGCCTGCTCTGGCTGCTTCCTCCTGTCTTCCCCTCTGCCTCGCTGCTCCTGTAAGAAAGAACAAACAAAAACGCTGCCGAGGTTTGCCTCGTGCCCTGGCTCCCTTCTTCTTAAAGGGGGAGCCCGGGCCCGATGCAACCTCTGACGCAGGTAGGGGTGGGCGGAGCTAACTCTCACCGCGAACCCGGTCTAACAGCCTGCTCTGGCTGCTTCCTCCTGTCTTCCCCTCTGCCTCGCCGCTCCTGTAAGAAAGAACAAACAAAAACGCTGCCAAGGTTTGCCTCGTGCCCTGGCTCCCTTCTTCTTAAAGGGGGAGCCCGGGCCCGATGCAACCTCTGACGCGGGTGGGGGTGGGCGGAGCTAACTCTCGCCGCAACCCCGGTCTAACAGCCTGCTCTGGCTGCTTCCTCCTGTCTTCCCCTCTGCCTCGCCGCTCCTGTAAGAAAAAACAAACAAAAACGCTGCCGAGGTTTGCCTCGTGCCCTGGCTCCCTTCTTCTTAAAGGGGGAGCCCGGGCCCGATGCAACCTCTGACGCGGGTGGGGGTGGGCGGAGCTAACTCTCGCCGCGACCCCGGTCTAACAGCCTGCTCTGGCTGCTTCCTCCTGTCTTCCCCTCTGCCTCGCCGCTCCTGTAAGAAAGAACAAACAAAAACGCTGCTGAGGTTTGCCTCGTGCCCTGGCTCCCTTCTTCTTAAAGGGGGAGCCCGGGCCCGATGCAACCTCTGACGCGGGTGGGGGTGGGCGGAGCTAACTCTCGCCGCGACCCCGGTCTAACAGCCTGCTCTGGCTGCTTCCTCCTGTCTTCCCCTCTGCCTCGCCGCTCCTGTAAGAAAGAACAAACAAAAACGCTGCCGAGGTTTGCCTCGTGCCCTGGCTCTCTTCTTCATAAAGAAGTTATAGTTGAAAACTCTGCTAGAAAGCATAGAGTTTTGGAACAGGCAGCACCCAAATTTATCCAATGTGCGGCCCTCTCTGCCTGGTGGGGCAATGGCACACACTTATGTGCTGGAGGTCTTTATAAGTGCAGATTCAATCAGTAAGGACTGGTGATGTAGCTGCAGCTTATCAAAGCCTGGGCATAGCTGAACCCTGTATAAGGAGTCTATCTTTCTAAGAGCTATTGGAAGCATTAGAGGAGTCTCACAGTTTTTAAACATAACTTCCTTGAGTAAATGGTGAAATGGTAGCTTGAGTAGGTCCTTAGGAATCTCATCAAAAGTCTAAAGCAGGGGTGTCCAACCTTTTGGCTTCCCTGGGCTGCATTGTCTGAAAAAAATGTTTCTGGGGGCCGCACAAACGCTGCAGCAAGACAAAGGGAGCTGCCAAGATGATAAACACCCGGGGGCAGCAGAGGAAAACACTGCATCGCCCTCGACCAGGCCCACACAAAATACTTCACGGGGCCGCAGGTTGGACACCCCTGGTCTAAAGCCTCAAGTAGCTCCGCCCTTGGTTCGGAGTCTGTCTCCATTTTAATTGGCAAAGCTTTACCCATCTGCCATATGAACTTAGTGAAGGACAAACCCTCAAGAGGTGCCTGGGCGGAGGAGATAGATCTAATGGAACACCATAGGACTCTGGAGCAGAAAGGCTCAGGATCAGTGTCATCATGAATAGAAAGGTCTGAATCCAACTGCCCAACCCCAGGCGACTTCCTGTTTGAAATAGGAGAAGGGGGGTCTGTGCTTGTCACTTTGAGGAGTATGGAGGCAATGGAAGCGCCGGGAAGAACTCCTGTATGTTGGTACCGATCTGATGAAGAGGTCTAGTGCTGAAAATGAGTGGATTTTGAATTATGATGTGGAGAATGAGATCCAGTACTGAGGGTCCTCGATGCTCTCTTAGATCTGGATTTACTATGAGAGTGACATTCGGTACCATGGGGCCTCAATGCGCCATGCTCAGGATGGGCCAGTACCGAACGAGACGGTGCAAGCACCAGTTCCAATTGTGTTTGCAGCAGTGCGGCCAGCTCCCAATGTAGAAGCTCCTTGAGTTGATCCTGGATGGACTGCACGCACCATTTGCCAAACAGCTGGTACATGTGGTACGGAAAGTGCTGAGACATTGGTGACCTCAATGACCAGCACACCTCAGAAGCAACACAGATCTATAGGTGATATGCTTGCTTCAGCTGAAAACAGCAACTGGGGAATGAAGAAGAATTCTGTCTCAGGCAAGCATATCCAAATAATCCAGATATTTGTTTCTTCAGGCTTCCAGCATGAATTCCTAATCCTTTTCAGCCTCTTCTTCAGGAGGAAGATTGTACATCCATGCTGCCTGCAATGGTGATAGCACACAGTAATTTATCATACAATAACTGCAAGGTAGGGTTCCCTGAATGGAAAAATCTCACTAATCAATATAGCTTGGAAATCTTATGCTTTCAGGTGGATTTTCTGGGGCACCAGGCCACCCAGTGGTATAAATTAATATCTGGATATATGATTAAAAAATCAAAAACTGGTCTTTGGGACATTTGGAGCATTGAGATTAAGCATCAAATTATTGCGTCTCAATGGTCACGAATTTGGTCTTGGAGGATGAGATGTACAGTATCTGCATCTATGAGACAAACTTGATTTTTTCTGTTACATAGAGCTTTCTGGACCCCTGTTCGTTTACAAAAATTAGATAGCTCTAAGTCTAATAGATGTTGGCATTGTCATTTCGAATCTCGGACTTTAGATCATTTATTATTCTATTGTCCATGTATTTTGGCTTTTTGGAAATCAGTTTGGGGGCCAAATAAATAGGTTGTTAGAAAATCCGGTAGCCTTGCCATATGATACTATTTTATTTGGCATGTCAATGAGAGCGAAAAGTCGGATTTCTTAAAAAAACAATAAGCTTCTACTTATTCTGACTGGAATGCCATTCAACATATTACATTCAATTGGAAAAATCAGAGTAGATTAAATTACAGTTTTTGGTGGCGTTCTGTATGTCATATTTATAAAATGGAAAGAACGTTAGCCACACAGAGAGGATATTTTGGTAAATTTAGAGATGTTTGGAGACCATTAACAGACTTTTGTAATAAGTAGTAAACATTTTCCCTTCATAAGATAATTGAAATGAGGGGATAGGGATGGGTGGGAGGGATGATTTTTTGATATATTAATAGAATGTATATTGTATAATATAATATAAATGAATATTTTTGATGTGATAGGGACGGGAGGGGAGGTTAACTTTCATGAATGTCAGTTGATGATAATAATAGTAATACAAGTGATGTTTTTTTCAATTCAAATGTTATTTCTTGATTCACTTGATGTAAGTTGTAAAATGAATAAAAATTATAAAAAAACAAACAAACAAACAATAACTGCAAGGTGCTGTCCATGCCCATAATCCACCCGTTTTCTTTCTTTTCTATAGTAAGCAATAACTATCCAAATTATCAAGTGGTAAATATTATAGCCTATGAAGTAACCATTACTATGCACTAATTTAAGCAATAACTGCTTACCGCATTTTAGCAAGCATGCCCCTATAGTCTACTCAGAAATAAGTGAAGTGGTAATATTAAGATTTTACCTTTAAGGGATCCACAAGTTCTAAAGAATGCTTTAAGGAAATTAAATTTGTTATTTTTGAGTCTGCTGCTTTATCCTATTGAAAAGAAATAAAAAGCTGTTTATTTAAAAATTAGAACATTTTTATAATATAGACCTGCCAATGAATGTATTATTTAAAAAATAATTACATTAAAAGGTTTATTCCACAGATCTAATAATCAAACAGTCCATTCAAGCAATAAATATCTGAAAAAAACATGATGTATGCATAAATGTAAAGGACAGCACATATTTACAGAATAAAAAAAATTATTTAGGAAGAGAAAAAGTGATAATCAAGGTCATTAAAAAAATGTAGGATGAGATAAAATGGACTAGCACAGCTATCATACTTAGAAAGCAAATAGAATTAAAATAAAAGAAAGGAAAATATGTTGATAGCTTTTTATTGGATTAAACATATTTTTGACAAGTTTTTGAAGTCAGATATGAGCAAGAAATGAAAATATCAAAATACATGAAAAGCAGTCCAATGAAAGTCTCAAGGGAAAGGTAGGGATAGGGAAGGAGTGACAGAGGGAAAGCTAAATTACTCACTTGTAGCAGTTGTACTCTGAGGAAAGCAGCACACATTTTCACAATTGGGTGATGTTACCGACAGAGCCCTGGTACAGACCCTGCCCAGCATTTTAAACTCATAAAAGCCTTTGGCAGTCCAGACCACACATGCACATGTTCTTTCCCACCTGCCTCAGTAGAGAGGGACCAGCAGATGACTTTAAAAACACAACAAAAAAAATCTTAGAGA
This sequence comes from Geotrypetes seraphini, assembly GCF_902459505.1. Lineage (NCBI taxonomy): Eukaryota > Metazoa > Chordata > Amphibia > Gymnophiona > Dermophiidae > Geotrypetes > Geotrypetes seraphini. The sequence goes on from NC_047095.1 coordinate 39,294,999, forward strand.
ATACAGCTTTTAGGGGAAGTAAGAGTCTGTCCTGCTCTCCTCGGAGAACAGCTGCTACAGATAAATGCATCAACTCACTGGATGGATGCTGGCGACCAAGGCAGAATTAATTCTTCAAGGGCCCCTAGGCACACAAGTACACTGGGCCACCACGGGCCTGCCACGCCCATGTCCTGCCCCCACCCCGATTTATCTGATTTTTTAATTACTTCTTTATTTAAACTTATATTTCTTTTTTTAAAAATTCAAAACAAACAAAGATTAGCATACCAGTGCACAGTTTTTCTTCTATGCAATCCGCAAACATCTCTGAACAAATCCTCCTTCCTTCCCTTCCCACCTACTTACCCAGGACATTAACTCTGAACCCTTTCCAATGCATATATAAAAGTGTTCAAATATATTGTAAATCAGTAATACTATCTGAAATATAAATCTATATTTTTTTTTTTTTTCCATTATTTTTTATTTTCAAATTTTACATAAAGTGTACATAATAATATAATATAATTGATAAGAACATAAGAACATAAGAAGCGCCATCTCCGGATCAGACCTTCGGTCCATCAAGTCCGGCGATCCGCACACGCGGAGGCCCTGCTAGGTATACACCTGGCTTATTTTATAGCCAACCATATCTTTATATGCCTCTCTCAAGGAGATATGCATCTAGTTTGCTTTTGAAGCCTAGGACTGTCGATTCCGCAATAATCTCCCCTGGGAGAGTATTCCAGATGTCAACCACTCTCTGTGTGAAGCAGAACTTCCTGATATTAGTCCTGAACTTGCCCCCCCTTAGCTTCATTTCATGTCCTCTTGTCCGTGTCAAATTGGACAATGTAAATAGTTTTTTCTGCTCTAATTTGTCGATTCCTTTCAGTATTTTGAAGGTTTCGATCATATCCCCACGCAGTCTCCTTTTCTCAAGGGAGAACAATCCCAGTGTTTTAAGTCGATCCTCATATTCCAGTTTCTCCATACCCTTCACTAGTTTAGTTGCTCGTCTCTGCACCCTCTCCAGCAGTTTTATATCCTTCTTTAAGTAGGGAGACCAATGTTGGACGCAGTATTCCAAGTGGGGTCTGACCATTGCCCTATAAAGCGGCATTATAACTTTCTCCGATCTACTCGAGATTCCTTTCTTTATCATGCCCAACATTCTATTTGCCTTATTTGCCGCTGCCGCGCATTGTGCCGACGGCTTCAGGGTCCTATCTATCAGTACACCCAGATCCCTTTCTTGTTCACTTTTTCCCAGAGTTGCACCTGACATTCTGTACTCGTATTCCTTATTTTTACTGCCTAAATGCATTACCTTGCATTTCTCCACGTTGAACTTCATCTGCCATTTCTCCGCCCATTTTTCTAACCGACACAAGTCGCTCTGGAGTTCCTCACTGTCCTCCTGCGATCTGATTGCCCGGCAGAGTTTTGTGTCGTCTGCAAACTTGATGATCTCACTGGATGTTCCGTTTTCCAGGTCATTGATATAAATATTAAAAAGGATCGGCCCAAGTACCGAGCCTTGGGGTACACCACTAGTCACTTTCTCCCAGTCGGAGAACTTCCCATTTATGCCCACTCTCTGCTTCCTGTTTTCCAGCCATTTGCCTATCCATCTTTGTATATCTCCCTCTATGCCATGGCTTTGTAGTTTCCTAAGAAGTCTTTTGTGTGGAACTTTGTCAAATGCTTTCTGGAAGTCCAAGTATATTATGTCCACCGGCTTTCCACTATCAATTTGCATAGTATCACTTTTATATCTAATACATTATATATTTAAATTTGATTTTCCCCCTCCCCCTCCCCCCACCCTTTCATTACTTTAATATAAAATTTTTAATTTTCAAATTTTATAAAAATTATACAACATATTAGAATACAATTGATAAATATTCAATAACATTTTTATATATAATACAATATATTCTAAACAAATTTTGTCCCATTTCCCTCCCCCCATCCTTTTTTTACCTTTTATTCATATGTTACATTTTGTATAATATATTATAACTTATTATGTATAAATTATTTTCCTTACCCCCCTCTATGTGTGTCATAAAAAAATTCCTGAAAAGAAGAAAAGAAGAAAAAAAAACAAACAAAATATTATATTATTTATTCATTATAGTATTTTGTCAATGGCCCCCATATTTTTTTAAATTTAGTATATGTCCCTCTTTGTATTGCTATTGTTCTTTCCATTTTAAAAATGTGACATATTGTATTCCACCAAAATGTATAATTTAGGTTGTTATAATTTTTCCAGTTATTAGTTATATGTTGAATGGCAACCCCTGTCATAATTAATAAAAGCTTATTATTTTCTGGTGAAATTTGACTTTTTTTTCTCATCAACATTCCAAATAAAATTGTATCATACGATATTGCAATATGATTTTCCATTAATTTGTTAATTTGTGGCCAAATTGAATTCCAAAAAGTTTTAATATAGGGACAATGATATAATAAATGATCTAATGTCCCAGGTTCTAGATTACAATGCCAGCATTTATTGGACTTAGAATTGTCTAATTTTTGTAAACGTGTTGGGGTCCAAAAAGCTCTATGTAGTAAAAAGAACCATGTTTGTCTCATAGATGCTGACACTGTACATCCCATTCTCCAAGACCAAATTAGTGGCCATTGAGATGCATTAATTTGATGTCCAATCTCAATGCTCCAAATGTCTCTTAGACCATTTTTTGGTTTTTTATTCAAATATTCAGATATTAATTTATACCACAATGCGGCTTGATGTCCTAGGAAGTCTGCTTTAAAGCATAAGAATTTTAAACTATATTGATTGTTCAATGTTTTCCATTCAGGGAACCCTACCTGAATGGCCTGCTTCAATTGCAACCATTTAAAACTTTGTGTTTTATTAAGACCAAATCTATGTTGCAATTGTGAAAAATCCAGCAGTTTACCTTCTGAAATAACATCGTCTAAAGATCTAATGCCTGCAATAATCCAGTTCTTCCAAAGGATTTGAGCTCCGCCAATTTTGATCTTGGAGTTTATCCATATAGATTGATTAGTTGATTTGTATATTGGGATAGGTGTTAATTTATCAATAAATCTTAACGTTTTCCAAGTATCCATTATTATTTTATTTTCTCTGTATCTTCTAGGTATATTAATACTTGGAAGGTGAACTAAATTTAGGGGAAACATAAGGCGCCATTCTAAATACAACCAATCTGGTGCATTATCTATAAGTTCTGGGAGGATCCAATACATACCCTGACGTAAAATATAGGCTTGATGGTACCTATAGATATTTGGAAAATTTACCCCTCCCTCCTTAATTGATTTTTGTAAAGTTACTAAAGCTATTCTAGGTGTTTTACCAAGCCAAAGAAATTTTGTTAAAATACTATTAAGTTTTTTATAAAAGGACCCCTGAAAATAAATAGGTATCATACTCATTTGATAATAAACCACAGGCGATATCATCATTTTAATAGTTTGAACTCTTCCCCACCAAGAAATATGTAATGGGTTCCATTGTTCACATAACTCCGTAACTTTTTTTAATACATATTTTTCATTTTCTTTTACAGTATCTTCAATTGTATTTTTAACTTGAATGCCAAGATATTTAAATCCTTCTTCTTTCCATATGAATGGAAAAGTATCAAATAATCCTTTTACACAATGAACATTCAAGGGTATAATTTCAGATTTATTCCAATTAATTTTATAACCTGAAAATTTACCAAACTTATCAATTAATTCCAATAGAGAAGATAAGGTTGACTCTGGATTTCTCAAATAAAGCAAAATATCATCAGCATAAGCCGAAATTTTATATTCCATATCTGAATATGGAATACCTTGTATCTCCTTCGTTTGCTGTATTGCTAACAATAAGGGTTCTAATACAACATCAAACAACAAAGGAGACAAAGGACAGCCTTGTCTAACTCCCCTTTGTAATTGAAAACCATCAGATATCTTATTATTAATATTTAGTCTTGCAATTGGGAAGCTATACAATGTTTTTACCATTTGTATAAATCCAGAACCTATATCAAACCATTCTAAAGCTTGATACATAAAATTCCATTCTACCCTATCAAATGCTTTTTCAGCATCTAATGAAACTGTAAAAGCCGGTTCATTCAATTTTTTTGATAAGTTTAGCATGTGAAATAATAGTCTAGAGTTATTAGAGGAATGTCTTTTAGCAACGAAACCTGTTTGATGCATATCTATAATATGTGGGAGAGCTTTGGCTAATCTCAAAGCCAGAATTTTCGCCAAAAGTTTATTATCAACATTTATCAAAGATATAGGCCTGTAGTTTGAAACCAAAGTAGGATCTTTATTTGGCTTAGGCAAAACAATTATTATTGATTCAGCCATAGTACCTTTAATATTACCTTTTATAAGTTGTGTCTGATATAAATTTAATAAATGTGGGGAAAGGATATTTTGAAATGTTTTATAAAATTCTACTGTATAACCATCACCACCTGGAGCGGATCCAACTCTAAGAGATTTCAATGCTGTTTCTAATTCTTTTAATGATATAGGTTCATCTAAACTCCGTTTTATATGATCAGGAACCTTAGGTCCATTAATTAAATCTAAAAAATTTTTCCCGTCTTTTTGTCTCTCCAAATAAGGCTCGGACGAATATAGGTCCTTATAAAATTTTAAAAATTGTTTTAATATTATATTTGTTTGATTTGTTATTATACCATTCTCATCTTTTATTCCATTAATATTAGTTTTTCTTTTTTTTGCTTTAAGATAATTTGCTAATAGTCTCCCCGCCTTATTAGAGCTTCCATAATACATTGTTTGCTTGGAAAACAAATCTCTTCTTATCATTTTTGAAGTTAATTCATTATATTTACCTTTAGCTTTCAAAAGAGCTTGCAAAACATTATATTCCCATTTACTTACCAATTTAGCTTCTAAAATTTTTATTTCTTTTTCTAATTCTATATATTGCATTTTAATCTGTTTCCTACTAAAAGCTGAATATGATATAATATTACCCCTCATAGTTGCTTTAAATGCATCCCATACATTCTCTATAGATGTATCCTCTACTAAATTTATTTGAAAGAATTCGTTAATTTGTGTTTTAAAATTTTCCAAAAATTTGTCATCCACAAGCAATGCATTATCAAATCTCCAAAGAGGTCTACCATTCTCTAATTGATCTAATTGTAATTCTATCCATACTCCCGCATGATCCGAAATAATAATAGGATCTATGGAAGCTCCAATCACTTGTTGCACTTTATTTGTTGAAACAAAAATATAATCTATTCTTGAAAATGATTTATGAACCTGTGAACAAAATGAAAATTCCTGATCATTAAAATGAAGAATACGCCATATATCTTGCAAATCACATGATTGAACCAAATTATCTAGACCTAAAGATTTAATACTTTTACCTGGTTTTTTATCCAATAATGGATCCATTACAGCATTAAAATCTCCAGCTACCACTAAATTAGAGGCAGTCAGTGGTAATAACATATTCTGTATTTTTTTAAAAAATTCTGATTGATTCGAATTAGGGGCATATATATTGAACAACGTCAGGGTATCTTTTCCCATACTTATATCAATATGTATCCATCTTCCATGTGGATCTGAATTTTTTACCTTAATCTTGGCCATACATTTTTTATTTATAAGAATTGCAACCCCTGCTTTTTTACCCACTGCTGGAGCAAAAAAACATTCCTTTACCCACCCACCTGATAATTTCTGTGATTCCTTCATATTAAGATGGGTCTCCTGCAGACAGTAAATATCCGCATTTTGCTTTTTTAGAAATGTTAATACTTTTTTCCTCTTGATTACGTGATTCAGGCCATTGACATTAATAGAATATATTTTAAAAGACATTATACATTTTAATATTTTTCATTATAATTTTTTTCCTCTCTTCCTCTATTTCTAAAATCCAAAAAATGTTTTTCACGACACACATATTTACCCCTAAAATATATATTCCCTTTTTTATTTTTTCCTTAAACTTTTCAGTAAATATTATCTTTTTCCCTCCCTTACCCACCCAATATAATGGCTGCTTAAGGACACACATTGGAATTGCAATACAAACATTCTCCTCCCCACTAGGCAATTATTATTCATTAAAATTCTCCTTTTATCTATTTATATTAACCATTAATATCTTTAGTCATATTTTCATATCATTTCATTAACATATATTTATCCATTTAACAGTTTTTATTTATATATTTCTTGGTATTGTTATTTACATCATTAAGTTTTCATCTTAAATCATATATTTAGTATGTTATTAATGCTTTTTCCATATATTGCTCTTTCTTTCTTATACATCTTGAATTTATATTAAAATATCATAGGTTCTGGTTTAGAAAGAAAAGCTTTCAGTTTTTCAGGATCTTCGAAATATATGGATTTATCACCAGATGACACTCTCATTTTCGCTGGATAATATAGACCGTATTTAAAACCTTTTTCTTTTAGTTGAGGTCTCATATCTAGTAGTCGTTTTCTTTTATTTGCTGTGTTTTTGGCAAAGTCCGGTAGGAACCATATTCTAGATCCTTTATAATTAAGATTTTTGTCTTTCTTTGCAGCGTTTAAAATTTCCAAAGTTTGTTGGTATCTAAGCATTTTGAAAATTATTGGTCTTGGTCTGCTTTTGTTTTCCGTATTTTTAATTGGGATCCTATGCGCCCTTTCTATTTCTAGAGGTTGTTTCAGATCCATTTGTATTATTTTTGGAATTAGATTTTCTAGAAAAAGTATAACATTTTTCCCCTCCAAGTTTTCTTGAATTCCAAAAAGTTTAATGTTTTTCCTTCTTCCTCTATTCTCATAGTCTTCCAGTTGATCTTTTAATTTGTTTAATTCCATACTATCATTTTTGCATCTATTTGTTTCGATTTCTAAGACCTCCATTTTTGATTCTAGTTCAGTTGTTCTTTTGTTGTTACTTTCCATTTGTCTGTGAATGTTTATTATTTCTTCTTTCATTTCAGACATATTTGTTATTGTTTCTTTAAGCATTTGCTTTATTTGTCTTAGTTCTTCCATAACTTCAGCTTTACTTAGTATGTCGGGTTCCTCTGCTGGAAGTGGGATCTTGCTTGGTGTTATTTGATCTTGTTTTTGTCTTTTCGCTGATGTTCCAACCTCATTTTTGCTTTGTCTGGTACTTGCCATAATGTTAATTTTTTTTTTTTTTTTTTTCTTTCTTTTCTTTGTAATTTCAGGAGATTATTTAATTTCTTTTGGTCAGAATTCACAATAATCTGTATTGTTTCAGTTTTTACACAATTATAATTTTTACAGTACTAGTTTTAGTACCGCTTTGAAACTTTCCTCTTTTTGATCAATTTTTCCCCAGCTTGACTTCACTATCTCCCTATATCAGTCAGAGAAAAGCTGTTAAAAATTATTTTCTTCTCAGTCTTTTTTTTTCAGTGTCAGCAGTTTCTTGTTTGTAATATATCTCAATATCTATCTATTATTGAAGAAAAATAAACAAATAGATAGGTTTCAGGCAGAAGTTCAGTTAGTTATTCTGTGTTCCATTTCTTCATTAAGCTGAAAATGGCCGCTTCAAACTGCCACACTTAAGAATTCTATTGACAACATCCACATTAAGAGTATAATCTTTCTTATACCTCTTTTTTTTTTTTTAGTTAGTATTTTTACTTTTAAATAAGTCTTCTAGTAATTATAGCTTTAACAGTATTAATTTTAAAACTGTATTGAAACTTTTTCCTTCCGTTTGCCAATTCAATATATCAGCCTTTCCTCACAGTCATTTCACATTAGCTTAAAGACAATTTGGTAGAATCAGCAATTTTTCTTTAGTTAGCTACTATTCTTTTCAATATCAGCATATCTTCTTTATTGCCTCACCATTTCAGCTCTTCGATGTCTTGCCGTTTCAGCAGTGAAATAAAATCTGCAGTTTTGAGTCTTTTCACAGTTTTAAAAGAGGGTAGATTCAAACTGCCAGCTCTCTCTCTCTCTCCAATTCCTTTCGCTGTCAGTCACTCACCATATTATTTAAACTTTTTCCCTCTGTCATTTATTTGTCTCCGATGGTGCACCGATCCGTCACTTATCTTCAATATCACGCCGTTTCAATGCTTAGAAAAAAAATCGGCAATCCTCCTGCAGCTCCTCTCACAAGCCCAATCGCAGCTGTGATAGAGGAGAGCGAAATTTACTCAAGTAATCTGTTATTTCAATTATCTTTGAGTTATCTTTTTTTTTAAGACTCACTTTTCTAAAGCCGGTATTCCTCTCTTTCGGCTTTTCATTCACAGGCTGCTTCAGCGCTGCATTTCAAGTCTCACAATATCGTTATAGAAAAAAAACGGTACTTTGCTTTCTCAGCTCCCAGTTACCTCAGGCTTCGTTTTTAACTTCAGCTAAAGAGGTCATCTCATTTATACTATGTTCTTCTTCTTTGTCGATTATTTCTTTGATGAAATTATCCAAAAGGAAAAATATTTTTTTATATTTTGTGCCTAGATGGTGAGGAGCTTTGCGACTACACTTCCATTCGTGTCTCGCGCTAAGCCACGCCCCAATATAAATCTATATTAATAACCAATTTTAAAAAGCCTAACTGCCTCACTCTACATCAATCAACTGTAACCCATATGTATGTATAAACAACCAAATCTGTAACTCCTCTAGTATGTTCCACTCAATGTATGTTAACTTGTAACGAAACAACAAGGTAAGCAGTCCACCAAAGAATCCAACGTGAAACAAAAGAAGATTGACAGAAAATAAGGAGATTCAAATCAGGTTTATTCAAGGTGCTCCCAAGAACCATGCCCGATGCATTTCGCCAAACAAGGCTAGTCAACGCTAACAAAAAAACATGTCTTTCAAACAAACAGAACACAGAAAACACCTTCGCCTAGTATGAAATATGTAATCACAAACTAACCTCTCCCCCTTTTACAAAACTATAGTATGGATTTTAGCCACGGTGGTAACAGCTCAGATGCTCATAGAATTCTGAGCATCAGAGCTGTTACTACCAGGGCCGGCGCTAAAAAAATGCTCTAGAGTTTTGTAAAAGGGGGGATAAAATAGAAATATGTAGACAAAGGATAAATTGAACCACCAAGAAGCTGGACTCTGCATACAATGCAACACCACAGAAACAGCGATGCATGTCCCCTAAAGCAAAAAAATTAATAAATAGAATTTTTTTTTCTACCTTTGTCTTTTCTGGTTTCTGCTCTCCTCATCTTCTTGTCACTCTCTTCCTTTCATCTTCTGTCCTTCTATGCCACTTCCAGAAAATGTATGCCTCCCCCTTCCATCTTTCCCTTTACCCCCATTGGTCTGGCATCCATCTTTTTCCATTCCCTCCTCCAATGATCTGGCATCTCTCTCCTCTCCTCTTCTTCCCTTCCCTCTCCCACACCCACAGCCCCATGGTCTGGCATTTTACTCTCTCCTCTCTCTTCCCCCCACTTCCATCAGCATCTGCCTCCTTTCTTTCCCTCCAACCCAATTCCATCCAGTATCCTTCTCCCTTATGTCTTCCCCCTTTCCCTGCACACCAATTCCATCAGCATCTGCCCCCTTTCTTTCCCTCCAACCTAAATCCATCCAGTATCCTTCCCCCTTGTTTTCTCCCTTTCCCTGCACACCAATTCCATCATCTGCCCCCTTTCTCTCCCTCCACCACCCTTTCCACACAGCGATGGAAATGCACTCCCCCCAGCAACGGCAACGGGCCCCCACCTGGCATCGACGATGACAACTCCGCCCCCCTAGCATCGATGGATGGCAACGCGGCCTCCCCCCCGGCATCAATGTTAACGCGGCTGGCTTAACTCCATGAAGATCCCGCAATGACTGTGTCTGCCGGAAGAAGTAAGTGACGTTGGAGGGGGATGGACCGGCAGACGCAGTTATCGCGGAACTTTCTTAGAGCTGCGTTGGCCACATTGTCATTGATGCTGGCGGTTGGCTGTATTGCCGTCCATTGATGCTGGGGGGGCCGGCGTTGTCATCTTCGGGTGGGGGCCTGTTGAAGTGGAGGAAGGGAAGGGGGCCATTGCCATCTGAAAAAAAAATGGCATGGTAAGTCATCCTTCAGCAGGCCCCCTTGACTATTTCGGGCCCTAGGCACGTGCCTACTGGGACTATTCATTAATCCAGCCCTGCTGGCGACATCGTCATGTTGGACACATTGATGCCTTGTGGTATGCATCCCTGTCCCAGCGGAGGCACCTTCTTATGATTTACTTGGTGCTAGAGATGCCAATGCCTTGTGGCATGCATCTACTTACTCGATGCTGGAGATGCTGACACCTAGTGGCATGCATCGACTTACTCGATGCTGAAGATGCTGATGCTTTGTGGCATGCATCGACTTACTCAATGCTGAAGATGCTGACGCCTTATGGCATACATCAACTTACTCGATGCTGGAGATGCTATGCCTTGTGCCATGTATCGACTTACTCAATGCTGGAGATGCTGATGTCTTATTGTCGATTTATAGCAAACGATGTCCATGGTGACCCAATCTGCACCAATGTGCTGAAGTGCCAGTGCCAAGTTTGACATCTACCTAAAAGCAGAACTCTTCCACATTACTATTTTTGAAGGGTTAAGCAGCTTGTACAAGAGTCGACTTGATTCTCAGGTCCAAGGCACTGAATGCACTACTTGTGCATAACAGTGACTGAGATGGCCCTGCCGCACCGAGAATGCCTCCTACAACTGCTAGAAAAAAAACGCCAAGGCAAAGTCAAAAGGAAGTATGCTCACCAAGGGTGCAGTAAAAGTTTACCCGAAAAAGGCTTGATGCCTCCAGCTTGAAAAAGGTGTGGGATTGTGGCGGTGTGGGATATTGACTGGGTGTGGGATATTGACTGGGTTTCCCAGTAGAAAACCGAGTCAATATCCTTGCAAAATGATATTTAATACCTATTTGTCTGTTGTAATTACCTGCCAGGCAGGAAGGAAGTGATTGAGCCAGCCACCTACTGGAAGGTTGTCAAAAACAGATTATTTTTGAGATTAGACAACTAGGTGATAGGAACTTGTTTTCAATCCTGCTGTTGTTGCTTTTGAGTAAAGGAAGTAGGTTGAGATAGTTGAACATTAGGTCTGTTATATGGAAGGAATCATCTCCTAGGGTAATATTGTTGAAAAACTTGATGATATGATTTGCGAAAATTTGAAGAAGGTAGTGGTTTGTGATATTGTTGGGTTTGGTCTGGAGGATGAGCTGAGAGTTCAAGCATGGCCATGGAAATCTTCCTATATCCAGGAAACTATAACTTTAACCTTAGCACCAAATAAACTGTCTCCTAGGCAGGGAGTATCTGCCAAACAGTCATGCAAATCGTCCCTGAGATCTAAGGCCTTAAGCCAAGCTGTGAGATGGGCACCAATGGCTAAAGCTGCTGTCCTGGAAATATCATAGGCATTACAATTAGTTTTGATAAGATGGTAAGTAGATTCATAAAGAGCAGTAATGAGATTTGCTGCATCTTCTGGAGGAGCTCCTTCAAACTGTTGTAGAACTGAATGTTGGTAATGAAGGATCTGAAGTTGGTGTGCTATGATTTTGGATGAAATAATAGCACCCTGATACATCTTCTGACTCACGGAGTCTAGGATTCTGCAGTCTTTTCCTGGCAGGGGAATCCCCGATCAGCTGAGCCAGCAGGACTCCATGAAACCAGCTCAGCTGATCATAATACCCCTGCCGTGATCAGCTGTTGGGAAGCCATTTGGGCAGGGTAGGACAATCGGAAAGTACTTACTGTGTCCTGCTTTGGAATTTGTACAAGGTTTGAAAGAAGATGTTCTGTATCCAAGAATCTTGAAATAACTGAAATGGAAAACAAAAATGAACAAATGTAAATCTATATATATAAAATCGGAGGTATGTATGTGTGTATGTATGTGTGTGTGTATGTGCCGCGATCACGCAAAAACGGCTTGACCGATTTGAACGAAACTTGGTATGCAGATCCCTCACTACCTGGGATGATATGTTCTGGGGATCTCGCGGCCCACCTGCACACGTGGGCAGAGCTACAAACATAAATTCAGATTTCACCCATTCATGTCAATGGAAAAAATGTAAAAAGCTGCCATTCTCACAGTAATTCAAAAACGGCTTGACCGATTTGAACGAAACTTGGTATGCAGATCCCTCACTACCTGGGGTGATATGTTCTGTGGGTCTCGCGGCCCACAACTCAATGTTGCTTGCTCAAGGGTGGGTTCACCCAAGAATTTATATGTTCTTGCTCCAGGAGGTGAAACTAAAAATGTTGTTTATAATCACGTTTTGCGTTAGTTGTATTGTATTCATTTTGTCAAATATTTCACATTATAATTTGAATATTGTACTTTTTATTAAGCTGTAAAAAAATAATTTCATTCACCACTATAAAGTATCTTTATTTGAATCCATTTACAGTGTTATTGCTATAATTAAATACCCGTGCAATGCCGGGGCATCAGCTAGTACAGTATAAAACAGATCAGTCACTAATTAAAAATGCTAAATATATATATATATATATATATATATATATATATATATATATATATATATATATATATAAAATGATATATTGTACTTAAAGTATTCATGAAGGAAAATCAAGTGTGTGTTTATAAGATTATATGTATTTTTCTGATACACTTGTTGTAATATGAAAAAATGAATAAAGAAATTAAAAAAAAAAAAAAATGCTAAAATTTTAGTCAGGTGTTTCAGAACAGGGACACTTTTAGAAAGCCTGCATCTGCATACAGAACTGCTAAACCCTGGCTCTATGACTTTGCTTTTGGAGATGCAGCAGACTAGCATAATTCATACTGATGGTATTTCACAGAACGGTGGTGCTAGCCTGTTGAGAGTAAAACTGTGACTGAGTTCAAAGAAGCGTGGGATGAACACAGAGGATCTAGAAACAGAAAATAATATTAAATATTGAACTAAGGCCAGTACTGGGCAGACTTGCATGGTCTGTATCTGTGTATAGCCGTTTGGTGGGGGATGGGCTTGGGAGGGCTTCAGTGGTTAGAGCAGAGGTCTCAAAGTCTCTCCTTGAGGGCCGCAATCCATTCGGATTTTCAGGATTTCCCCAATGAATATGCATGAGATCTATTTGCATGCACTGCTTTCAATGCATATTCATTGGGGAAATCCTGAAAACCCGACTGGATTGCGGCCCTCATGGAGGGACTTTGAGATCCCCGGCTTAGAGGGTGTAGATGGGCTGGAGTAGGTTTTAACGGAGATGTCGACAGTTGGAACCCAAGCACAGTACTGGGTAGAGCTTTGGATTCTTGCCCAGAAATAGCTAAGAAAAAAATTTAAAAATTTAAATTGAATCAGGTTGGGCAGACTGGATGGACCATTCGGGTCTTTATCTGCTGTCATCTACAATGTACTATTTTCTTCCCATTTTCCTTTTCTTCACTATTTCATTCATATTTTTATTGTGCCTGTCATTTCATCCCCTTTATCATTTTCATTGCCCTTCTCTGTACCTCCAGTTTTGTTTACCATAATCTAATTCAGATTGGAGCCATAATCTTTCTATTTCCTTCAATTTTGTTTGTAAGCCTAATATATTTGTAGCAAATTGTCAACTGAGATAACTGAATGACTGCAATATTGTATAAAAAAAATCAGCTATAACAGGTAAGACAACTGTCGGTTCACTTCCTAACAAGCTATAAGGAAATATGTACACTTCTCCCTCCGTATTTACGGATTTGCTTATTCATGATTTTTTGGCTTCTGACTCCGCCCCCTAATTTTCATCACTGAACCCATTTCACTTAGGAAATTGCTGCTCCCGGCGTTGCACAGAGTAAATCACAGGTCGGGTTATTCACGGTTTATTATCTTTTTCAGGTCTATTTTACTGAAAAACTGCAAATAACATGCAAAAAGTTATTTGCGGTTTTTCAGTAATCACGGCTATTTTCTGCCCGCATCCCCCACGAATATGGAGGGAGAAGTGTAACTGATGAACTTTCAGAACAATAACACATTCTAGAAATAGTTTTAATAAATAATAAGTAAATAAATAAACTTGACAGGAAATATATGCATTTTTCAATTTTAATCAAATTTTCACCTGACTGAAGGCTAAAGAAGAGTTCTTCATCCTGAAGTAGTTCCTGAACACAATCCAATCTTGTATTAATTGTTTCCATGTCAACTAGAGGCTCCAAGATATTAGATCGAAGTTTTCGGCTTCCACCTGGTGTTTTAGTGTAATTTAGAACTCCAAAAAGGGTATGACCGTTCCTTTCAAAATAAGCAACAGAAGAGAAATGCAAAATGATAATATAATTTCCTTTCTTAATCCGTGCTCCACCAGTCCCAACTAAAGGTTAATATCCCTCTTCCAGTAGATGGAGGTAGAGATGCTGAGCTCTTCCAAGGACATCACCAGTATAAGGAGTGCTGCAGTATGGAACTTGTCAATATGATAATGCCAAAGCAGACATTTACCAACATAAATATATAAAATGATTAAGAATTCTATAAGGAAACCCTCTTCAGATCTACTAACTTAGAAAACAAATATACTACTATCAGTAAGAGCAATGAGAGTGGGCTAGTGATCCCTAAAAACTGCAGTCTTCCAGATTGGACCCTGGTCCGAACCAAGAAGGGGTAATAAAGAGAATAGGATCTTACCTTGCTAATATCTTTTCTAGTAGATAGGTGTATCATTCTGTACGATAGGGTACTCTCCTGAGTGGCGATATCGGACAAAGGGTGCTAGGGTGTGGCATACCGTACTTGAATGGATAGTGTACAAAGTATTTTTGTTGAATATGTTGTAGATTTTCTACATGAAGACACCTACTTTTCTGGGTGAATCTAGTTAGTAATGCACTTGTGGTAGACAGGGCCGATGCCCAATTAGAAGCATATGAGAAGTTAGGTGCAAAGATATAAAAATATGGATTGCAGCCAAGGCCAGAAAAACACTAGGGATTAATAGTAAGAATGGCCATAATAATATTCTGTATTTATGTAAGTTGCTGGATTAAGCAAGATCATAAAGGGAAATTGGGTATATCTATAATAATAAAACGCTAAGCGCACATGCGCACTCCCGCCGCGTGTTCCGTTTTCCGTACGCTTTATAACTTTAAGGTCTGACATATCCAAATTTCAGCTTTGACTCAAACTTGCTGACTGAGACAGTAGGCAGCACAGAAGATAATAGTCAGAGTGGGGTTCCAGAAAGGCACACCTATCTACTAGAAAAGATATTAGCAAGATAAGAACCTAATCTCTTTTTCTAGTGCAATAGGTGTGTCATTCTGGATGTAACACTGAGGATCCAAATGTGGAGTCTTCTCTTGCCACTACATCCACTCTGTAAAACTTGGAAAATGTATGTTCAGACCAAGTCGCTGCCCTACAAATCTCCTTGGGGGGTGACTACCCGAGCTTTCACCAATGAAGAAACCATGCTGCTAATCGAATGAGCCTTTACGGAGACTGGTGACTATTTTCTACAGCAATATATGCTGACGAAATGGCTCTATGGATGCATTTGGAAATTATGGCCTTGGACGCCGGTATGCTGCGTTGAGTGACTAGTAAGCACAAAAAGATGGTCAGACAGCCTTAAGTCACTGGTAACCTCAAGATATCGTAGAAGCACTCTCCTCACATCCAGCTTTTTCAGAATCTGGTCCTTCTTAGATCCTATGGACTGGATAATCATCAATCTAAACTCTTGATTGACATGGAAAGCCAAAACAACCTTTGGCAAAAAAGCTTGAACGGTGTGCAAAGAAACTTCAGCCTCTGTGATCTTAAGGAAAGGCTCTATAAGAAAGACTAAATAACCAATAATGGAAGGAAACCTCAAAAATTCAATTGAAAGGTGGGGTGGACTCTATGACGTAAAAAGATGGCAGCATAGGTCCGTTGCTCTCCCTGCCTTCGAGCTACCAATGGTTGCTGTACTAATCATTTGGACAGTTGGTATCTAAAAACAGTGTGGAAAGATTGCATAGGATGGCTGCATCGAAACAAAATAAGATTGAGAATGTGTACTGGTCACAAAGTGGAGGAAACAGCAGCAGGAAAAGAATAAAAAAGATCTCCCTACACCGATGAAAACAATGTCGAAGGAAAAAGAGGTTATTTAGTATTACACTAGATTTTTGTAATGGCTTCCAATGCAAGGAAAACTGTGTTTAGCTTCTCTATTGAACTTGCTGGAAATCTACTTCTCAATTTGAAACTTTACAAACTACTAATGCAATTTTGACAGCATATGCAGAGATTACTGTTTTTGAAGTCAATAATCAGTATGGAAATCAACAGCAGCATTTTAGTGGAGTACTGCAAATCAGAGCGTATTCCTAAAGGCTTAATGATGCAAAAAACTTCACAAAGCTTCAAAGATGATGTAGATTTTGTGGACACTTGGAATAAAATTCTAAATAAGTGCTTATTTGATGTAATGCTATTAATTATTGAGAAAAGTGCAAAATCAATTAATGATTGTAAAACACAATTAGATTCAGATTTGAGCAAATTAAAGTCATCATTAGGAAATGAGGAATTTGAGGTACAACATAAGAATTTAAATGAAGATATAGAAAAATTTAGAGATAATTTTAAAAAGAATAAAATGAAAAAATTCAAATGTGATGAACAAGATTATAAAGACAATCAAGTGGCAGAAGGACGACAGCTCCTGAGGCCTATGGCAACCTGCAAGGATTGCTAAAGTACCCGAGATCCTTTCTGCAGGCTGCTCTCTGCTGCAATCAGGTAAAGGGAGGCGCGGGAGGCCAGAGGGAAACACACAGGCCTTCCGGGAGGGATGGACAGTCCTTCGGTGGGAGGTGCAGTCCTTCAGGGCAGGGGACAGCCCTTCAAGGGGGGGTGAAGGCCTTCAGGGGGGACAGACCTTCCGGGGGGAGGTACAGTCCTTCAGGGGGGGACAGGTCTTCAGTGATGGGGTGCAGGCCTTCAGGAGGGACAGGCAGGCCTTCAGGGGTGGGGTGCAGGACTTCAGGAGGGGTGCAGGCCTTCAGGGGGGACAGACCTTCGGGGGGGAGGTACAGTCCTTTTGGGAGGGACAGGCCTTCAGAGGTGGGGTGCAGGCCTTCAGGGGGAACAGGCATGCCTTCAGGGGTGGGGTGCAGGCCTTCGGGGAGGCAGGCCTTCAGGGGAGGGAGCCCTTGTGTAGAAGAACACGGAGGGAGGGAGGGAAGGGGGGTTCAAAGAGACGTGCATATGCTGGACTTTGGGGGAAGAAATAATGGATCTAAAAACAGGAGAGAGATGGTGGATAATGAGATTTAGGGATGTAAGGAACAGAAAGGGAGAGAAGTTGGACACAAGGGATGGTGTGGAGGGGGAGATAGAGATACTGGATAGGAGGGTAGTTGGGAACAGAAAGGGAGAGATGGTGGACCCCAGGGTGGTGGGGAAGGAGGGAGAGATGCTGGATGAAAGGGTAGTTGAGAAAAGGTGGATCTGTGAAGGGAGATGAAAAAATGGAAAGATGCCAGACATCTGGGGGAGGGAAGGGAAACGGAAGGAGAGGACAGAGATAGAAGATTGATGGTTAACATGGAGAAAGAAGAAAAGAAGGAGACCTTGGCAAGGAAGTTATCAGAAGACAACCAGAGCCTGGGACCAACAAGATTTGAATAATGACCAGACAATAAAAGGTAGAAAAAATAATTTTATTTTCTGTTTTGTGATTACAGTATGTCAGATTTGAAAAGTGTATCCTGCCAGAGCTTTTGTTAGACCACAAACGTGAGCTAGGATTTAACAGAGAGAGGAAAAGTCTTTTATGTTTGTTTATTTTGTTTACACCACAGTACCAGTGTGGTTAAAAGAAGGCAAATGGGGTGAAGAGGCTATAAAATAAACCCACCAGGATGTTTTATAAAAACACCCAATTGGGCAGGAAAATCAAATCGAATCGAAAAATCGATTCAATAGGCTGAATCGAATCGAAATTTTTTTTCCTGAATCGGGCAGCACTACTCCAGAGATTCTCTCCTAGAACCATTGTCCTGTTTTGTGGACCTTTTATTGAGAAAAGTAGTAGCCAAAGCATGTTTGTACATTAGAGATTCAACTGATTTGATTAATATACTTGATATTTCATCTATTGATTTTCCATTCATATTGGTCACATTTGATATTTGTTCACTGTATACATCTATCCCTGGGGATTATTCCTTATCTGTAATTGAAGCAATTTTAACAGCAAGACAAAGGCCTCATGACATACCGACTGAATTTCTGATGTTTTTGGCCCTTATGGCAAGGGAAGAAAACTTTATATATGATGGAGTGCTCTATAAACAAAAATTGGGAGTAGCAATGGGGGCTACATTTGTTCCCTTGATAGCAAATCTCTATATGAGATCTTGTAAAGAGACTTGGATTTACCATTCAACTTTTGGGGACTGTATTTTCAGATAGTTCCGTTTCATTGACGACATTTTGATTTTGTAGCAAGGTGAGGAAGAAGATCTAAAAAGTTTTTTATTTGGCTGAATTTCTGTGATGATTTCATCAAGTTCACTATGACTTATTCTAAGGAAACAATTAATTTTTGAAATTTAAAGACTATTCAAAAAGATGAATATTTTGAAAACAATATTTACATCAAGCTGACAGATAGAAATACATTTTTTAATTATCGCAGTAGTTATCCGGTAAATCTACATAATAATTTACCTTTTTCTCAATTTTTAAGACTAAGAAGGAATTGTTTGACCTTAAGAAAATTTAAATTCCAAGCCTAAAGATTGACAATGAAATTGAAAACTTGTGGATATCCTGAAACAGTAATCAAAAGGGCTTTCAAAAGATCCAAATATTCGAACAGAGGCTTGTTGTTAGATGTTAAATCAAAGGCATAGCACAGATGAAGATCTTCACACGTGTGTTCCGAAATACTCAGCTCACGGTAACACAGTTGCAAACATTTTGAGAAAAAATTTGACTATTATGCAAGTTAACCTAGTGTTCATTGACTCCTCTTTACGAATTGTCTTTTCAAGAAAAAGGAATCTGAAGGACATGCTTAGTCCAGCGATTATAAGGGTGGAATAAAAGAAGATTGTGAATGTTTTACCCTTGGGTCATTATAAATACAGATCATGCAGTATCTGTGATATCACTCTACAGACAAAAGAGATGAGTTCCTTGAAGGGCTGAAGCCCCAGAGGGGAACTGAGCTGAAGACACATTAGGTTCATGCACCATGGGTGCTGGGGCCAGTCTGGAGCCACCACAATATGAAAATGAGGCACTAAGAGTCACATTGACATACTTGAGGTCCAGGATTGGCCTCCAATCCTCTGAGCCTTTCTTGGGTACAATGAAGTATATGGAGTACCTGCCAGAGCCCAAATCTGTGTCCGGTACCCATTCGATCACCTGAATGTTCAGCAACCTTTGGCGGGTTGCTGGACTGCTTTTTCTGATCTGCCCGCTAGGAGTCTATGAACCAGGCAGAGAGAGGACGAGCGAACTCCAACTTGTAGCCATCCCTGATGACTTCCAGAACCCACTGGTCGGTCACGATAGCCTCCCATGTTTCCAGAAAGTCCTGCAGCCTGCCTCTGATCTTGCAGACAGCCTGGAGGCCTAATGTCATTGCGACTTCTTGGGCTGCCCACCTGGCTGGGAGGTGAAGCCTTGGTATTTTCTATTCCCTGAAGAATCTCTGGGTTGAGGACCCAGAGGAGAAAAGGTGCTAACGGCATGAGCCTCAAAAGGACCCAAGGGTCTGCCCTTTAGAAGTCCTAAGCCTGCAGTCCAGGAGCGACTTTGGATGGCGGTCCTGTATGCTAGGCATGAGGCCAATTAACCCCTGGCTAAATAGCATATTGCCCCTTAAAGGAAGCCTGCTGAGCACAGCTTTGGATGTAGAATCCCCAGCCCAGGTCTGATCCACAAGATTCTGCAATCAGAAACAGCATAAGCCGATACCTTGCCCATTACCCTCAGTAGATCATACAAAGCAATAGCCACATAGTCCACTCTTACCAGCAAGTACAATCCTGGACACCAAACTTTCTTCCTCCTACTATTTATTCATAAGATATAAACAGGATGGAGTCTGTCCAGAAGGTGGCTATTAAAATGGTTAGTGGTCTTTGTCCCCATATGCCTTATGATGGACTTCTAGATCTTAATATCTATACTTTGGAACGGGGAGATATGACAGACACATTTAAATACCCCCTATTACATAAATGCACAGAAGGTTGAGTCCATTTCAATTGGAAGAAAACTCTGAAATGAGGTGGCATAGGATGAAGGTAAAAGAGTAACCCAAGGAAATACTTCAAGGAGAGGGTGGTAAATTTGTAAAGGTGGAGACAAAAACTATATCTGACTTCAAGAAAGCTTGGGACAAGTACACAGGATCTCTAAGGAAGAGGAAGGGATAGTAAATGGCATGGATGGGCAGACAAAGACCATATGGTCTTTATCTGCCTTCGTATTTCTCTGCTTCTATGGTTAACTGGTTAGTGGTGATATTCAGTCCATTAACCAGTAAACAGATAAAGCCAAGGTAGAAAAAAACTCTCCTAACTTTATCCATTGAGCTACCCAGGCACCAATCTGAATATCAGCTGGTGCCTGGGTAACTTCCATGTTTCAACACTGACCCAGATATTCAATGTCAGTGTAAAAACGTGGCCCGGTATTGAATATTCAGGCTTAATTCAGTCCACAGCTGGCAGTAGCTTAAAAACCTCTGATCACTGAATATCAACTAGACTATGTAAGATTAATTGATAATCTCATGCATGCTTGCTATGATTTTAAAACAGCCTTAGATAGTATACAATTAAAAAAAAAATCTTGCCTGGAATCTCTATTGTTAACAAGTAGCTCTAGATTTTGAGCTGATGTTGAATCAATCATGGCTGTCTGTTCACTTCCTTGGAAACAAATTTTGAGAGACTTTGGAGCATAAACTGAATTCTGAATAAACTCAACATATTTGAGCAAAGCCCCAACAGCAGCTAAGCAGTAGTACCTACAGAATTATCAAAATCATAAAGTTATACATTTAACTTTTCAAGAGACCAAAATATGCACATTAAACTACTACAAAGCACAGTTACTTACCGTAACAGGTGTTATCCAGGGACAGCAGGCATATATTCTCACATGTGGGTGGGTGACGTCATCTACGGAGCCCCGATGCGGAAGCATTTTCAAGCAAACTTGATTGAAGATTTAAGTTTGCTCTGCTGCTCCAAGCATGCGTGCCTTCCTGCTCCACTAGGGGGCGCATCCCCTCGTGGTCTCCAGTTCACTTAACTAGCAAAGAAGCCAACCTCGGGGAGGTGGGCGGGTTGTGAGAATATATGCCTGCTGTCCCTGGATAACACCTGTTACGGTAAGTAACTGTGCTTTATCCCAGGACAAGCAGGCATGATATTCTCACATGTGGGTGACCTCCAAGCTAACTGAAAAGGGATGGAGGGAAGTTGGCAATTTAAGCAAATAGATTTCGCAATACTGATTGGCCGAACCGGCCATCGCTTCTGGATAGTGAGTCCAGACAGTAGTGGGAGGTGAAAGTATGAACCGAAGACCACGTGGCAGCCTTGCAGATTTCCTCAATGGGTGTGGACCTGAGGAACACTATGGAGGCTGCCATCGCTCGGACCTTGTGTCCCGTTACTCGACCATGCAGCGCGAGACCAGCCTGAGCGTAGCAAAAGGTGATGCAATCGGCCAACCAGTTGGACAAGGTGCACTTGGAAACTGGGTGGCCTAACCGGTTTGGGTCGAAGGACAAAAACAATTGTGGGACTTTCCGGTGTGGTTGAGTGCATTGGAGGTAAAAGGTCAAGGCTCTCTTACAGTCAAGAGTGTGAAGCGCCACCTCTCCGGGGTGAGAGTGGGGCTTGGGAAAAAACACGGGCAAGACGATGGACTGATTGAGGTGAAAATCAGACACTACTTTAGGCAAGAACTTTGGATGTGTGCGGAGTACCACCTTGTCATGGTGGAATACGGTGAAGGGTGGGTCCGCTACCAGAGCCTGTAGCTCACTAACTCGTCGAGCGGAAGTGAGTGCAAGCAGGAAAATCACCTTCCAAGTGAGGAATTTAGGATGGCATTTGTCCAAGGGCTCAAATGGAGGTTTCATTAGTTGAGCCAGAACCACGTTAAGGTCCCAAACCACCGGCGGGGGTTTGAGAGGAGGGTGGACATTCAGCAGACCCTTCATGAAGCGAGAGACTAAGGGGTGGAGCGAGAGGGCTTTTCCTTCCAGGGGCTGATGGATTGCCGCAATCGCACTGAGGTGTACTCGAATGGAGTTGGTCTTTAGGCCGGAGTGAGATAGTTGAAGTAAATAGTCAAGGACCAGAGGGACGGGGACCGACACCGGGTCCTGGCTGTGAGAAGAGCACCAGGCTGAGAATCTGGTCCACTTTTGGGAATAGCAGGTTCTCGTCGAGGTCTTTCTAGAGGCCTCCAATATCTCCTTGACTGATTGAGACACGGGGAGAGAAGTCAGGGGGAAAGAAACCAAGCATTCAGATGAAGAGATTGAAGATTGGGATGTAACAGCGAACCCTGACTCTGTGAAAGTAGAGAGGGAAACCGAGGCAGAGGCAGTGGATCTCTGACACTGAGTTGAAGTAGAAGGGAAAACCAAGGCTGGCGTGGCCAGCGAGGAGCAATCAGGATCAGGGTGGCTGTCACCGTTTTCAGGTGGACCAGCGTCCGCAGGATCAGAGGAAACATAAGAACATAAGCAGTGCCTCCGCCGGGTCAGACCATAGGTCCATCCTGCCCGGCAGTCCGCTCCCGCGGTGGCCCAAACAGGTCACGACCTGTCTGAATCACCAGAAGGGGCTCCCTTGCCACCTTGGTTTCTCATTGAAGTCCTATCTTCCCATCGTAGTCCTAACCCTCCGGTCTTGCACATGCACGACCTGTTGGGTTTCTATACTTATTACCTGGTTAGCTTTCTATACTTGTGTTACATCCCAGCTCCTCCCTCAGTATCCCACGATCCCTTTATCCCTCAGGAATCCGTCCAATCCCTGTTTGAACGGCGGAAACGCGTACAGAAACCTTCCCTCCCAGTCGAGGAGGAAGGCGTCGGCCTCGAGTCGGTCCGGGGAGTATATCCGGGAGCAGAAGAGGGGTAGTTTGTGATTGTGGGGGGATGCGAACAGATCTATTTGAGGCGTTCCCCACTTTTCGAACACTTGTCGTAGGGTCTGAGTGTGCAGTGACCACTCGTGTGGCTGGAGGAGGCGGCTGAGTCTGTCCGCCAGACAGTTTTGTTCTCCTTGTATGTACACCGCTCGAAGGAAGGTGTTGTTGGAGATTGCCCATGTCCAGAGGCGCATGGCTTCCCGACAGAGGGGCCAAGACCCTGTCCCCCCTTGTTTGTTTACGTAGTACATTGCTACCTGGTTGTCGGTTCGGATGAGAACCACCCGGTCGTGAAGCAGGTGTTGAAAAGCTACAGCTGCGAGATAGATGGCCCGGAGCTCTAGCACATTGATGGGGGATTGTCTGGAGGAATGGCTCGAAAGTTGAGAGAGTATCCTGATGAGATCACGCCAAGGACCCATGCGTCCAACGTGACTTGTTCCCAGCGAGGGTAAAAGGCTTTGAGGCGACCCCCGATGGGAAGGAGGCCTGGGACTATGGCGGAGGGGGCCCGCCCCCTTCCGTGTATCCCGTCAAAAGGACGGGGATGGTTTGGTAGTCGCAAGCGGTTGGGACTTGGGCATGGCCCGATGGTGTGCTTGCGGACGCCTGGGTGGAGGCCGCGAGAAGGCGGGAGTGGATTTTTGTGGGTAGCGGCACGGAGGGGTCCTGAACGGCCTGGACGCGGGTGGTTTAGGCTTTTGCCGCACGAGGGAGGCAAACGAGCGTTCGTGTTCGGAGATGCGTTTTGTAGCCGCCTCGATAGTGTCATCGAACAGTTCTTTACCCACGCAAGGGAGGTTAGCCAACCGGTCCTGTAAGTTGGGGTCCATGTCGACCAGACGCAGCCAAGCCAGGCGGCGCATGGCGAGAGCAAAGGCTGCCTCTCTGGAGGAGAGTTCAAAGCCATCGAAGGCTGCATGGAATAGATGGAGGCGTAGGTTGGAGAGGGACTCTGCAAGTAGGTTAAACGCTCCTTGGCGGGAGGCCGGTAGGTCAGTCTCAAAGGCTCTCAGTAGTCCAATGAGGTGTTTGAGGTAGGATGTGAAGGTGAAGGTGTAGCTTGCACCCTAGAGGCCATCATCGCATTTTGATATAGTCTCCTGCTGAACTTGTCTAGGGTTCGGCCTTCTCAGCTAACAGCGACTGGTGGGAGAGCTGTGGTTGTTCAAATCCCGGGAAGGGTACTGTACGGTACTTGGCCTCCATTTTGGAGGGTACTGCTGTGACCATATAGGGGGTCTCCAGGTTCCTGAAGAAAGCCTGTTGGAGTACCGGGTTAGGCGGTAAGCGAAGGGACTCTCTGGGCAGTGATGGCATATCCAGCTCCGCTAGGTATTCCTTTGAGTATCTGGAGTCGGATTGGAGGTCCAAGTCCAAGGCGTGGCCCATGTCCTGGACAAAGCGTGAGAAGGATGGGCGGGATGTTCCCGAGGCCCCGTGCGGGGTCGGTGAACGAGACCTCCGTCGGGTAGAGAAGGATGGGGAGGCTTCCCTCGAGTATCGAGGCTCTTGCTCCGATCCACACTCCGAGCCCGGGGACACACTGTGAAAGTGTTCCGGGGTTGTGGATCTCCGACGTCTCGAGGAGCCCCTCGGAGACGATGCCGGGGTTCGGGGTACCAATCGATGTCGAATCGGTGACCTCGTCCCGGACTCCCTCGGTGAAAGCCCGAAACCTCGGATCGGAGCCCCGGTCCGAGGGGGAGTTCAGAGGATGCGCGGGTTGGAGAGTGATAGCTCCATAACCCTCAGCGGTCCCGTACGAGGTGTACCTGAACAGCCTCGTAGAGTGGGGGAACCTCGGGCCTTCTTGGAGGTACGGCGGTTCGAGGTTTCTGTCGTTTTAGCACGACGTTTTGCCCCGTGGCGGTCTGTGGAGGGAGAGCGCCTCGAGTGTCTCGGCGAGGAGTCTGAGGAGGATGGGATGCGGCGAAGCTTGCGCGCTTTTCCTCGAGGTGGCTTGACGCGAGGCTCAGGCTGGTCTTGCACATGCGGGGTCGAGGTCGAGGCCGGTTGTAGATGGGCCATTGCAGCGGACAGCTCCGATGAGATCATCGCTCGGAGTAGGTCCTGGAAAACGGGCACGGACAGCATCGAGGGCATGTCCACTGCCTCGGTGCGCTCCACCGTGGGCGACCTCGTATCAGAGTATTCCCGTGTGGTGGAGGCACGGCCCGAAGGCTTGGAGGACTTCGCCGGGGCTGTAAGCATGGGACTTCCACCATGCGTCGCCGGCGTCCCCGAGGCTGGCTTCTTCGCTGTTACGGGACCTGAAGAGGGAAGAGGGGACTTACCCGGAGCCGAGGCTTTCTGTTGTCCTGAGGACTTTGGGTTCGAGTCTCGAGGCGATGCCGAGGTATTCGGGGCCGAGGTCAAGGCTGGGGCCGAGGCCGGGGCCGACCTCGAGGCCGAGGTAGAGGGTTGGTCGGCAGCGAAGAGATCCGCCATGCGGGCTTTTCTTCGGCGAAGGGCCCAGTTCTGGAAAGTAGCGCACTGGGGGCAGGAGTCGGTTGGATGAGCGGCCCCCAGGCAGAGGATGCACCGGTGATGCGGGTCTGTGATGGAAAGAAGCCGCTCGCACCGGGTGCACTTTTTAAAGCCGGTCAAAGGCCGGGACATAGAATCGAAACTGGCCGCGGCTCGAGTAGCCACGCGGCCACGGGGATCCGGAAGCCTCCGGGTCGGTCAAAAATGAAGCAGGAACAAGTTGAACAAGAAAAAATTCGCGCACAGCGACTTAATCGAGAAAAAATAAGAAAAAATTGCGGTGCTAGAAGGCAGTTGGGGCAGAGCCTGAAAAACACGACTTCTAGGCTCAGCGGAAAATTTTGAACTGGAGACCACGAGGGGATGCGCCCCCTAGTGGAGCAGGAAGGCACGCATGCGTGGAGCAGCAGAGCAAACTTAAATCTTCAATCAAGTTTGCTTGAAAATGCTTCCGCATCGGGGCTCCATAGATGACGTCACCCACCCACATGTGAGAATATCATGCCTGCTTGTCCTGGGATAAACAATTTAATGCACTTTGTAGCACTGTTACAAGCTTCTCAAATCTTTAAATCCCAATAAATTGAATGGATTAAAAAGTTGCTGGCAAGTTGATTTAAAACAAATTTTAAGAGGGAAAATGGGATTAATTTTGGTCCATTACTTTCAACTTATCCAGATCTTCACTTTTAACTCAATGTATGTTTTTTTGCCTTTATGTCCACTGTGGAGATAAAAGTATATATTCTTTGCATTCTTTTACAGGGCATCCTTGATACAGCACACGGCAAAACATAAATGACTGCCCCTGACCAAGCGTTCTAAAACAATAAAGCTAAGTGCTTTATATATTTTTTAACACATGTGAAATGTTTATAGTTTAGAAATTTCTAATATGGGGAGAAGTTACCTCTCAAATAATTTAAAATAAGTATACAAAAAATATATAAAAACAATTGGACCAGTTACAATTTGATGCATTAAGCTCTAGGGCCATGAGAGTATTCGAGCCCTGAGTGGTATCGCTGAGGTCCCGGGATAAACATAAAGCATCCCTAAATAGAAAAAGGATAGTTTTGACACAAAACTCAACAGGTCAAAACCGATATCTTCATTTATGATGTGCAGGAGTAGTGGTTAAATAGAAGCGGGGAAGGAAGATGATGCTGTTTGCTCTGAATAACTACATGAAGAGGTTTCATACCCTTCAGCCCTTTCTTCCATCTCTGAAGGAGGCCGAGGGAAAAAACTACCAGACAATTTGTAGTTAAACATTCAAGGCTTTGGGAGTTCTTGGCATTCCACCAACCAAAAATCTCCCCTAATTACAAGTGACTGGCCATAATATTGGGTTTATGATATCACTTAATTCATTATTATACATATGTGGTTAAAATATCTTTCAATAAAATTACAATTGCTTCGTTAAGGTCCTATGATAAATTGCATACTCCAGCAATGTTCTTTTGGTTAGTTTTGATCACATGATTTTTTTCCAATCTTATTTCATTAGTAATTTTCCCTAGCAACAATATTGACTTGGTTATCACATGATATTTAATTCCACCCCTGTCAGCAATAGAGGAGGTGTTCTATTTCAGTGCATTGCACATCTTGTAACATGTTCATTTAGGACACACTGACCTTAGGTGTGGGGGGGGAGGGACTGGAGAGCAAGCCATGTGGGGGGGACTTGGGAGTGGGGGGCCCCCAAGAGCGTGCTGCAGTCAGGTTTGGGAGGGACATATACTAGACTGTGCATGGGGAGAGGAGGGGGTAATGGGGAGAAACATCAAACAGAGAGAAGGATGGAGGAACAAAAGACAGAATGCTGGGCTCAGAGAAAGGGAGTGGAGAAAGAGACAAAATGGACCTGGGGTGAAGATAGAGGGAAGGAAGAAAGAGGTGTTGGACATAGGGGTAGGGGGGTTGGGAGAGAGGGAAGATAGATAATGGATCTGGGAGAAGGGGAGAAGTGGAGAAGAAGGGAGAGTTGGGCCTGGGAACAGGAGAAAGGAAAATATTGGGCCTTCAATCAGTGGCATAGCTACAGGCAGGGTGGACCTTGGAGACTTAGGCCTCCCACTTTGAGCTCAGGCCCACACCAAAGCTGCAGAATCTGTTCAATGACTGGTGAGATGACTGAAGCCAAAGAAATGCACTTCCTCCTCATACTGCCTTAGTCAGCCACCGACACTTGTACTTCTTTGGCATCAGTGGCTGGAGGTGCCCCGAGTTCCTCACTCCTGAGGCAAAATAAGAAAGAATGGGGTAGTTTTGGTAGGGATTTCTTTGACTAGTGAGGCTTCAGCATCTCCACCAGCAAAGATATAATACCTAATGTGGGAAGGAAAAGAGAAAATAAGTTGTTCCCCCCTCCAATGACCTACTAGCTACGTCCCACCGTTAATAGTACAATTTATTTAAATGTAGCCTTTAGAGATATAGATATATACATACACAAAATGGAAGAGACCCCAGTAACCATTACTCATCTATCAATAGTAACATAGTAAATGACAGCAGATAAAGACCTGAACAGTCCATCCAGTCAGTCCTGTAATTACATGCATTACAATTTCATGATTAAAATATCTTTTTTTTCTTTGTTATTTCTGGGCCATAGACCTTAGAAGTCCACTTGGTACTGTCCTTAGGTTCTAACTGCTGGAGTTGCCACTGAAGTTCACTCCAGCCTATCCAAACCAACTGCTTTGCAGGATTCAGACCATTGAAAGTTTGCCCATTCATATTCTAATAAGAGATTCTACTGTTCATCCCACGCTTTTTAAAATTCTGTTACCATTTTCTTCTCCACCATCTCCCTCAGGAGGGCATTCTAGGCATCCAACACCCCCTCCGTGAAAAATAAATTTCCTACTCTTAAATCTATCACTTCAACCTCTAATTTTACCAATTTCCCTTCTCTGGCAAAGATTTGGTCCTATATTAACACCTTTCAAATATTTAAATGTCTTTTCCCTCCTCTCCTCCAGAATATACATGTTGAGGTCCTCCAGAGTATATATGTTGAGGTAATTACAGGTAAATATTAAAAACTTCCATATGAAGGACTGTGACTTTTATTTTAAATTAATATGGAATAAAAGAATGTCAATATACCACCACCTCTGGTGGAGCCATGAAGAAAAATGAAGGCCTCCACTGGGTGGAGAACATGGGTTTGAGGATTTTTTCTGAAGAAAAAAAATGGAGGTTTTTAGGACCAATGATTAAATTAACCACACTGTTGAAACCGATGGATAAGAAGAGGTTAAAGAGGACTTTTTCCTCAGTTTTAAATTATATATTAAACAAATTTTGCCACTTGAACAATTCAGATTATAGAACTGAAATTGTAATCTATTTCCAGCAAATAGTTCTATAATTGCTTATTTTTCAATAACATAACATAAAATACTCTTAATTATAAAGCCAATTGTTTGAGTTTCTGTTAGTTTTTTTTATTAAATAAAAACTTTAAATCTCTACATTGAATCAGGTTATTTTATATAGCATGCATACTTAGACTGAACCTCCATTAAAACTGTGCTGAATTCAGATGTACACAACTGTTCGATGTATTCTAGACCTTTTGTTTCATTAAAGTATTTCCTTTGTACGGTAGTGAAAGTTACATTCTAGGAATAAAACAGATTTTAAAATATTGATTATTAAAACATTTTTACAAATTTTCCTTCGTTTATAAAAAAAACCAAAACTAGCACAGTTAAAGCCCCATTTTACACAGAATGGTTAAGAGAGGATTTGGGATGTCCAGGTCAAGACATTTTCAATTCCCAAGTTATTTTACCAAATGCACTGCTGAACACAGAGCATTTTGTAAAATATACAGCAATTTTTACAAATCTGCACACATACAAAAGGAGCAGCACTCAAGTGAAAAAGTAGCCTAATGGTTAGTGTAGCAGACTGAAATCCTGAGGAACTGGGTTCAGTTGCCACTGCATCTCCCTGTCACCTCAAGTCATTTAACTTAAAAAAAAAAACAAAAAAACCCCAAAAAACAAAAAAAAACTTAGATTGTGAGCCCACCATATAAAAAAAAAAATAAAATAAAAATATACACAGTGCTGTGTACAACTAGTAGCACTACAGAAATAATTAGTAGAACATAAGAGTTGCTATTACTTGGACAGACAAAGAGCCTGATTCTCTAAAAGTGCGTCCCGATTTTAGGCAGCTGTAGGCGTCCTACAGCTGTCTAATCAGCCAATCGGGATGCACGTTTTTAAAAAAAAATGCTCCCCAGGCAGGCCGCCTATATTGAAGGCGAGGCCCGCAAGACACCTAGGCCCTGATTCTGAATAGGACGCCCGGGAGAGGCGTCCTATTCAGAATCGGCCTAAACTAAACCCCGATTCTGTAACCGGCGTCCATGTTACAGACGCGGGTTAGAGAAACGGGTTAGATTAGACACGGCCCGCTACACTTATCGTGGCAAGGGATCTCTCTGCCGCTATAAGTATAGCGAGCCGCGGCCCCCTGACCAGGAGGGTGCCCAAACCCTCTGCCCGAAGACGCACCCCCCCACACTACCGACCGCCCCCCCGACATTACCGATCTCCCCCCTCCCCCCAACAATATCGATAGCTGGCAGGAGGGTGCCCAATCCCTCCTGCCCGAAGACGCACCCCCCCCGACACTACCAACCGCCCCCCCCGACACTACCGACCGCCCCCCCCCGACATTACCGATCCCCCCCCGACAATATCGATAGCTGGCAGGAGGGTGCCCAATCCCTTCTGCCCGAAGACGCACCCCCCCCGGCGCTAACCCCCCCCCCAAAACCTCCACTCCACCAAACCTGTTCTTAGAAGGGTCTTGCATTTCTTGAGCCGGCAGGCACGCCTCGTCTCATCGAAATGAAGCGGGCCCGCCCCTTCCCGGCCCATCCCACCGAAGCCTAAGGCCTGATTGGCCCAGGCTCTAGAAGCCTGGACCAATCAGGCCTTAGGCATAGCGGGTCCGCCCATCCCCACTAAGTCTAAGGTCTGATTGGCCAATCAGGCCTTAGATTAAGTGGGGATGGGCGGACCCGCTATGCCTAAGGCCTGATTGGTCCAGGCTTCTAGAGCCTGGGCCAATCAGGCCTTAGGCTTCGGCGGGATGGGCCGGGAAGGGGCGGGCCCGCTTCATTCGACGAGACGAGGCGTGCCTGCCGGCTCAAGAAATGCAAGACCCTTCTAAGAACAGGTTTGGTGGAGTGGAGGTTTTGGGGGGGGGTTTAGCGCCGGGGGGGGTGTGTCTTCGGGCAGAAGGGATTGGGCACCCTCCTGCCAGCTATCGATATTGTCGGGGGGGGATCGGTAATGTCGGGGGGGGCGGTCGGTAGTGTCGGGGGGGCGGTTGGTAGTGTCGGGGGGGGGGTGCGTCTTCGGGCAGGAGGGATTGGGCACCCTCCTGCCAGCTATCGATATTGTTGGGGGGAGGGGGAGATCGGTAATGTCGGGGGGGGGGGCGGTCGGTAGTGTCGGTAGTGCCGGCTCAAGACGTGTAAGACCCTTCTAAGAACAGGTTTGGTGGAGTGGAGGTTTGGGGGGGGTTAGCGCCGGTGGGGTGCGTCTTCGGGCAGGAGGGATTGGGCACCCTCCTGCCAGCTATCGATATTGTCGGGGGGGATCGGTAGTGTCGGGGGGCGGTCGGGGGGGTGCGTCTTCGGGCAGAGGGTTTGGGCACCCTCCTGGTCAGGGGGCCGCGGCCCGCTATACTTATAGCGGCAGAGAGATCCCTTGCCGCAATAAGTATAGCGACCGCGTCTACTTACAATGTAGGCCAGCATTTTGCTGGCCTACATTTTAAGCTTCTCCTCTACTAGGGAGACGCGTAGGGCCGCCTAGGTTCAGCCTAAGGCCCGCCTAAGGCCCTTAGACTAGCTTAGGCATCTTGCGAGTCTCCCTAGGCTCCCGGAGGTGCCTTCAGGCTTGCCTGGGGAGCATTTTTTTTAAAAAAACGTGCATCCCGATTGGCTGATTAGACAGCTGTAGGTCGCCTAAAATCGGGATGCACTTTAGAGAATCAGGGCCAAAAGGTCTATCAAGCCCAGTATCCTGTTTCCAACAGTGGTCAACCCAGGTTACAAGTACCTAGCAAGATCCCAAAGAGTAAAATAGATTTTATGCTGCTAATCCTTGGAATAAGCAGTGGATTTCCCAAAGTCCATCTTAACAACAGCTTAAGGGCTTTTGTTTTAGTAGTATTATTTCCAATTACATCATATTGTAAATCCTTTGGGTCAGGAACATATTGTTCAGTAGCATCATAAAAATAAGGATTATTTCAAACAAACAATTATATATGTAAGTGGAGTCAATTAAGGGGCAAAGGCCTTCCCGTACATCAGGAACACACAGTACCGCCTGTCTGATTCAAAAGTAGAAGAGAAAAGAATGCAACTCCTACAGGAAGTGGGAAGGTATGTGAGAATACTAGTCCTGATGTCCGTGGAGAACACCTGCTACAAATGAGTAGCTTCACTTTCTCCGAGGACAAGTAGGACTTAGATTCTCATATGTGAGGATTCCTTAGCTACCAGGCTTACCACAAAAATCAACAAACAGTTCATAGGGACTTGCAATGGCAAAGCCATTTCACTCCAATAAAACTAAAACCCAAAACAGGCCTGAAGGTTGTGGAGGTGCAGCCTGGAACAAAAAAAAAATAGAGTGGGCCTAGGAAGGTGGAATGGGATTCTAGATACAGTAGAATTTCAGTTATCCAGCACTCATGGGGATTGATGGATGATTGATGGATGCTGGATAACTGTTTTTCTGGTTGATTAAGAGTGCTGTGTTAGAAACCTTGTCCAACAGATCTCAATCCCTCCCCCCTCCCACCCTGAAGCAACAGCATGGCAGCAGTCTTGAGCCACAAAAAACCCCTCCCTCCAAGCCCCGAAGCAGCGGAAGCAGCCGACGGTCCTGAGTTGTGAAAGCCCTCTCCTCTCCCTCCCACTATTGTGCCACAGGATACAGTCTAGACATTATTTTGGCTACCTTTAAAAGAGCCCTCAGGAGCATCCCAGTGTTCTGTGACTGAAACACTCTTATCAGGATGCCAGGGAAAAGACATGGGCTGTGCCCTTACGCCACTCAGAATAGAACACTAAGTGGAAGGGGCCTGTAGAAGTCCAACTGTAACTCTCACAGGGAGGGAGTCAGTAATGAGCTCTTATAGCGCCAAAGGCTTGAACAGCCAGCATACTGTGGGATCCTCCCCTTGGATGAGGGCCACCATCATTTCCTATGTACTTGCTCCTGTTTACGACCCTATATCTCCTAGCAGGGAAGACTCACTCTGTGATAGCAAGGGCATACAGACATCCCTCGCTCTCTGAGTCCCTGTCAGAAAGGTCCACTCTAGACAGCCACTATCAATGACTGATACACCCTGGAAGCCCAAGCCCCCTTGCGCAACCCCTGGCTTGCTGCCAGATCCCCGCTATCCAAAATAAGCTCTTCACATGAAATTAACAAATTCAGGAGAAAAGTCTCTTTTAGGCATCACATAGTTCCCTATAGGTAATTCCACCTTGTGTCTCTTGGACTCCGCAGCTTCCATGCTCTTACGCTTAGGTATACCTCTGTTCCAGGGCTCCAGGAGGGATTTTCTCGTGGTAGACAGACCTCCCAAAGGTTCCTCAGCCCTGGAGACCAAAGGGGAGGCTAAGCCTGCCGCTCCCACATCCCCTTCACTATGCTGCATGGCACATGGCACAAGAGTGCTCTTCCAGCATCCATCAAGCACAAACCTGGCATGAATTAGGAGTAAAAGAGCCTAAGGACTCCATGCCTGCAAGTTTTGAGGCAAAATGAAATTTGGAGCATCTGGAAAACTTTGGAAAAAAAATTGGGAAATCTAAGATGGCTGCCACGGCAGCGTTTTGGTGTCAAAAACAGCTTAAAAATCACCTTAGCTAAAAGTAAAATAAAATTCAAAATTAAATACGAGCAGAAAACATAAGCCTGGCTTCTAGGAAGAAAGACTGAGGAGCTAGGATACTGGCACAGTGATGAGGCATGAGGGGGAGGGATTTAAGTCTCTGAAATTTTGAGGCTTCCTACAAAGTAATGGTGGGTAAAGGGAAATAACCCACTGGTCCCAGAATAAAGTGGGATTGAACAAGAACAAACATTACCATTGAACGGTAAAACATATCAAATAAAAGCAACAGCTTGAATATCAGTGGAGTTCAATTATCTCTTTAGAATCTATTTACAAACTGCTTCTGAACCCATAGTCCAACTGGCACAGAAGTCCTAGCTATGGAGAGGACAATGAAGCATAAGGCAGAAAACAGGCACATTAGAAATTATCGAGTAGGGGGTTAAGCACATCATTCCTATATACTGAATAAGATATCAAGCTAAGAACCTAATCTCTTTTTCCAGTACAATAAGAATGGTATGCTGAGCCTTAGGGATGTACCTAAGCAGTCACCGAAGTCCCATATGGGAGAGATACGCCTGCCTTCAGTACTGAGGCTCCAGAAGCGGAATCCTTTTGTGCTGTCACATTCACCCTATAGAATTTAGTGAAAGTATGCAGGGAAAACCATCTACATATCTACATATCTCTTCCAGAGGTATCGTGCTCGATTCCATCCAGGAGGCTACATCTCTGGATAAATGTGCTTTCAACGACACCGGTGGTTGTTTGCCCCAGACAATGCAGGTGGAGGAGATCGCTATCTGAATCTACTGGGAAATGGTGGCCTTGGAGGCTGGTCTGCCTTGGGTTGACTCTTTGGTCAAGACAAAGATGGTCTGAAAGCTAAAACTCATTAGTCACATCTAGGTAATGCAAGAAAACTCTGCAGATGTCCAGCTGCTTTAAAGCCTTATCTTTCCTCTTAGAACCCTTAGGTTGAAAGGCTGATAGCCTTACTTCCTGGTTGATGTGAAATGCTGAAAAAGCCTTTGGCAAAAAGGAAGGTACTGAAGGGGGCAGCAGACTCTTGGGAGGAGGAAGAGGTTTCAAAAGCTGTGATTGATATCTTTCGGCAGTATGCTCACGAGAATGGACAGAGTTTCCTAAGGTTCAGCATACCATTCCTATTGCACTGGAATGCGAGATTATTATGCCTTCTTGTCCTAAGAGTATACCATTAATCTACCTAATTCATTAACAATAATGATTATTCCTCTTAAATAGTTTATTTTCATCAGGTAGACTTGACATCATAAAAATTTAGGCATGCCTTAAAATAAACAACTTTCAAAAAGTCATCCCAAAGAAACCTTTCTTTTTAAAATGTTTTTAATTATTGAAAAAATTCTTACCTTGAAATTTTCTGTTATCAGACTAAATAGTTTGGTTGTATTCCCCTTATCACAAGCAGTGTTTGACATTATTATTTCTAATGGTGTCAAAATCTTGAGCTTGGTGATTACCTAGAACAATATTTCAAAGCTGAATTAAAATATTCAGAAATATCAATATATTTTCAGAAATACATTCAAACCTCAGTTTGCAAGTAATGCGGTTTGCGAGTGTTTTGCAAGATGAGCAAAACACTTATCAAACTTTTGTCTCGCAAACTGAGCGCCGCCCTGATAAACGAGCACTTACAGCTGCAGGCAGCACCGCTTCAAGATGCCTCTTCCGTCCGCCAGCCAGCCTTCCGCACCACGTTGGAGAACCCCTGAGCCCACGTAGCCGAGCGCTGTCCCACATGCGTATTGCGTATAATCACGTACCACATCAATGTGGAAGGTATTTGGTATGGAAGGCTGCCATCTCCTTGAAGCGGTACTGCCTGCAGCTGTACAGGGACCCCGATGGTTGTGCTTGGCTGGCCACCTACAAACTGCAGCACCCAACAGGTACGCACCCCTGGCCAACCCCTTGCCGCTTCCTCACAATTCCTTAGCACCTTTTGGGTTGTAGAACGAATTGTCAGCATTGCCATTTTTTTTCTATGGGAAACTTTGCTTTGATATAAGAGTACTTTGGATTACAAGTATGCTTCTGGAACAAATTATGCTCGAAAACCAAGGTACCACTGTATTAGCTTTGTTAATAAAGCTCACCTGGATTCCTCTCAACGTACATGACAACAAAGGTAGCCACCCCCTTTCTGCCACATGGAACACAGCTGTCCATTTAGAGAAATAATGAAATCATTGGATAAACAGCATGAATTCTTGTATTAAAACAGCTAATATAAAAAACATTTTAGCCTGAAGAGTTGAAGAAGTTCAGGCTAAAGGGTCAGGGAGAGACATACAGTAGAGAAGGGAAAGAGTGGTTGAGCTTTCAAAGAAATGTTAAGGGAGGGATGGTTCAGAGAAAGGTTAAAGGTATTGGGACTTGTATACCACAGTCAAAGCAGTTTACATACAGGTATTTAAAGCATTTTCCCTGTCTGTCCTGGCAGGTTCACAAGATATTCCAAAGTTGCAGAAGGACATTGTTAAGACTAGGTATCCAAGTGGCAGATTTCCAACGTGATCAAATGCAAAGTGATGAACTTAGGCAGGGCACAATTTGTAGACCAAAAAGGAAGTGGAGATGCAGATGTGGAAAAGGCCAGAGGCAAGAGCAGCAAGAGTAGAGGGAATGAATTAGGGAGCTCCCTCCTCTTCTCTGTAGGCTTACTGAAAACATCACCTCTAATGCTCTGGTTCTGAAGTCTACACAAAGTGGCAGATTTAAGCTCTGTGCATACGGAAGATTTTTGAGCTATACGCCACAAATGTTAGGTTACACTGTTTGGTTTGGCAGTTGCGATATAAATTGAAACAAATGCACATATGCTGAGTAGAATGAAGTCAGTTTGTATAAGTACTAGAGAGGCAGCTTATATTCATTATACCCCGAAGAAGACCCGTTTGGGGTTGAAATTCCCACAAAAAGGAAGGGCGTAGGGAGTCGTTAAACATCAATGTTGATGGTGGCAGGATCCACCAAATTTCAAGATAAGTGTTGCCTTTCAATTAGAATTAAAAGTTTTTTGTTCTCATGATTTCTAATGTTTTTAAAGAAAAGATATTGATGGGTAATATTCATTTTCAAAATAAATTGAAGGATTAAAAATAAACATTTAAAAGGGATTGGTATGGAAGTGGTGGATATAAATGATTATAAAAGTATACAAGACAGGAACTTGAAATGATATATATATATCATAAGAGATTCTAAAGACTGATGTCTGTATAGTTATGATATGCCAACCACAAGTTTAATTGTCCAGAGAGGGAATAAAAAGAATATCAATAGAGATATATATAGATAGATAGATATATAAAAAAGTGTAAGTCAGAAATTGATGACAATAGTTTATTTGTTATCATAACGTTTATAATTTGTTTGATAAATTCATTACTAAAATCGTTCAGGTTTTGATCATCTGGATACCCCCTTTTTTTCGCTATAAATAATTTGACATGGGGGGTTGATGTTTTAAGGCTTTATTCTGTAATGTCATCGGAGAATGGCAGGTACAAATCTAGCCTTCTTACTGGACAGACTAGAATGGGTCATGCTTTATCTGCCCATCAGTTACTATGTTAAGAAATGTCCGAGCTACCTCAACTTCACAGAAGTGTGTAATATTTATATTTTCAAAATATCATATAAACTTACCTTATAGTCCAAAGATATTTTTGACCAGCAATTTTTAACCTGTTAATTTTCCATAACTCAGAATTTCATCAAATAATATCAAGGTTTTACCTTAGCATATGTTGTATTGTCAGCAAACTGGGACAGTATCACCTCAGGATTTTTTAAATCAATGCTAGCCATTCCTATTTCACCTCTGGCAAGTCCTCTTCCTTCCACTACAGCGATAATAACTGATGCAGCAGAGTAAGCAGAGACTGCAGATGAAGATGTAACTGTAATAAAGGAAGGCAAATTTATAACTGATTCACTTAAATAGAGTGTGTTTTTGTGGCATATGCATAAATACTCCATATACCAATGAACATTGTCTCAATTTTCCACCCTCCTAGTTCTCCACCTGCAATAAAGCCAGTCTTACCCCCTCTTCTACAAAGCCGTGCAGCAACAGCCCCGAAGCCCTTTAAATCTCGATGGACTTTGGGGCCATTACCGCGCAGCTTTGTAGAA
The DNA here is from genome assembly GCF_902459505.1 of Geotrypetes seraphini. Lineage (NCBI taxonomy): Eukaryota > Metazoa > Chordata > Amphibia > Gymnophiona > Dermophiidae > Geotrypetes > Geotrypetes seraphini. The sequence goes on from NC_047095.1 coordinate 39,332,797, forward strand.
GAGGGGATTAGTGTCTCCATTCTAACTTCTAGCATTGTTCTGGCATGACCCAATGATGTGTCACAGTCAGAAGCACCAGAATAGCTGTAAAAATTAAACTGTCAGTGCTGGAAGAGGGGCCAATGAAGACCTTTGATGCTTCGATGCACAATCTCGATATGAAGAAGGACGTTGATGCTTTGATGATGATCAAGGAAGATCACCAGCATCGGGAACGAGAGCGTTGATGCCTTTTGGATACAGACTGATGCTCCAAAGATAAGCATAGACATCACCTGCAAAATAACAGTACATAGAATTCCCTTCTTATGCAAATCTGTGCAGCGGAGGTCATAAGATAAAGTCCAAAGTCTATTAGCAGAAATTAAGAAACTAGAGCTGGAATGCTGTGCCATGGCCAAGGTCGAGAAGAGACTTTCAAATCTGAAGGTGCACATCAGGAAGGCAATAGTATCCAGGAGCCATGATCTGGAATCCATCTTCCATCAGAAATGAGCCTGCCCGAAGTACTCGATACATCACAGAAAAAGGATAGGAGCGAAGAGAGTGGAAAGAAGAATGGTGAAGCCCTAATGTCTTCGATATCGCTCCGATGAAAAGAAGCTGCCACCAAATCTACGTGATGTGAAGCTCTGATAAGAGTAAGCAGGTGATGTGGAGTTGACTCATAAGCTTATTTGACTTGTTCAAAGAGCTCCAGATCTGTCTCGGTTGAATTCCAGACAAAATGCCAAGTCCATTCAATGTATTAGAACAGGGTGTCAAAGTCCCTCCTCGAGGGCCACAGTTTTCAGGATTTCCCCAATGAATATGCATGAGATCTATTAGCATACAATGAAAACAGTGCATGCAAATAGATCTCATGCATATTCATTGAGGAAATCCTGAAAACCTGACTGGATTGCGGCCTTTGAGGAGGGACTTTGACACCCCTGTACTAGAACATCATCGATAGTGTTGCCCTGATGTAAAACCAAAATCTATAATGTGTGGCTGCAAAAGTCTACCCTTAGATTGAGCCGGTACTAAGGAAGCAGTAACAACAACAAATCCCTTTCGGCATAATACATGGAGGTATTCCTCGATGATGTACACCCGAACCCTTGAATCCAGTACCGGTACCATCCATAAAGACTCGATGATCATCGATGCTACGATGAAATAAGAACCTGGAGAATTTTTAATTTAATTTAATGTGGTTTCTTATATACCACTAAATCTCCCAAAGAATTTGAGGTGGTTTACAAAACAATTAAATTGACTTAAGTAATGGCCAAAGATCTAATCAGGTACTTTGAATTTCCCTCTCTGTCCCAACGGGCTCACACTCTAACTATAGTACCTATGAAAGAAATAATTACAGTGGAACCTTGGTTTACGAGCATAATTCGTTTCAGAAGCATGCTCGTAAACCAAAATACTCGTATATCAAAGCGAGTTTCCCCATAGGAAATAATGGAAACTCGCTTGATACGTTCCCTCCCGAGGGCAATGGCGTTGCTCACTCCCCCATCCCGCTCGAACTGGCACCCCCTCCGCGTGATCCAGCACCCCCCACCCAAACAACTTGAAACTTACCCTCCGTCTGGCACCGGCACACAGCCCACAGGATGTGCCGGTGCCGCTTGAAGAACTTCCTGCCTCTGCCGGGCCTTGAGCATGCATCTGCGCATGCTCAAGGCCTTCTAATTCTCCCTCTCACCGAGATTCTCGGAGATCTCCGAGAATCTCAGCGAAAGGGAGAATTAGAAGGCCTTGAGCATGCACAGATGCATGCTCAAGGCCCGGCAGAGGAAGGAAGTTCTTCAAGTGGCACCAGCTCGTCCTGTGGGCTGCGTGCCGGTGCCAGACGGGAGGTAAGTTTCAAGTTGTTCGGGTGAGGGGTGCCGGTTTGAGCGGGGGGGCCTTTGCGAGCGGGGGGAAGCGATACCGATTCTCAGGGGGAGGGGGTGCTCGCAAATCGAGTCATCACTCTGTTTGCGAGACAAGTTTTGTGAGAATGTTTTGCTTGTCTTGCAAAACACTCGCAAACCGGGTTACTCGCAAACCGAGGTTTGACTGTACTTACATTTACCTATAAAAGAGAAGGAAGATGGAAAACATAATACAATGAATTCAATACTATAGGTGTGTAAAAGGCACATCAGAAGGGAAAACTTCAAAATCAAAGAACCTCAAAGAAAAACTCCTAAAAATAAAAGCAGGAAAAAAATAGCAAAATTAAACAAGCCCCCCAAAAATAAAGCAAAACGAAAATTAAAAATAAAATAAAAATAAACCCTCAAACTCTGTCAGCTTCTAATTCCATGTCCCCAATCGAGCTAGGCCGATACCATAAAAGCAACTCCACCACTTCAATTTCCTTGCTCCTGAAAGGTTAGAACCAAATACTGCAGCTCCACCAGCCCGCTCTGAAATGGCAGAGCAAAGAGAGGTGGGCCGTCTTCCCATGGCACTCTAGAAGAAGTTGTAGGCTGGGAGCTGGCTGCAAGTGGAGTCTCTGGGCTGAAGGCTGGGTTTAAGAGGTATCCTCTATGCCATCATTTATGACTGCAGCAGCAGTCATAAATGATGGTTCATTTTAGATGATTTGTTAGATGACCTCTTTTGGGATTGTAGATCACACATCTGAGTCCCTCCGTGTTACTGTGTTGAACCAGCTGATAGAATCCCCATGAAGAGAAGCAGTTAGGACAGTCAACACAGCTATTAAAGGATTACTTGTGTTTAGTGAGCATGCTAATAAAAGAAACACCAAATTAATACAATACCTGAATATCCTGTCTGCGGAGTTCGAAATTTGCAAACTGATCTTGCATAGTGGCTACCAGCAGAAAGTGGTGTTTTTCTGGTATTGTCATAGGCCTTTAATGAAGCAGAACTTGTAACAGTAGTACAATTGAATGTGCTAATATTTTCCACAAAAGAACTTTTGTCTCCCAGATAAGAATCTAGTTAAAAAAAAGAAAAAGGCTTAAACACGGGTTTTAACTAAACATATATAGGTAACCAGATAGGCCTGCTTCCTTATTTCATGGTAATATTTATGTATTTATTTATTTTAAAAATGTCTATTCTAACTATCAACTAGGCGAATTACAAAATAAACGTACATAAAGGCCCAGATTCTATAAACAGTGTCTAAATGGCACCTAAGTCCCACCTAACGCTGAGCAGGACTTAGGCATCCAAACCAAGTGGTTAATGAGCCATTTAAGGGTCTTAACGAGCGATAATTGCCACATGGACGTCTAAAGGATGTGAACGTCACTTTGTAGGTGCCTCCACAATTTCATAGACGCCCATTGGGAAAACTCGCGCCTAACGGAATAGACATGGGTGTGATTTCAATATGGGTGTCCTTTGATTCATTTATATAATGCTGAGTTACCTAGGGCATCCATCTCATGCCTATATTATAGGCAAATGAAAACCAGGTCTACTTTTCAGCATAGTCTGAGCTTCAGATAGACCTGAATTCTATAGATGGAACTCTCTCTGAGTTTTTATTTTTGCTTTATTAAGCTCAAAATACATTTAATAAGGCACCACATATACAGGGCACATCAAAACAGATATATTGCATGCAAAACCTTCTATTTTTGTGGACAAATAGCAATGTTATTTGCTAATTAGAGGAAAAGATCCATTAACTGACACATAGCACATGAAAAAAACAGCTTTATATTTCTTGCGAAAAAGCTACCCTTTTTTTCCGATTAAACAGTTCTCCAATCAGCTCTTTACTGAAAGCAAGGAAAGCACATGAAAAAAATATATATATGCTGCTGCAGAGAACTGGAGGACTTCAGGAGTTTGAAGCAGGCACTCTCGCGGACAACTGCTGTCATCAGCTGTGTTGGGAAAGGCCCCCACAGGCACTTTAAAAGATCTTCCCGCTGCGGAACACGAGCCAGTGGTTGCATGTTTGGAGAGCTGAGGACTGGAGCTCAGGTTTATGGTTGCCTCTTTACTAAATTAGCTGATTTGAATAGGTGTTTTGCTTTTGATAATTATGAGGAAAAGGAAGGCAAAGATAGTTTCCTCGGCAGTAGGGTCAATAGATAGATTTTTACAATTACCTCTAATATAAATGCTGAGAATGTAAGTTTGTCTGAACCAGCCTCAATATCATCTGGTGAGCCTATGCCACCTCTACAACCACTTATAAGGGTTGAGGGGAGTTTTGATTCTGTCTCCAGAGTTGGGATTGAATCATCTCCCCCACAATTATCTGTAGGAACTACAGGTGTGTTTTCTTTAAAGCCCGGAGTTATGCCATCTCTTCCCCAAACCTTGGTCCCCATCCAGATGGATGTGGGACCAAGGGCTCCTTTTACTAAGCCGCATTAGGGCATTAACGCGAGGAATAGCGCACGCAAAATTGCCACGCACGCTAGACGCTAACACTAGCATTGAGCTGGCATTAGTTTTAGCCGCATACTGCGGGTTTAACGCGTGCTAAAATGCTACGTGTGCTAAAAACGCTAACGCAGCTTAGTACAAGGAGTCCCAAGTATTGCAGCCCTCACACAGGATAAGGCAATTACCATGCAGGATGTTTGGCTTGTAGTAAGCTAGATAGTCTTCCTTACATACTACTGTCTCAAAACTTTGTCAATTTTCCACTGATAAAACTTTGAAAGTAAACTCTCAGGAGTCCCAGCTACACTTGATTGAAAAGAGATTGGATAAGGTAGAAGCTTCAGTTACTACTTTACAATCTGTTGCAAAATCTAATATAAAAGATAGTGCTTCATTGCACTTTCAACATGAAAAGATAGAAAATTTATTAAGAAACAGAAACCTTAGATAATAATAATAATAGGATCCAAGATGGCCGACGGTCCCAGACGCTGAGTAGCACGCCGGAGAAGACTGATTGGAAAAATTTTCTTTTTGGAGCGATTACTTACTTGAGATGCCGAAGAGGAGAGGCCGCAGCGCCGCTGGAGCCTCGCGGCGTTCAGCGGTCCCCTCTTTCGGCAATATTGAAGAGCTCCTGCGTCGGATGCAGGATACCCCGGCAGCGTCGGCATCCCCCCCGCTGGAGACGCCTCAGAGAGGCGGAAATGAGGTGATCTCCTTGGGGCTAGAGACTACGCTGAGCCCCGACGCTAGGGCACCTCCCCCACCTCCTCAGGTTACCAGCTCCCCACGAGTGGAGGAGCTCCCGGAAGAAGGCAAGCACCTACCCTCGGAGGCCAGGAAGAACAGAGAGGGGAGCGTGGAGATGGACTCCCTGAGTTTTCAGGTGAGTCCAAGAAGTACTGAGGATTCGGAAACATCAGGGATCATTTCAGTCCAGCAGAAGGATTGCCAGAAACAGCTGATAACCGGTGAGACTATTCAAATTTCCAATCTTTCATATGCTATTGATAAACCCAGAGAGGTAACACTGGATTCAATCTGGGATTTAGTTGCTGACCTAGCCAAGTCTGTTAAGCCCCAGCTTTTGCAGCTGGAAAATAAAATTACTCTTCAAGAAACTGAGATAAAAAATATAAAAGTTGAAATTGACGAATCCAAGAACTCAATTGTGAATATACAACAGGAGTTAAAAGCATCAAAACAGCTTAATGAAGCAATGGTAAAAGATAACACAAGTTTGCGTAGAAAATTGGAAACTTTGGAGAACTTTTCACGTAATAATAATCTCCGTCTGATTAATTTTCCTAAGATAGCCTCGGTGACACCTAGAGATATGTTGAAACGTTATATGGTAGAGATTTTGGGTATTCCAGAGGATACATTACCACCATTTACTCAAGTATACTACCTACCAATGAAAACTACTAAATTACCACTTAAACAACAGGAGGACAATCAACCACTTAATGTTTCAGCAATCTTGGAACTTTCGGACAGAGAGCTTGCATCTCCGGCAACATTGCTTCTTACGGTGGCTCTTGCACCAGATAAAAACTGGCTGCTTAGATTGTAATTTAGAAATAAAATGAAAGAATTTCTTGGACATAAAATATTAATGTTTCCAGATTTGGCACGGGAAACCCAGAGAAGAAGGCGAGAATTTCTTTTGATGAAACCAGGTGTTATATCTCTTGGAGGGACTTTTTTTCTACGACATCCTTGCAAATGTGTAATACAGTACCATATGAAGAAATATGTATTCTTTGAGCCATTCCAGTTGACAGCCTTTCTGGCAGGAACTCGATTGGATGAAGGGAAATCAAGCGAGGTGCAATTGAATTAATGATATCCTTCCTCAGCTAAGGGATTTTGTTTTCCTAATATTTGAATTGATATTTGTTAGCATTTGTTAATATGTCCGCCTCATCCTTCTTGGATCTAATTTAGAGGACTTGAGCTGAATTTAAGCTAAACATTTATTTTATTTATTTGATTATTATGTATTTTACCTATGAGTATTATTTTCCTGCTTTTCTTCAACTTTCTGTACAAGTGGATACTTGATTTATAAAATGTAAAATTTGATAAATATAAAATAAAAAAAAAATAAAAAAAAAGAAACAGAAACCTTAGATTTCTTAACTTCCCAATCTCTCATTGCCTAGCTCCTTTGGAGCTCCTGAGAATGTATTTTAGGGATATTCTTCAGTACCCTCTTGTAGATTCTTTTGTTCCTGATAATATTTACTACATTCCCAGGGGCTCAAAGAATATAGTGGAGGAAGGTCAAGTGGACCAAGTTAATGAAGCCTCCATTTGAACCAATTATAGCTCATCTCAAGTATCTTACTTGGAAAGTTGTTTTTCTCATCTTGTTAACTTCTGCCAGAAGAGTGAGTGAACTTCAAGCATTAGGGGCAGATCCACTGTTTACAGTGTTCCACCATGATAAGGTTGTGCTTCGCACCCATCCAAAGTTCTTACCAAAGGTTGTCACTGAATTTCATCTCAATCAATTGATTGTGCTTCCAGTATTTTTTCCCAAGCCTCATTCTCATCCTGGAGAAACGGCTCTTCATACTCTGGCCTGCAAACGAGCTTTGGCTTACTATTTGCAAAGGACTAAATCACATAGATCATCTCCCCAGCTTTTAGTCTCCTTTGATCCTAACAAGTTGGGGGCATCCTGTATCCAAGAGAACGATTTCAAATTGGTTGGCTGCTTGCATCTCGTTCTGTTATGTTCAGGCTGGGCTGCAACTGAAGAGTCGGGTCACAGCCGATAAAGTTTGAGCTTTGGCAGTTCAGTAGCTTTTCTCTGCTTTACTCCTATTGATGAAATATGCAAAGCTGCTACTTGGTCCTCGGTTCATACATTCACCTCTCATTACTGTCTGGAAACTTTTTCCAGACGGGATGGGCACTTCGATCAAACAGTATTACAAAATTTATTTTCCTAAAATAAGGCCAACACTCCCACCATCCCATTCTGGTTAGCTTGGAGGTCACCCACATGTGAGAATATGTTGCCTGCTTGTCTGGGATAAAGCACAGTTACTTACCATAACAGGTTTTATCCAGGGACAGCAGGCAGATATTCTCACAAACCACCCACCTCCCCTGGTTGGCTTCTTAGCTGGCTTACTGAGGAGCCGTGTGCCTACGTCGGGCGATAAGGCACTCGCGCATGTGCAGTGCAGTCAGTCGCAAACTTTCTAAAGTTTTTAAAGTGCTGGTGCACTTTTTCAGCTGTCCATTCCAGGGCTCTGTGGATGACATCACCCACATGTGAGAATATCTGCCTGCTGTCCCTGGATAACACCCGTTAAGGTAAGTAACTGTGCTTTCTTGCTCCGGTCTTTTGATCAAGGGTTTTCTCATTAGATGTATGTTTTTTTGGGCTTAGTCTATAATATTATTCCTTGATTCTGCCTTTATTTTATCACTGTTCTTTTTATGTTTCCTCATATCGTCTTTTTAGTATTCACATGATTCCTTCATTTGCTGTCTGGATCTGTAAGGGTTCTGGGGCTTATTTTTCATACGTTGCTTTATTTACAGTGTTATCTTCAATTTTATATTGCTCTCTAAGATTTTATTTATTTGCATTGATACTTTGAACCTGACATTCCTAGATATGTACCATAGATTCCTCTTAATGTTTTTTCATTTACCTCTCCGTTCCACTCCCCACCTAAATGTTTGGCACATGTTTACTCGTATGCATGCACTGTAATCATTTAATCATTTCCTCATCTCGGCACATTTTTTGTCTCCTAGCCATTATATGTGGCTCTTCTCATTCTCTGGTTTCTATTCTCTGTATTCATTTCTAGCTTTTTATTGTCAAATTTCTTGTCTCTTATTTTTCTTGTCTCTACATTAGCCACAGCACATCACCTATTCACTGTTTTGTAATTTACACTGGTGACATCGCTTTCCATTTCCTTACACTTCCTTTTTTTATCATTAGGACCCCTGAGGAAGCTATTTACAACAGAAACAAGGACTATATTAGGTCCTCTCCTGACACAATGCCTGTGGATTTTATTTGTCATGTATACGTGTGAACTTGAATTGCCTACAATACTATTTTTGGATTTCATATGTTGATATAAATAAAGCACCTGCATCGAGGTACATTGATCCTGCAGTTCTTCTTGTTCATTGTAATTTATGTTCACCGCCCATCTGCTTTTTCAGCTTGACTTGCCAACCAGTGTGCCTGCATATCCCCTGCTTGTCTCCGGAGAAAGCAAAGTTGCTTACCTGTAACAGGTGTTCTCTGTAGACAGCAGGGGAATGCAGCCACACTTGCCCGCCACGTCCCCTCATCTCAACTTGTTATATTGCTAGAAACAAAACTGACAGAATGAGGGGAGGGGCTCCAGTTGTAGGGCATCCTACATATGCTCAGTAAGCCAAAAGCTTACTATAGTTAGGGCACAGACACACAGGCTCAGTCAAAGGATTTCACCAACAAGTGTAGCTGCATTCCCTTGCTGTCTATGAAGAACACCTGTTACAGGTAAGCAACTTTGTTTTCACCTCCCCGCGAAATGGTAAATGGCCTTCTTGTACAATCCCACTTTATTCCGAGTTCAGTGGGTCATTTCTGTCTATTCACCAGGACTTTGTAGGAATTCTCAAACTTCAGACTTCAACCCCCCCCCCCTTTCCCCCTCATACCTCATTACTGTGCCTGATCCTCAATCTTTCTTCCTTCAAGTCAGGTTGTAGGAGCTTATTTTTTCTGCTCGTGTTTGATTTCATGGAAATTTCAGTATTTAGCACTCACGGTTTTCGCCCTTGTGCTATGGAGGTTCCCTGCGGGGACATCATTGACTGTGGGAGATCGCAGACCTTTGGTGAAAGTCTGCTTCTAGGGGATTCCCTGCTTGGCAGTAAGCTCCCTGAACAACTTACATATCAGATCGGGACTCAGAGACCATTCCCTTGGGAGCTTGCTCACCCCAGGTTCATCCGCTGAGTGGTTCAGTGGAGGTGGGATCGGGATTGGAGCCAGACTGCGTTCCTAAGCAAAGCATCTGCGCGGTGTATCCAAGGGTGGCAGAGGTCTCAGGTTGTGGAAATCAAGCCGGTGGGGCAGTCAGAAGAGTTGAAATCCAAATTTTCAGTTCTTTGAGGCAGAGGATCTCCCTGTGAGCTGTTTCAGCTCTGTCTGCAGTGTTTTCCATTCAGCACATGTCACAGCGAGCACAGGCTGATGGCCTGAATCATCGATTTTGAGGGAGTCTTCAAAGAGGGTTTTGAGTGGTTTCCCTGCATGCCCTCCCCCTCCCCACCTCTAAGCCCCAAATCACCATTTTTTGAGGGATCCTGTGATTTTCCCAGGCTATTTTTAATCAAAATCGGCTCCCACAGCGGCCATCATGGATTTTTCACAATTTGAATTTAAAGTTATTTTTTATACTTCCAAGCTTCGTTTTTGCAAGAAAACTACATAGATGAAAAATAAAAACCAGACAGACCTGTCCATAACATAGTTACCAACAGGTCTACAGCAATTGGGTTTTAGGATCAGTAAAACCCGATGCTAATTAGCCATGTAATGTAAGAGAATCAATCGCTTGGTTATTTTGCATGGGGTTTTACTAATTTGCATGGCTGGATCGGAAAATGGGCGATCGAGGAGAAAAACACATGGTGGGCCATTTGTGAATCGGGTTGGTTAGCAGCGATCTTTGCTAAACCTGTGAAAACAGGTTTAGCAACCATCCCTGACTTTAGTGAATCCTGCCCAAAGCTCAACAAGGCCAGCCCTAAACAACTGCAGCCAAATCAAAACAATAGATCTTGACTATCATACAAACAAACAACTATCAGCACATTCTTTAATATGCATTTGTATAGGCTTTGGGTGAGGATGATTATTATATTTAAGTTTCCAAGTTTATTTATAATTTGATATTTATAATTTATTTATAATTTATAATTATCAAATTGGGGGGGGGGCATGGAAGACTGAAGACTATGGACCTGAATGAGGCTGGTTTTTTATCACTACCCTTGCACTGTCTCTGGCCAAACTCAATACCTTATATGAGTTATCTTAAGAAACACAGTGAAAAGGTTTGCACAACAATACAATCAAAGCAAAATCGCAACAAGTTACAAACCACGCCCCCTCCCCCCCCAAAAAAAAAAGCCACTTGTCATTACACTTCAGGGAAGAAATGCAAATTGACAAACGATTCCCTTTGCATTTGTTTTCTAAGTTTCATATACTGTATTTGCAAAATAAACACAAAAAAGTTCTTGAAATGGTTATTTAAAACTAGAAGACAAGGCGAATGAGGTATGAGGTGAGCAAATACCTCTGAGGAGGTCGGTACTGGTACCAGGGGTGACCCCGCTGCTGAGAGAATCCCTTCCGAGCCCTGGTTTCACCCACACAGATTTGTCCTCCGATAACAGCCCAGAGCCTAAGGCAGCGGGAACGCCAGGTGGCGCTGCGTCGGGCTGCGGGGTCTCCAGCAGTCCTAAGCGATATTTCGGCCGGCGTTCCTTCTCCGAAGAGGATGAACAACGGTCAGAGTAGGAAGCAGACGTTTCCTCAGCTATCACGCCGCCATCACTACGAAAGACGGTTTTCTTTATCATCTGGACGCTCCACCGACCTCTACTGTCTCACTAACGCCTTCCCTCCTCAAATCGTTAGTACCGTAGGTGGCGAACGCGGGAATTTTACGCGCGAGCTCACTTGCACTCCCGTCCTCGGGCTGAAGCACGTGCCAGAGGCTTGGTCCCTCGTGCGCGCGAAGAGAGTGTATAGAGTAGACCTATTACTGCCATGCAAATTGTTGGGTTAATTTCCAGGCTAACATCTGTTAACATTCATCTAGCAGCAGTGGCATATCATAGGTGGTTAGGGGCCTAGAATACTGTCTGTCCACCCCTGCCCGGGAGAAGTAATTTGTATTTTATTTGGCAACCCCAATTAGTTTGCCATGCACTAGGGTAATTCTGTAATAGGATGCCTAGGTAGCACTTATTGAATATGAGAAGATAAGCACTTACTTTCCTTTATTGCATACTAGCCTAACAGATAAAATATGTGCATATAATTTAGGCACAAGTAGGACTTAATTTGTGGGGGAACAACCTGGAACACACTTGTTTTCAACTTTCAGTGCAGAAGGGCTGTTCTGCTTTATCTCTTCCCTTCCAGGCAGCCGGCAGGGAGGGGGTAAGCCTGAAGCAGAGGAGAAAAGTCACTAATCTAGCTCCTCTTCTGCTGTTGGTTTTGGCCCACCCAAGTCTTTCCTGGTACTACAGTTCTACTTCCTTTTTATTTACAAATATGAGGATCATAGAACTGGTATAAATAAAAAATAATGGACAAAAGAGGGTAGCCAAAATTTTTTTACCTAAAACTATGACTGAAAGTTGTTGCCTAGTTATGGCCAAAGCTAGGGTTACCAGACATTCAGATTTACCCAGACATGTCATCTTATTAGAGGACTATCCAGGGAGAAAGTGTCTAGAGTTCTAACCTGTCTAGGGTTACCAGATGGCTGGGGGTCTGGACGGCTTTTCAAAACCCGGCAGGAAGTCCACGCATGTACGGCTGTCATGCGATGACATCACATGTGCGCAGACTTCCTCCTTGCCTGACAAGTCAGGCAGAGGGGGTGGGGCTAGGCCAGTCCCTTGCTTACCTATGGGTTTGGCTGAAATTGAATATTAGGACCATCTAGCAGCAGCAAGCTGGTCTACCCTGAATGCCTTCTCTCTGTAGCTCCTGCCAGCAGTCCTGGATCTCCTCCCTCTCTCCCAGCAATAACACAGCATGAGGTAATGGTAAACAGCTACTGCTCAGGCCCATCCTCCTCCTTCTCCTTCTCCTCCTCTGTCCCGGATCCTATTGCTGATTTAAACTGAATGGCTTTATAGAATCCCAGGAACAGGAAGTTGCTCCAAAGAGAAGGCTGCCATCAGACCAGCCAGCCTGCAAATTACATTTCAGTGAGGAGGTCAGTGGGGGACAGTGGAGAGAGAGAGAGGTACTGTCCCACAGGGAGTGGGGATTCGAAGGAGAGGGAAAGATAGCGAGAGAAGCACCCACGGGAGGGGAGTTGGAGAGAGGGAGGGAGAAGCAGCCATGGGGGGGAGGAGGATTGGAGGGAGAGGAAAGCACCTGCAGAGGAAAGGATGGAGAAACAGAAAGAGAAGCACTAAAAGGGTACAGAAGATGGGAATGGGGACTAAGAAAATGGGTGAAACGTAGGGTGGGGCAAGGGCAAGACTGATGAAAGGTGGGGGGTGGGGAAGGGGGTGAGACAAGTGGGAGGTGGCTCAGGAGTGAGCCTGGGGCTTGGTCTGAGTCACGTGTCCTCTTTTTTTACTTCACAAATATGTTAACCCTAGCCAAAACCAAAACCAGAAATGAAAACAATAGTCCCCAATCCATGCTCTCCTCTCTTCCACTCTTACTCCTGATAAGGAGTAGCTACCCCCAGGCTTACTTTACAAGCCTGGTGATCTAGTAGTGTAGTCAATGCAGGAGCAAACCCGTTGCTTGTGCCCATGTTGGCTCCACTCTCAAAATGACCGCAACAACCTCTAGCAGCAGTTATTTTTAAAGCAGAACCTAGAGGTCACAGCAGCTATTTTGAGAGCAGAACCATCATGGGCAGGAGTGACTGGCGATCACTCCTACCCTGACTACACTACTACTAATAATAATCATTTATATAGTGCTACTAGACATGCACAGTGCTGTACATTAAAACATAGAAGAGACAGTCCCTGCTCAAAAGAGCTTACATCTAGTTAAGACAGACAAACTGGACAAGAAGGTGCATCTATACACAGTGCTCAGGTGGAGGAATTACAGAGGGAATGATGACAGATATTGGTGCTTAGCAGGTGGATTGGCATTTGTAATTGAAAGTAGCTGCAAAGAAGTGGGCTTTGAGTCTAGATTTGAATACTGCCAGCGATGGAGCTTGATGTACAGAGGCAGGCAGTTTGTTCCAAGCATACAGTACAGCAAAGTTTAAGGGATGGAGTTTGTTTATGACCATAGAGGAGAAGGGTACAGCCAAGAGAGACTTACCCGATGAGTGGAATGCCCCGGGGGGGGGGGGGGAGGGGGAGGGTGTATAGAAGAGATACTGAGGAACTGCAGAGCGAATACACTTGTAAGTCAATAAGAGGAGTTTGAACTGTATGCGGAAACAGATAGGGAGCCAATGAAGTGACTGGGGAGAGGGGTAATGTGGGCATAGCAACTTTGGCAGAATATAAGGTGTGCAGCAGAGTTCTGAATAGATTGAAGGGGAGATAGTTTAGCTGAAGGCCAGTGAGAAGCAGGTTGCAGTAGTCTAGGTGAGAGGTGATGAGGGTATGGATGAAGGTCTTGGCAGTGCACTCAGAAAGGGTCTGATTTTAGCAATATTGTAAAGAAAGAAATTACAGGTTTTGTCAGTCTGTTAGGTATGTGAAGAAAAGGAGAGAGATGAGTCAAAGATTACCCCAAGTTTGCAAGCTGACACGACATGGAGGATGAGGGCGTTGTTCACAGAAACAGAGAACGGGAAGAATCTGTTGGATGCCTTTTGCAAGTTTCTTGCGAAGATGGGGATAGACTCTATAGTCTATGGACAACTGTTAGATACTGAAATATTCTGATGGATCCAAATATGAATATCACACTGCTGGTTAAGTATAAAGGTGGAAATTTTTTAGTTGAGTTCACAAAATAGTTGGCATGCACTTTTCAACTTCTTTAAATGATCTTCAGTACAACTAGGCTGTTGCTTCTCTATTTATTTATGCTTTATGTGCATCAGCAATTCAGTATTGATAGATATATTGTACAAAAACAGCAGCAGCACAATTTATGTACATCAAGGAAATGGAAGTAGGCATACTGAAGGATCTTTCAAAGAAACACCAAAATTTATTCTGAAATAAAGGATTAAAAGAAGCATGTATAAAGACTATTACTACCAACATATTTTTATTTTCACCCTAGATTTTGAAACAGTGAGCAAAAATATATTAAGCAAGAAGCACTACCTAAAGCAATGTATTGCAAACTGTGTGCCATACAGAGAGATTCTGGGTGAGCCACTAGACACCGCCAAGGAGGTGCTGGCCGACTGCTTACAGAATGTATCGTGCGATGAGGGGCACATCCTGTAGGCAGTCAGCTGGTGCCTCTCCTCTCTCCACACCTCTCTTCCTCCAGCACCGCCCCCCCCCCCCCGGCATAGTAATAGCAGGCTCAAGGTCCCATCTGGAGGGCCTCTGCGGACGTCGATATGATGACATCACACATGCATGTGACATCACGTTGACATACACGCATTTCCGAATGCCCTTCAGCCACGGCCCCGAGTTTAGTGTGCCACGGCTTCAAAAAGTTTGCGAGACACTGACTTATTGTAAAATAACAGAAAGCAGTAAAAATCTGTCCAAGCTCAATTTGAATTTCCATATTTCATCATCTAAAGTCTTTGCAATACTGACCTTCATTCGTCTCCCTTTCAATACAATACAGTATCTTGTATACCGCAATTTCCTGCAAGGAATCTATGTAGTTTACAATAATATTTGGATCACGATCCCCCTTTAACCATTTCTGTTTACTGTTCCTAGTACTCAGGATGCTGACAATAAGCTCCATGTTTGTCAGCCTCTTTATATATTTTATTGTGCAGTTTTGTTGTACATAGGGCAGTCATAGGAAAGATACCATATAAATAACTGAATTATACTCAAACATTAAATTCTCCAACTTTCATTCATTGCTTTATTAATATTTTACACAAGATTTTTACGTTGGTTTTAGAAGACATAAAACAAAACCATGGTTTCAATACACTTTGCTAAGACCCTGATTTGATTATAAATATTGTAACTAAAGTTATTTTTGCTACTGAAAGAATAGTAGATGCCATCATTTTTTTAAATACTGCATTCAAATATATACATGCTCAATAGTGTCAGCTCTTTAATGTAAGTATAAGATTGTCAGGATTGACCAGCTGTCAAATTTTGGGCTCCTTTTACAAAGGCACGCTAGCGGTTTAACGCGCGTAATAGCGCATGCTAAACTGCCGGACGCGCTAGCTGCTACTGCCTCCTCTTGAGCAGGCGGTAGTTTTTGGCCAGCGCGGGGGTTAGCGCGTGATGAAAAGTCGTGCGCGTTAACCCCGCTAGCGCGGCTTTGTAAAAGGAGCCCTTTGTATCAGCAGCAGCTCATTTTTAATTCAACAATGGGGAATGTGATTAGAGAGGATATCTCTGGAAAGGTATATTTAGCATCAAACAGGTACATCTTTTATGCGTTTCCTCACTTCTTCCAGTAAGACCACTGCAACCATAAGACAGAAGATGATTCAGATTAAATGAATGCACAATAACTATTCAATGGAACTGGCCAGGCAAAACTACTTCTGCTACTACTGCATCACTTCTATAGCACGTCCTGAAAATATTTTCTCTGCACTTATATGACCTCTAAGGGAATTCTGTGTAACTGCACAATACAGAATTCTAAGCAGACAGAAGTGCCAGCAGTCCTGGATCTCCTCCCTCTCTCCCAGCAATAGCACAGCATGAGGTAATGGTAAACAGCTGCTACTCAGGCCCATCCTCCTCCTCCTCCTCTGTCCCGGATCCTATTGCTGATTTAAACTGAATGGCTTTATGGAATCCCACTGGCTTAAATCAACAGCCTCAGCTGACTCCTGTTATATGATGGGGGGTGGGGAAGATGACAAGACAAGCAGTGTGATATACACTGCAGGATGAGGGATGAAACAGCTACCGTGTTTCCCCCAAAATAACACAGGGTGTAATATTAATTTGTGCTCAAAAAAACACACTAGGGCTTATTTTCAGGGAATGTCTTATTTTCGGGGAAACATGGTTTCTACCCTAGAGACTTGCCATGTTAGACCTATCCCTCACTCACTCCCATCCCCTTGTGCACTGGAACACCACTGACCGCCTTACATACCTCCTAAGACTCAAAACTGATGGCTCTAAACAGGCTGCTTTGCAGCTTCCCTGCTGAGGCCTTCCCTCTGCTGCATCACTGATGACATCATCAGTGATGCAGCAGAGGGAAGGTCTCAGCGGGGAAGGCCACAAAGCAGCCTGTGCAGAGTGCTGCCACCGGTTTTGAGGCTTCAGAGGTATGTAAGGCGGTCAGTGGTGTCCAATGCAGAAAGGGATGGAAGGGAGGGATCTTAACTAGGGCTTATTTTCAGGGAAATACGATAGAAGCAGGTAGTGGGGGGGGGGGGGCAGTGAAGGCAGAGAGTGGGGAGAAAACTGCAGAGGAAAGCAAGTGATGTTGATTAGGAGAAGAGAGAACAGAGTGGTGGGAGCAAGGGGTACAGAGAAAAATGGGAGATGTCCTCTAGAGAAGGGGCAAAGAAGGCCGGGGATTGAACCTGTCAAAAGAGGAAAAAAAGAGTTTCAACTAACTTGAGTAGGGGACAGCTAGGGAGGATTGAACCTGGAGAATGATATTAAGGAGGGCTGAGTTTGAGAAGGGAGAAAAGCTGGGGAGGAGGAAGGAAGCGAGGTAGGGCAGACCGCCCCAGGTGCCATCTTAGTAGGGGGTGCCGGCATCTCTCCTCCTTTCTACCCACCTCTTCAAATCTTCATCAGACAGCAAGCAGCATCTCCTATCTGCTGCTTGCACTGGCCTTGGCTCTCCTTCCGACATCACTTCCAGGTCGTAGGACCAGAAAGTGACATCAAAGGGAGAGCCGAGGCAGCAGGTAGGAGATGCTACTTTATGTCGGTGAAGATCTGAAGAGGTATGCAGGGGGGTGCACATGGTGTAGGCGCCTCCTCTCCCAGCTATACAGTTGGGAAGAACATTTCACACCTGCTAAATTTTGAACTTTTGTTGCATAGAATTTCCCCAGGAGTATTATACCTACTGAAAGGCAATACTGAGAGGCTGCTGTACTAAAGTGTCATAGATTTTTGCAATTACCACATTTTACAGTAATAGTATTTCTACTCCCCGCACATTAATATTTGCTATGGGTAACAGCTGGGAGCATGTCCTCTGCAGTTACCACACTGCAAAATCCTTCATCACACATTAAGACTATTTGCAATTAGTGTTGATACATTTAATGGCTCCTCCTGAGGAAGCTTTAATGCACAGTACTTACCAGTGGCATAGCATAGGTGGAAGGCGCCTGGGGAGGTAGTACCCCCACCCTATGCACACCCCTCCCACCAGACCTCCAACTTCGCCAGCACAAACAGTATCTTCAACCTGCTGTCCATGCTAGCCTCGGCTCTCCCTCTGTCTTCACTTCCTGGTCCCGTGACCAGGAAGTGACTTCAGAGGGCGAGCCAAGGCCAGTGCAATCAGCAGGTTGGAGATGCTTGTGCTGGTGAAGAGTTAGAGGTGAGGGGGAGAGGCAAAGGCGCACGTGCATCGGGGGAGTGATGGGGAAGGAATGGGGGGGGGAGTGCGGAGAGGAGAAGTGCTGGCACTCCTACCAAAACAGTGCTCTGGTCGGTCCGCCCCTTGCTCCCCTTTTACTGCGCCTGTTGCTTGTGCAGTTAGCACAAGCGCCTTAACTGCAGTGTGAAGTTCATTTCCATTCTCCACCCATAACATGCCCCCTAACAGAGCACGCAGTTAAAGCACAAAATCAGCTTGTGCAATCATACCACTGCAGTTGACAGAATAGGCTGATTCACATGTTAACTGCTTAACACACTTTAGTAAAAGGGTATCAAGTAATTTAGAGAAATCTTGGAGGCCCTGAAGGTATTTTGGAACAAATGGCGCAACTGTTTAGAACTGCATCTACAATAAAATGGCATAAGCTGCAACAAGTAAGGTACACAACATGTTGATTTTTAGCATTCTTCTTTAGTTTTAAATTGCCCCATCTTCTGGCAACTCAGCTACTACATAAGGATTCCAGAAAACATTATAGTAATACCCAGACAAATTAAACTACTGTGGTGATTGACAGCATGAACAAAGAAATTACTGCTCTTAATTTTACAGAACAAAAAAAGAAAGGCAAGACACACACACACACAAAAAAGAAATTCTAAAGCTCACATAAATATTCTAAGTCTGTTAAAAGGAGGCTAACATAAATAACCATATAATTTATTTAATGAATTCTGACAAAATATATTGTAAAAATGTTAACAAGATTTACAGTATGAATTCTCACTGTAGACCTTCATCCCAATTCAGAGTGTAAGTGAGCTTTGGGCTCTGCAAATGGTGATGGTGTTCAGACCACCCAGTTCTGCTTTCCTGTATTTGTAAACCCTTCTATATGACTCCCTAAAAGATCTGGATTGGTTTTGAAAGTCTTTCCTAACTGAATGTTTCCTGTTTAGAGTATCATAAAATGGTAACCCCGAACTAGCTCACAAGTTCAGGCTGAACACCAATTCTTCTCAGGACCTCTTCAGGCATGCAGAACACAGGATTAACAGGTTTCACTCTGTCTTCTCCTAACAGTGATAATCCAGTAATTCCAAATAAAGTGTGAAAAGGGTCCACCTACAAGAGAGAGAGATGACTTGTATGGACGTATAATTAATCTTTACGTGAATGTATTATGATTTTTCTACTAAAATTTTTGAACATAAATTGCCCCTTAACTGTCTACATGCCACTCCCTGTGTTGACCAACTTGGGCACAATGCTTCCAAAATATAAATACCATGTCTGTCCATTCAGTTCAAAGGCAGCACTCCAGGTTTAATAGTTTAAAAATTTTGATAAAACACCCTTCAATAATATGTCAGAGTGGGATACAATATCAAAATATCAAATAAAAATACAATTCCAGTTATATATTCAAGCAATTAATTAAAAACAAATGTTTAAATTATTTTTAACCTATATTTTGCAGAGAAGCCCGACCCACTTCAGTGCAATCTCCCCACGGTCTTTTCAAATACATATGTTATAAAGCAGAGGTCTCAAACTCCAACCCTTTGCAGGGCCACATTTTGGATTTGGAGGTACTTGGAGGGCCTCAGAAAAAAATAGTTAATGTCTTATTAAAGAAATAACAATTTTGCATGAGGTAAAAAAACTCGTTATAGTTTATAAATCTTTCCTTTTGGCTAAGTCTTAATAATAATATTGTCATTTATAGCTAAAGAGACATATGATGAAGAAACTGTTTTATTTTACTTCTGTGATTATGATAAACATATCGAGGGCCTCAAAATAGTACCTGGCGGGCCGCATGTGGCCCCCGGGCCATGAGTTTCAGACCACTGTTATAAAGGGATCCTCCCGCAAACTTACAGGAAGCCTATTCCAAAACTCTGGGGCCTTTGAAAAGAATGCCCGTTCTTGTGTAACCATTAGATGGGCATCCTATGTTGAGGGCAGAGCTGAAGATTGAGAATCTGCAGACCTCAATGCCTGTCCAGGGATATAAATACTCAGCAAATATGTTACATATTGTGGTTTCTCATCATATAGAGCTCTACGGGTAAGAACAATGAACGTATATATAGATCTAAATTCCAATAGCAACCAATAAAAATATACAAACAGGAATTAGCTTCATAATGACCTATCCCTTCTAATAAAAGTAACCCAGCATTCTGTAATGTACGTGATCTTAAGTATCGAGGCAAACCCATATAGACCATGATCCCGTAGTACAATTTAGTCATCAAGAATGAATGTTAAAACATGTGAAGCATAGCCTTGTCCAAGCATGGACGAACCAACTACAGCAGTCTCAATACTGCAAAACCTTGTCCAACCCACTAGGGGCACCTGTTTCTCAAACCTTAACTGTGAATCTATAACCACTCCTAAGTAGCAGAAGTTATCAACTAGTTTAGCCTCTCCTTTCAAAATTAATGTCAGGACCTTAGGCTGCGGTAAATGACCAATCAGCAACAGATCCTAGTCTTCTTCAGATTCAAGATCAAATAATGTTGTTCTAACGAAGACTACCATTTCTAAGCAGGTCATGCATAGTTGATCGATCAGGATCAGTTGGGGTACAATCGCCCACAATACACACATAGCACAGTTACTTACCGTAACAGTTGTTATCCAGGGACAGCAGGCAGATATTCCCACACATGGGTGACGTCACCGACGGAGCCCCGCAGCGGACAGCCTCGAAAGCAAACTTGCTTGAAGATCTCGATCTTTCGAGGGCTGCACCGCGCCTGCGCGCGTGCCTTCCCGCCCGAACTAGGGGGCGCATCTCCTGAGAGGATCCTCAGTTCAGATACCTAGCCAAGAAGCCAACCAGGGGAGGTGGAAGGGTTGTGGGAATATCTGCCTGCTGTCCCTGGATAACAACTGTTACGGTAAGTAACTGTGCTTTATCCCAGGACAAGCAGGCAGCATATTCCCACACATGGGTGACCTCCAAGCTAATCAAAAGGGATGGAGGGAAGTTGGCAATTTACGAAAAAAGATTTTGCAAAACAGATTGGCCAAAGTGGCTATCCCTCCTGGATAAGGTATCCAGACAATAATGAGAGGTGAAAGTATGAACCGAGGACCAAGTGGCAGCCTTGCAGATTTCCTCAATAGGAGTTGATCGGAGGAAAGCTACCGATGCCGCCATAGCTCTAACTTTGTGGCCCGTCACTCGACCTTGCAGAGGAAGACCAGCCTGAGCATAGCAGAAAGAAATGCAAGCAGCCATCCAGTTGGAGATGGTGCGCTTTGATATAGGATGTCCCAACCTATTCGGATCAAATGAGATGAAAAGTTAAGGAGATGTTCTGTGCAGTTGAGTGCGTTGGAGGTAGAAAGCCAAGGTACGTTTACAATCCAGGGTATGAAGGGCCATTTCTCCAGGATGAGAATGAGGCTTTGGAAAAAATACAGGTAGAACAATAGACTGGTTGATGTGAAATTCTGAAACAACTTTAGGCAAGAATTTAGGATGAGGACGGAGTACCACCTTGTCATGATGAAAAACTGTGAAAGGTGGATCTGTAACCAAAGCTTGTAACTCACTGACTCGTCGAGCAGATGTGAGAGCAATCAGGAACACAGCTTTCCAAGTGAGATACTTGAGATGAGCTTTGTCAAGCGGTTCAAAAGGAGGCTTCATAAGTTGAGCTAAAACAACATTGAGATCCCAAACCACTGGAGGTGGTTTAAGTGGTGGATGGAGATTTAGAAGTCCTTTCATAAAGCGAGAAACCATAGGATGTGCAGAAAGAGGTTTTCCATCGAGAGGCTGATGGAAAGCAGCTATAGCACTAAGATGGACTCGAATAGATGTAGTTTGAAGTCCAGACTGTGACAAATGAAGCAAGTAGTCCAGAACTGATGCTAAGGAGGACGAGATAGGTTGTAAGTGATGTGTAGAACACCAAGTTGAAAATCTAGTCCACTTCTGGCCATAACATTGTCTAGTTGATGGCTTTCTGGAAGCAAGTAATATATCTTGAACAGACTGAGAAAATTGAGGAAAGTCTGTTATGCAGAAAGGTACCAAGCTGTTAAGTGTAGAGACTGCAGATTGGGATGAAGCAAGGATCCTTGACTTTGCGTGAGTAGAGAAGGAAATATTGGCAGAAGTAGAGGCTCCCTGGTGCTGAGTTGAAGTAGAAGGGAGAACCAAGGTTGCCTGGGCCACCGAGGAGCTATCAGAATCATGGTGGCATGTTCTGACTTCAGTTTGTCTAGAGTCTTGAGAATAAGAGGAAACGGAGGAAAGGCATAAAGGAACTGATTCCTCCAATCCAGTAGAAACGCATCTGCTTCGAGATGTTGAGGAGCGTAAATGCGGGAGCAAAATTGAGGCAGCTTGAAGTTGAGAGGCGATGCAAACAGATCTATCTGTGGAGTTCCCAACGAGCAAAGATTTGGTGAAGAGTAGGAGAATTGAGCATCCATTCGTGAGGCTGTAGAAGACGACTCAATTTGTCCGCCAAATAATTGTGTTGACCCTGAATGTAAACAGCCCTGAGGTAGAGGTTGTGAAGAATTGCCCAATGCCACAATTTCAGAGCTTCTTGACATAGGGAATGAGATCCCGTCCCTCCCTGTTTGTTGACATAATACATGGCTACCTGGTTGTCGGTACGTACAAGAAGCACCATGTCGTGAAGGAGATGTTGAAAAGCTTTGAGAGCATAGAATATCGCTCTGAGTTCCAACAGATTGATATGACACCGACGGTCTGCTTGAGTCCATAGACCCTGAGTACGAAGACCGTCCACATGAGCTCCCCATGTCGGTTGTGAGGACTTTCTGATGAGGAAGAGAGTGGAACAGCAAGCCTCTTGAAAGATTCAAAGAGAGCATCCACCAACGGAGAGACTTCCGCAATGAAGGAGTTATGGAAATCAATCGAGCTGGTGGATCCACGGTTTGCTGCCATTGGGATGCCAGTGTCCATTGAGGAATACGAAGGTGAAGTCTGGCAAAAGGAATCACATGAACTGTAGAAGCCATGTGACCGAGCAGAACCATTATCGTTCGTGCTGGAACAGTTGAAAGGTGGAAGACTTGTTGAGAAATCTGCAGAAGGGCGGCCTGACGTGGTTGTGGAAGGTAGGCTCTCAGATTGATAGTGTCCAGAGTTGCTCCTATGAACTGGAGAGACTGAGAGGGAGTCAACTGAGATTTGGGAAAGTTGATGTGAAATCCCAAACTTTGTAGAAAAAGAATAGTCTGTTGGGTCACTGCAATAACCCCTGAAAAAGAGGGAGCTTTGATGAGCCAGTCGTCGAGGTATGGAAATACTTGGAGACCCTGGTTGCGAAGAGCTGCAGCCACCACCACGAGACATTTTGTGAAAACTCTGGGAGAAGAAGCCAATCCGAAGGGGAGAACTCGGTACTGAAGATGAAGGCTTCCTACTTGAAATCTGAGGTATTTGCGAAATGCTGGAGTATATGAGTATACGCCTCTTTGAGATCGAGGGAACACATCCAATCCCCTTGATCCATTAAGGAATATAAAGTTGGCAGAGTGAGCATTCGAAATTTCTCTTTGACTAGATATTTGTTGAGAGCTCCGAGATCTAGGATCCGTCGTAAATCCCCCGTCTTTTTGGGAACTAGAAAATAACGGGAGTAGAATCCCAAGTTCCTTTGTGGAAGGGGAACTTCCTCCACAGCTTGCAGGCGAAGCAGAGCACGAGCTTCTTGAAGAAGAAGGGGAAGGTGCGACTGATCGGAAGGACACTCTCTTGGATGGCGATCTGGAGGCACCTGCAGCAACCGAAGAGAGTATCCCTCTCGTAGGATGGAAAGCACCCAGAGATCTGATGTAATGAGCTCCCACTGGTGATAAAATGTGGACAGACGACCCCCTATGGGGAGGGGAGAATTTGGAAACAGAGAAATTGGAATGCTCAGGCTGAGACTGTCAAAAAGACTGAGCTGGTTTGATGGCAGCAGGAGTCTGAGATTTTTGCTGGCGCTGTTGTTGAGGAGGACGACGAGGAGGAGGCCTGGAAAAAGCAGGAGTCGTTTTTTGAGGATAACGACGTGGAGTCTGTTTAAAACCTCTAGTTGGTGCAGGTTTGGGTTTTGGTCGAATGAGGGAAGCAAAAGAGCGTTCATGTTCTGATAGGCGCTTGGTAGCTGCTTCAATAGAGTCATCGAACAATTCGTTACCCTGACAAGGTAAATTCGCCAATCGATCTTGAAGATTGGGATCCATGTCAACAATACGTAACCATGCTAAACGACGCATGGCTACCGCAAAGGCAGATACTCGAGACGATAGTTCAAAAGCGTCATATGAGGCTTGCAACATGAAGAGTCGCAATTGGGAGAGAGTCTTAAGGATGAGTTTGAATTCCGAAAGACGAGTTGTGGAGATGTCCGGATAAAAAGATGGTAATATCTTGAGAAAATGGTTGAAGTAAGAAGTAAAAATGTAACTGTAATTAAGAACTCTATTTGCCATTGTAGAGTTCTGGTATAAACGGTGACCAAACTTATCCATGGTACGACCTTCTCTGCCTGGAGGAACTGAAGCGTAGATTTTAGAAGGATGTGCTTTCTTCAAAGATGATTCCACTACCAGAGATTGATGAGAAAGTTGAGATTTTTCATAACCTTTACATGGAACTGTTCGATAACGAGATTCCAATTTAGATGGAATGGCAGTGATTGAATAAGGAGTCTCCATGTTACGAACAAAGGTTTGTTTGAGAACAGGAGTCATGGGTAAACGTAGTGACTCTTTAGGTGGATGAGGAAGCTCCATATCTGCTAAATATTCAGGAGTATATTTAGAATCAGAATGAAGATCCAGTTTGAGAGCTTGTCCCATATAAAAAATAAATTTGGCAAATGAAATGGATTTGGAATCAGATGCTTCCTCAGGAGACACACTGCGAGATCTAGGAAGTGCTGAGTATGAAGGAGAAGCCTCTCTGGAATATGGTGACAGTGGTTCCGAGTCAAGGTGTAGAGTCACCGAAGAAGCTGCACTGTGAGGTGGGGTAAGAGAATGTTTTCTCTTAAGGCTCCTGGATGGAGAAGTACCAGGTGTACGTGGTACTGAATGAGTCGAGGTCTGAGGTGAAGTGTCTCGACGAGCCGGTTTCGACGGAGGAGTCTTCGGTCGAGAAGGACTTCGAGTCGATGCTCGATGGTGTCGAGATCTGTGCTTCGACTTCGAAGAATGCGGCAGAGAAGTCTCGGTATCCAAAGCCGAAGACTCCCTCCGAAGTTTAGAAGCACTATGTCTCGAAGGCTTCGACCGGTGCTTCGGAGGAGGTGAGAAGAATCAGATGAAGGTATTCTCTTCGGTGTCCGGGATCGGCCTCGAGATACTGGATGCTCCGGTTGGGTGACAGGCTGATCCACCCGAGGCAAGGTCGAGGACGGGACCAATTGAGCCACTAAAGAGGAAATCTGTGTGGTCAGTATAGATTTTAGCATGTCCTCCAGCATCGGCACTGAGACAGAAGGTTCTGATCTCGTAGGTGCAGCAGTACGCTCCGAAGAGGGCGACCTCGAAGGTGAGTATTCCCTTATCTTGGAGGTACGCTTGGAAGATGGACGTGTAGAGGACTCTGGTGGCTTCTTGGGTACGGTACCTGAAAGAGAACCCGGAGACTTACCCCCCATAGAAGATTTCACTGAGGACACCGTCTTCGAGGAAACCGAAGCAGGCAAGGTCGAGACCTTCGAGACCGAAGCTCCAGCCAGAACTTGGGTCGAAGCCTTCGAGACCGTGGTCGTCGATGTTGTCGGAGTCGAAGCCTTCGATACCGGGGCAGCCGCCGAGGTCGAAGTCGAATCTGAAGGTTGCTCCATGTCTCCGAAAAGTTGAAAAAATTGGGCGCACCTGCATCGAAAAGCCCGTGGAGTGAGAGTGAAGCAACGATGACAATCTTCTGGGGAATGGGAAGGACCCAGGCACTGTAGACAGCGACAGTGGGGATCGGTGACCGAAATCACACGATTACACTGACGACAACGTTTAAACCCGGTGAGAGACCGGGACATAGAAAAAATAAAGTCCGTGTCGAACGGAAGGAGCAATTGGGCCTAGGCCCAAGGCTCACCGGCCGGACAAGTGAAGAAAAGAGAAATAAAATTTTTTTTTTTTTTTTTTTTTAATTATTTTGAGAAAGGAGAAATAAATTCAAGCACAGCGACCGAACTTTGTGAAAAAAAAAGAAACGGCCGCGGTGAAGAGAAGGCAAAAGTGCTGCAGAGCTGAAGAAAAACGTGTCTTCTTGTCTCCGCGGAATTAAACGAACTGAGGATCCTCTCAGGAGATGCGCCCCCTAGTTCGGGCGGGAAGGCACGCGAGCAGGCGCAGTGCAGCCCTCGAAAGATCGAGATCTTCAAGCAAGTTTGCTTTCGAGGCTGTCCGCTGCGGGGCTCCGTCGGTGACGTCACCCATGTGTAGGAATATGCTGCCTGCTTGTCCTGGGATAACATAAGCATTTACATAGACTCCGATCAAGTACTCTTGCATTCTTGCCATCAATGATGTTAAGAAAAGATTGAACAATGAGCAAAACAGGATCCTTGTGGCATGTATCCTGTTCTGCATGGAGAACATTGATGATTGCTCCTCCCTTCCATTCACCAAAAAAGTCCTCTCTTTCAAAAAAGGATGTAAACCATCACAACACTGTTTTCTGCAAACCTACAGAGGACAATCTTTCGAACAACACCTTATAGTCCAAGACATCTAAGCCAGTGGTTCCCAACCTTTTCCTGGAGGACCACCAGCCAGTCGGGTTTTCAGGATAGCCCTAATGAATATGTATGAAGCAGATTTGCATGCCTGTCACCTTCATTATATGCAAATCTCTCTCATACATATTCATTAGGGGTATCCCTAAAACCTGACTGGCTGGTGGTCCTCCAGGACAGGGTTGGGAACCACTGATCTAAGCGACCATTAAATCTAATGACACTGCCAAGGCCACCCTACCCTTGTCAATATTCTGCCATACATCATTCAACATATGCACTAATAGAGTCTTCTTATTATGCCCCTTCCTGAATCCTGACTGCATTGAATGTAACGCATCAATCTTGGTGACAAAGTCTCCCACTTGCCTCAAAACACTTTTGTCACCTTTGCTGCTATACATAAATTAGAGAAAGGCCTACAATTTCGCCCTTGGTCTTAAAGACCACCCCCTCATTTAAACTCTTTACCACCATCCCATATAGTTCCTCCATTAACCCTTTATCAGTCCTTTTTACCCATGCAATTGAAACAATATCCGTTGCTAATGCATCATGTAATTCCCTAAATAATTCTAAAAAGAACTGCTAAGAAGATAACTTCCCCCTTTAACTCCTGGGGTCCCCCCTGTTCTATTACTGTCTGTGTCCCCGATTCAACATTAAGATTCTTCTTAAAATCCTCCACCTGAGTTTAAAAAAAAAAAAAAAAGATAGCCACAAAAAAATCTAATTCCACACAATATTAAGTTATAGCATTTTCAGAAGAGAAGCAATTCATCATGTTTGAATGGGAAAGCAGCTAGTGTAAGAAACTATGTTTAGATGATGTGATTTGAGATGATGGCTATTATAGAATAAATTCACATTAAACTGCTTTGATACTCACCATGTCACCAGGCCTGTCAGCAAACCCACCAGTCTCCTCATCTTGACAAGCCAGGATAAAACAACGCAACTTTTCTCTGTCAATCCAGTGAAGTCTTCCAATTATTTTTAAGGATGCCAGCACCCACCATGAATAGCATACATCTGGTAACTACCGAAAGATATCAGGAAAGTCTGTGTTAAAATAATGTTACTTTAAAATCTCTTGATTCACTAGTCTGCTACTAATTTGTGCTGGAACAGGTCTTGGGCAATCCCTAGATGTTCTGTGGTCTTTTGTACTGCATCAATCTTAATCTTTTGGTGTTATCTAACTTACCAGTAAACATAAAGTAGATAACTCAAGAAGGGGTTTAATTCAAGAAAAACACATATTTTTAAATGTCAAATTTGGCAAGCCATACTTAGTCCATTCTGATTACAAGAAGGCCTATGATAATAAGGCAAGAACTATAATTCAGCCAGGCGTAACTGCCTACCATGATGACAAATGGAGAAATTAGGGCTTACCTGCTTATTTTTTCTCTTTTACTCCCTCCAGACCAGCACAGATGGATGGGTTTAAGCTCCTCTGCCAGCAGGTGGAGACAGAACAAACGGAACTGTAGCAGCAGTACAAATAGGCTGTGCAGTTCCTCTTAGAATCAGTCTGATGAATAGTCAAGCAGGAACTTCAAATTAGTGCATTGGAGTTTGTTTTTTTACTTTGTAAAAACACAACTGATGGAGAAGGAACAGAACAGGCAACCAAAACTGTCCCCACAGCTCGGCAGCTAAACTAGATGAACCAGATGCTGTTGTTCCACAATATCTATTTACACTCCCCAGTAAAAGGAGGGGGGGTAAAAAACAAAACAAAAAAAACACCCAACAAAATCGCCATTTAGCATTCCCGAGAAAAAACTAACTCTTCGCATCATCAAAAAAAACAGTGGGTGGGTTCTTTGCTGGTCTGGAGGGACTAAAAGAAAGAAAATTAGCAGGTAAGCCCTAATTTCTCCTTCTTTAGCGTCCCTCCAGACCAGCACAGACTGATGGGTGGGACTGCCGAAGGGCCGCCACAAGAATTCATTCGCCAAAACTAGCGTCCAACAAACACGAACATCCACCCAATAATGATGCACAAAAGAATGCAGAGAAAACCAAACTGCAGTCTTACAGATATCCACCAGGGACCCAAGAGAATTCTCCGCCCAGGACGCCACTTGACCCCATGTGGAATGAACCTTGAGAAAGTCTGGAACTGGCTTCTGCTGAAGAATATACACCAAAGCAATAGCCTCCTTGATCCATCGCACAATCAAAGCCTTAGAGGCACTTTCCCCCTTACGTCTGCCCGCTAGAACAAAAATACGATCTGACAATTGGAACTCCTGAGTCCTTTTCATGTAAGTGCGAAGGACCCTACAGACCTCCAATTGTATAACTGTCTCTGCTCCAAAGTACCCTCCTAACTACCCAAAACCAGAAAGGTAACTGTCTGAGTCACATAAGAAGGGAATGTCTTTAGGAAGAAAAGAATGAACAGACCACAGCACCACGTGCTCACTCGAAAATTCCAAGAAGGGAGCTCTACAAGAAAAGGCTTGCAACTCTGACACACGTTTTGCAGAAATAATGACTACCAGAAATACTGCCTTCAAAGTAAGGTCTTTCAGCGTACAGGAACTGAGGCTTAAAAGGAGGATGAATTAGCACCAAAAGGTCCAGATTGAGATCCCAATCTGACCTGGAGGCCGGATCAACTTCACAGTTGACAAGAAATGGACCAAGTCAGGAAGAGACGACAACCATCGACTGTGCAAAGGCCTCCTAAAGGAAGGCAAGACCACCATGTGAACCTGCAAGGAGGACCAGACAAGGCCTTGCTTCAAACCATCCTGTAAAAATTCCAAGATGTACGGCAAAAATGCATACAGAGGAACACCAGTCCTCGAAGAGGCACCAGATCTGCACATAAGCCTGAGAAGTCGAGAACCTCAGAGATCCCAAAAGAGTAGAGACCACCTTATCTGAATATCCTTTCTTGCTTAGGCATTCCCTTTCAAGAGCCAAGCCTTAAGACAAAAGGGACCCGGATCAAACATAGGGATGGGACCCCAAGTCAGGCTCAATTCAGATGCCGATTAGCTAGAAGGGAGAAAAATTAATGCATGAAAGGCTTCCCTTCAGACCAGCACTAATAAAACTCAATAGCTCTGTCTCAGGGGGGTGGGGGGTTAACTTTAAGTTTAAAAGGAGCAGACCCCATTGGCTCTCCAAGCTATAGTCAGTGCCCACAGGCAAGGCGTACAGCTGAGGCACCTCTAAATAAGAGTTGGGGAGGTAAGGGAATGGGGGGGAGGGACTCAACCTCCTGAGTGTAACACCTCCAAGGTTTAACAGGCTCCCCGCGGGACCCAAGCTCAATCCAGGCAATAAAAAGGCCCCTGCCTATCCTCTCCAAGAGTTCCTAAGGCAAGACCTAGGAAATAGAACAGAACTGCACAGGTTTACCACTCCCACCTGCTGGAGACTAAGAACAGACCGATTCTAAGAGGGACTGCTTATTTGTACTACTGTTACACTTCAATTTGTTCTCAGTCTCCACCTGCTGGCAGAGGAGCGTAAACCCATCCGTTTGTGCCGGTCTAGAGAGACGCTAAAGAACACAAGTTTTCATATTTTTCTAACTGTACACTTTTTATCCCCTTCTACCTTTGGTTTTGAAACCATTTAGTCTTGTATAAGAATATAATTACACTAGATGGATCCATTAAGGAATTTACAATAGGATTTTAAATCATTTTTATCTTTAACGAACAATATAGGGGCCTATTATTAAGCTGGGTTAGCACGTGCTGAGTTAACAGCTAACAGTTAATGTGGAAGAAAACACATAAAGCAGTGCTTCATAATCCTTGTGTCTCTGACTGTGATTGTGGCCAAATATAACTCTGGCGGTACAAAATAATGAAGTAACTGTGGCAAGACCAGTATGTCGTGACCCCATTTAACTAGGGTTACCATATGGCTCTAGAAAAAAAAAAAAGAGGACATCTGGGTTTTACTTCCACTGAAAGCAATGGAAGTAAAGAGGACGAATAGACACATCTGGGTTTTACTTCCAATGAAAGCAATGGAAGTAAAGAGGACGAATAGACACATCTGAGTTTACTTCCATTGCTTTCAGTGGAAGTAAAACCCAGATGTCTCAATCCAGCCTCCTTTTTCTGGAGCCATATGGCAATCCTAGTCCCAACCCACAGTTTGAGAAGCTCAAGTGTAGAGAATGGGTGGGGAATGCATTAACTGTAAAGTAGTGCCCACTTGTTCTCAATTCATCCAGGTAAAATGGCACAGTTAAATGCTACCTAAATTGATGTAGCTAACATTATGGTATCCCATTATCTACAATGCAAATACATGTCTCCTATGTTAACAGATTGGAATGCTGATGGGAACAGCCCCAGCTATTAACACATGTTTTGCAGTTAACGTATGTTAAATGCAAAAAGTTAAATGCAAAAATGTTATTGCATTTCAGTAAACAGGATCCAATATATAGTGTTTTTGGGTTTTTTTTAATAATCTATTTTCAAGATATCTTAGCAATTTTTGAATCAGCAAAACCTACATGTCTCCCCAACTTCCCAGATATTCAGCAGCAATCACAGAATCTGTCTGAAAGGGAAACGCTAGCATATAAGTTGTAACCAGATACATTACTGACAAACCATGATCTGCATGTGAAATGATAATTTGGTATACTATAACCAAATACCTTCTCCGGTCGTCCATTGAGCCCACCAGAGGGCAGCTGCCGCTCACAAAGCCACCAGCCCAGCAAATCAGCATTAACTTGGTGCAACTGACCGGTTATGGCCAAGAATCCTGTGCAACAATAGATCTAGAATTACAGACATAAATTTCATGTGTATTTTAAACACATTTTAGATGATTCAGTTCTAGAAGTACAAAACTTGTATATTTTACATTTAAAATCTCTTTGATTTTAACACCTAAAATAAAAAAGCATAGCCTGGCAAATTACAGTTAGAGCAGCGGGACAAGGACTAGTGAAGCCAGGATTCCCATCAATAATCCCTCAAGACCCTAAGCAAATCACGTCAACTTCAATTGCTTTAGTACAAATTCAACCCTCTGAGATAGATTCCTACCAAAATAAACTATTAACCACTGATTTTCCAATAGGCAACAGAAATTAACACATCTTGCATATTCTTCTTTTTGATAGACCGCTAGTAAGAATTATATTCAAGTACAAAGTGTACCAAAATGTAAATTTCAAAATTAATTATGTTTGTATGTTGAAATTTAGCAAAGAAAAGATGATAAATTAACAATAATATAATCATAAGAACAATTTAGTTTTAAACTACTTTACTGGAAGTGAAACACAACAAAGAGAAATACAACTCCAAAATGTACAATACAGCACCGAAACAGAATGCATGGTAGTAAATACATTTTCATATTACTCAATAATGCATCCTGGGCTAGCTATGAATTGAATATACAAAACTGCAACCATAAAATATTTATTTCACTGTCAATAACAGCCATACATTATCCCCCTCAAAAGCCCCCTCCCAATTCCCAACCACCCAAGATCTCTGGACCCCCCCAACCATTACAACCACTACCCCTCCCTATTCAGTAAAAACACATATGTACATAAGTTCTACAATAGCTCATAAGAGCAGCCCTGCAGACCGGCTGGAAGTTACATTGGAAGGAGGGACTTGGCGGCAAAAAGTTCCGGTTAGAGCAGCCCTGCGTGCAGGAAGCTTCTAACAGGCTGGTAGGCCCGCCCAGAAAAGAGTGAAGGGGCCAACCCATGAGAGTCACAGGTTTGTTGTTTTGTTTGTTTTGACGCCCGCCATCGGGAGCAAGGGAGGGAGGGGGCTGCTGGACTCGAGAGGGGAGGGAGCTGCTGCTGCACCCACAAAGGGGGGGAGGGAGTTGCTTGGGTTGCTGTACCGGCTGGAGCTGAAGGGAAGGGAGACAGTTGCTTGATCTGGTCTGGGGATTGGGGGAGGGAGAGGGAAAGAGGTGCTGGGCTCATGTGGTGGGTGGAGTGGAGCTGGAGGGAAGAGAAAGGTGTCGACCCACACCTGGGTGCTGAAAGGAGGGGATAGAGGTGTTAGACCCATGGAAAGGGGGCTAGAGGGAAGGGAGAGAGGTACAGGACCTGCAGGTATAAAGAGAAGGAAAGGGAAAGAGAAAAGCTGAACCAAGGGGATGAAGGAAGGGCAAGTGAAATATTGAACATAGCTGAGGGAGAAAAGGAGAGTGTGAGAGACACATTGATGTAAGAGAGGGGAGAAGCGGGACACAGGGAGATATTCAAAAAGAGGGGAATGATGAATCTGCATGGGGTGGTATATGGACATAGGGGTAATGCTAGACATGGGAGAGTATATGAACACAGAGAGAAGATGGCTAGACATGGGGAAGAATAAGAATGCAGAAGGAAAATATTGGACAGTGCGTGGGGCACAGGGATATAGAGGAGTGATACTATACACAGGAGGAGGGGGATCATTGAATGATGAGCTGATGAAGGCAGAGAGATGGGCACAGGGGAAACACTAGAAAGGGAAGTATAGGAAACAGAGAAGAGAGATGCTTGCTGAACATGGGGGAAAAAAAACACACACAGATGGAATATGAATAGTGAGCATGGAGAAAGAAGACATGTCAAATGGTCAGGAGACCTTGGCAAGTGAGTTAAAAGTAGATAGATGAAACAGAAACCAGAGCCTGAGACCAATGTAATGTGAAGAATAAATGACCAGACAACAAAAAGTTAGAAAAAAAATTATTTTGTGATTAGAATATATCATTTCAAATATGTATCCTGCTAGAACTTGTGTTAGACATAACTGGGGACTTTAGCTTCCAGCTGGTTTAGGGCTCTCTCTGACCAGGGGGCAGTTGCCCTAGTTGCACTCTCCTAACACTATTCCTGCCACGTGTGACTGAAGTATTCCATTAGCTTGTTTTTTCTATGTAGCATTCTGTAGTAATTTGACTTCAGTGTTCTCGATAGTGGAGGGGATATTTGTGAGGGGAAGGAGACAGGGGTTTTATTGATCCTTGTTCTGTATTATTTGTGATTTATAAAATAAGAATTGTATAGAATATTGTTTTTTTATACTTTAATAAAATAAGTTCAGTATAAAACTATTTGAGGCTTGTGCTGATGGGATCAGATGGTTTGAAGGGATGGGGCCGAGCTTGTGGGGACGGAGCAGGGACAGGAGCAGGGACCAAGCTCGCGGGGATGGGGAGAATTTTTTTCCCCCCATGTCATTCTCTAGTCATCAATAAAAATTGATCACTAAAACCCCTAGTTTCACCCAAGGGGGAAGTGACATGGGAGGGGTAGACAAGGAAATTATGACCCAAGAAGTATAAAAGGCCAGGTCAGGAGTTAAGGAGGCCCAGAAGGAAGCAGCAATACCTAGTACAGATGCCTCCATCCCAAAGCTGAGAAACTGCACCCACTATGTTCAGGCAGGCCAAGTTCAACTTGGAATCTTGAAAGATGTGTTTTAACCTGGTCAACTACAGGTCTGCTAGAGAGTGTGCTGGTAACTGGATCCAAGGACCAGGCCAGAGATCAGTAAGAAATGCCGCTGAGAGAAAAGACATTCATGTTTGCAGGAGCAGGCCATCCAAGGACATTGCTATATTATAGAAACTAGTTTTCACTATTGATTTCGCCTTTCCTGGGAAGCAAACAGGAGCCCTTACAAGACACCTTTACTTCACAGTAGCTTGCTGAGTGTGTATGGCTTATCTTATCTGGTCACACCAAATGATATTCATATACTAATGCTATCAGAAACCAGGTGCTACAAACTATTTAGTTCGTGAAAACGGTAAAGACCTCAGTGTTTCCCAGGGTAAAACCTGTGAAACTAACTATGCCAATAATAATATTGACATAGAGAAATACATCCTTGGTCTTATATTCTACCGTTACACTTTTCTCTTATTTTCAACTTTTTAACTTTTATACTTTTTACTAGCTTTTATATTTTTATAGAGAAGTAAGCACTTATCTTGTTTCCTTCTGATAGCTCAAAATCACCGCAGCTGCAGTTTTAGCGGTATCAATATGCCGCTCTTGAATAGTTTCAAATTTGATCAATTCAAAAAAATCCCAACAGGCCCTGTTTCGCCCTACGGCTGCATCAGGGGATTATCTATAAAACAAAATGTACTGTTAGTTTACAAACATATATATTTCTCATAAAAACTGCCTAATTTCAAGACTACCTACTTTTCATTATGAGCTACTGCTTCAATGATTTTCTCCCAGCGAAATGGCGGCTCGGCGTACTCCCGGGTTTATAAAGAAAAAGGAGGGACAGCACCGCACCAATCAGCAACTGAGAAACACAGAATCACAGCCAATCACCATGACTTCCGGGTTTCTCTTAAAAAAACGCGCGCCATTCAATCCTGACATTTAAACCATATGGAGTATAAGTCTTTAATCTAAATACCCATTTTTGTTCTTTTTGTCTCAGGTATAATTTGAAATCACCCCCTTTATTTGAGGGATACAGCTTTTCTATAACCCAGCAACGCATTTCAGAAAATTTGTGATTGGTCTCTAAGCAGTGCTGCACCATCGGTGCCTCTGTTTTGCAACAGGTCAAACAAGACCTGTGCTCAATAATTCTGGTTCTAAACTGTCTAGAGGTTTGACCTATATATAATAGGTTACAAGGGCAACTAATGGCATAAACGAGAAGGCTTTAAACTAATAAATAGGAGAAAGCCGACAGTCGACCACCAGTCGATGGCACGGACGACAGGATGCCCCGATGTAGGAACAATGGGCTACTACTCATACACAGGAGAGGACGATCTCACAGCAAATAAGGAAGACAAGGCAGAAAGGGACAACTCAGACATAGGAGAGGAAGACCGCACAACAAACAAGGGAAACAACACTGGAGCGGTTAAGGATACCGTGAAAGTAACAGTAAGGACAGCAAAGAGTAGAAAGTCCATAAAAGTAACTCGAAGAGAACTCAAATGTATGTATACGAATGCTAGAAGTCTAGGAAACAAAATGGGGGAACTAGAGACAATAGCAAGAAATGATAAGTTGGAAATCATTGGCATAACAGAAACATGGTGGAATGAAGAAAACAAATGGGACACAGTACTTCAGGGATACAAACTATATAGAAGAGATCGAGTAGGGCAGAAAGGTGGAGGTATTGCCCTATATGTGCAGGAAGGAATAGAATCTGTTGAAGTGGCTACGATGGAAACGAAAGAGAAGCTAGAGTCCCTCTGGGTCAAGATTCCTGGACAAAACAGTGCAGCCACGAAAATTGGCCTTTTTTATCGTCCCCCGGGACAGGCGGATGAAACTGACTTAGAAATGATAGAGGAAATCAAACGAGAATGCAAGACGGGCAATGTAATAATATTGGGAGACTTCAATTTCCCGAGGATAGACTGGAAACTAGGAACCTCCAACTGCGGCAAGGAGGCCAAGTTCCTGGAGGCGCTAGGGGATTGCTTCCTGGAACAAATGGTGAAAGAGCCGACAAGAGGCAACGTCACCCTGGACTTGGTGCTAAATGGCCTCACGGGACCGACAAAAGAAGTAGAAGTTACGGTACCGCTGGGGACGAGCGATCACAATGTGATCATCTTTAAGCTTGACATCGGGAATAGAAAAAGTGCCAAAACCTTAACCAAAACCTTTAACTTTAAAAAGGGCAAATACGATCGCATGAGAGCCATGGTGAAACAACGACTCAAGAAAAAGGTGGATAAAATTGAAACAGTAGACCAGGCATGGTCCCTACTGAAAAGTACTATCACAGAAGCACAAAACCTACACATTCCGAGGATCTCCAAGGAAGGGAGAACAAAAGGTAAGGGAGAACCGGCATGGCTTACCAGACAGGTGAAGGAAGCCATAAAAGAAAAGAAGGACTCTTTCAAAAAATGGAAACACATCAAAACGACCGAAGCATGGAAAAAACATAAAGACGAACAGAAGAAATGTCACAAGGCGGTGAGGGATGCCAAAAAGGACTATGAAGAAAAAATAGCGCAAGAGGCCAAGAACTTCAAGCCCTTCTTTAGATACGTGAAAGGGAAAAAACCCGCAAAAGAGGCGGTGGGACCCCTGGACGACCAGGGAAGAAAAGGGTACATTAAGGAAGATAAACAAATTGCGGACAAACTAAATTCCTTCTTTGCGTCTGTCTTTACGGAGGAGGATACTGCAAAAATACCAGAGGCAATGAAAGTGTTTAATGGAGTAATAGAAGACAGCCTCACCACAGTTGAAGTGGAGTTGGACCAGATATACTACCAGATCGACAAACTTAAAAGTGACAAATCCCCTGGACCGGATGGAATTCATCCGAGAGTCTTAAAAGAATTGAAGATTGAAATCGGAGAGTTATTGCAAAAACTCACCAATCTGACAATCAGAACTGGACAGATACCAGATGACTGGAAGATAGCGAATGTCACGCCAATTTTCAAGAAAGGATCGAGAGGAGAACCGGGCAACTACAGACCAGTGAGCCTTACGTCTGTCCCTGGAAAGATGGTTGAAGCACTGATCAAGGATAGCATAGTCCGGCACTTAGATACACACGACTTGCTGAAACCCAGTCAACATGGGTTCAGGAAAGGGAAATCATGTTTAACGAATTTGCTTCAATTTTTTGAGACCGTGAACAAGCAAATTGATAGTGGAATGCCGGTGGACATAATTTATTTGGACTTCCAGAAAGCATTCGACAAAGTTCCGCATGAAAGACTTCTCAGGAAACTACAAAGCCATGGAATAGAGGGAGATATACAAAGGTGGATAGGCAAATGGCTGGAAAACAGGAAGCAGAGAGTGGGCATAAATGGGAAGTTCTCAGACTGGGAGAAAGTGACTAGTGGTGTGCCCCAGGGCTCGGTACTTGGGCCGATTCTATTTAATATATATATCAATGACCTGGAAGGCGGAATATCCAGTGAGATCATTAAGTTTGCAGACGACACAAAGCTATGCCGGGAAATCAGATCGCAGGAAGATAGCGAGGAACTCCAGAGCGACTTGTATCAGCTAGAGAAATGGGCAGAGCAATGGCAGATGAAGTTCAACGTGGAGAAATGCAAAGTAATGCATTTAGGTAGTAAGAATAAGGAACACGAGTATAGAATGTCAGGAGCAACTCTGGGTAAGAGCGAACAAGAAAAGGACCTGGGTGTACTGATAGATAGGACCCTGAAGCCGTCGGCACAATGTGCGGCAGCGGCAAAGAAAGCAAACAGAATGTTGGGCATGATAAAGAAAGGAATCACAAGTAGATCGGAGAAAGTCATAATGCCGCTTTATAGAGCGATGGTCAGACCACACTTGGAATACTGTGTACAACATTGGTCTCCCAACCTAAAGAAGGATATAAAACTGCTGGAGAGGGTGCAGAGACGAGCAACGAAACTAATAAGAGGTATGGAGAAATTGGAATATGAGGAACGACTCAAGAAACTAGGATTGTTCTCCCTTGAGAAGAGGAGGCTGCGAGGGGACATGATAGAGACGTTCAAAATACTGAAAGACATCGATAAAATAGAGCAGAAAAACAAATTATTTACATTGTCCAATGTGACACGGACAAGAGGACATGGTTTGAAGCTAAGGGGTGACAAGTCCAGGACAAATGTCAGGAAGTTCTGCTTTACGCAGCGAGTGGTGGACGCATGGAATGCTCTTCCACAGGAGGTTATTAAGGAATCCACTGTGCTAGGATTCAAAGGCAAATTAGATGCACATCTCCTTATGAGAGGCATAGAGGGATATGGGTGATTAGAACAATCAGGTGTATACCTGACTGGGCCTCCGCGTGTGCGGATCGCCGGACTCGATGGACCATGGGTCTGATCCGGAGATGGCAATTCTTATGTTCTTATGTTCTTATGTTCTAAGTCAATAGATATTCCCTCTTATCATAGGGATTGATAAAAGAACGACCCTCTTGCATGTTGTCACATACTGAGCAATGCCCACATTTCAGGTGCCCAACTTGACTGCCTTGAGATAATCTCTCTATCTGATATGGAACAGCTCCCTTACTGGTGGGACTTATCAGCTCTTGCAAATTTCTATTTCTAGAGTAAGCAGTCGTTACTTGGATATTTTGAAAGCATGGGTGAATAGACAAGCAATTCAAATGTTTTTTTACAATTTTAGAAAAATGTCTGGATTGTTGGGAGTGCCTTAGCACACACACCAGTTTCTCTGCTTCCAGTTCAGGTATTTTATACTCTAAAAGTAGATCTCTTCGGTTGTACAGAGCTCTCGTGTATGCTTTCTTAATGCAAGTAGGTAGATATCCACGGGTCTGAAACTTTTCACTTAAAATATGAGCTTGTTTCTTAAATTCAGCTTTAGAAGAACATATTCTCCGATAACGGAGAAATTGTCTCGAATTTATTATTGTTTGTAGATTTTTTGAATTCTTGTCTGCCCACAATTAAGTTTGATGTTACCTTCGATATGTCAAAAATTTCATTTTTGGATGTAGCGATTACTAAGAATGAAGATTGCTTTGAGACATCAGTACATAGGAAGGCTACAGATAAAAACACCCTCTTAGAGTTTTCCAGCTCTCATCCTACTCACTTGAAAAAAAGCCTCCCATACTCACAATTTCTCCGTTATCGGAGAATATGTTCGTCTAAAGCTGAATTTAAGAAACAAGCTCATATTTTAAGTGAAAAGTTTCAAACCCCTGGATATCCACCTACTTGCATTAAGAAAGCATACACGGGAGCTCTGTACAACCGAAGAGATCTACTTTTAGAGTATAAAATACCTGAACTGGAAGCAGAGAAACTGGTGTGTGTGCTAAGGCACTCCCAACAATCCAGACATTTTTCTAAAATTGTAAAAAAACATTTGAATTGCTTGTCTATTCACCCATGCTTTCAAAATATCCAAGTAATGACTGCTTACTCTAGAAATAGAAATTTGCAAGAGCTGATAAGTCCCACCAGTAAGGGAGCTGTTCCATATCAGATAGAGAGATTATCTCAAGGCAGTCAAGTTGGGCACCTGAAATGTGGGCATTGCTCAGTATGTGACAACATGCAAGAGGGTCGTTCTTTTATCAATCCCTATGATAAGAGGGAATATCTATTGACTTCAATGACATCGTGTGATACTAGTGGGATCGTTTATGCCATTAGTTGCCCTTGTAACCTATTATATATAGGTCAAACCTCTAGACAGTTTAGAACCAGAATTATTGAGCACAGGTCTTGTTTGACCTGTTGCAAAACAGAGGCACCGATGGTGCAGCACTGCTTAGAGACCAATCACAAATTTTTTGAAATGCGTTGCTGGGTTATAGAAAAGCTGTATCCCTCAAATAAAGGGGGTGATTTCAAATTATACCTGAGACAAAAAGAACAAAAATGGGTATTTAGATTAAAGACTTATACTCCATATGGTTTAAATGTCAGGATTGAATGGCGCGCGTTTTTTTAAGAGAAACCCGGCAGTCATGGTGATTGGCTGTGATTCCGTGTTTCTCAGTTGCTGATTGGTGCGGTGCTGTCCCTCCTTTTTCTTTATAAACCCGGGAGTACGCCGAGCCGCCATTTCGCTGGGAGAAAATCATTGAAGCAGTAGCTCATAATGAAAAGTAGGTAGTCTTGAAATTAGGCAGTTTTTATGAGAAATATATATGTTTGTAAACTAACAGTACATTTTGTTTTATAGATAATCCCCTGATGCAGCCGTAGGGCGAAACAGGGCCTGTTGGGATTTTTTTGAATTGATCAAATTTGAAACTATTCAAGAGCGGCATATTGATACCGCTAAAACTGCAGCTGCGGTGATTTTGAGCTATCAGAAGGAAACAAGATAAGTGCTTACTTCTCTATAAAAATATAAAAGCTAGTAAAAAGTATAAAAGTTAAAAAGTTGAAAATAAGAGAAAAGTGTAACGGTAGAATATAAGACCAAGGATGTATTTCTCTATGTCAATATTATTATTGGCATAGTTAGTTTCACAGGTTTTACCCTGGGAAACACTGAGGTCTTTACCTTTTCACGAACTAAATAGTTTGTAGCACCTGGTTTCTGATAGCATTAGTATATGAATATCATTTGGTGTGGCTATTAATTTTGAAGATATTCTGCTTGTATTGTACACAGTAATTATCTTATCTGGTCCCATGGCCCGTCAATGCACATTTTGTTACAGACATGTATATCCTGGCTTTCCAAAATCAGGATTTAGACATATACTTCATAGTTTATTTAAAATTTGATTACACGCCTATCATAAATTCTAGGCAAGAATATAATGCTAAAAAAATAGGGTTTTACAAAAATTTAAGACATTACGCAATATACAATGCTGTTTTCTGCCATGTTCAAATTGTGAATACGGCTCCTAAATTACCTCTTTAATGCAATTTTACAGTTGGAAAGAGAACAGTTCTTACCTGTCCAGCATGCGATTCAGATCCTGATCTGCAACCAAAACCTCCATCAAAGTTCATACATGATAAAACAAATTCTATTGCTTTCTCTAAATTAATGGCATCCAGTTTCCCCTGAAAGACACGGAACCGTTATAACTAATTGAAAGAAAAAACTATGATCAGTAATTCCACATAACAGATCAAATGAAGAGACAGAAAATACCGTAAACTGTTTGTGGAAGGCCGACTGGTGGACTGTATACAAACTGAAGACCACAATTGTGTGCAGGTTTAACTTCTATCCCGTTGTGAAGGGAATCAGTTTTATGTTTAGTTCAATTTCTCGGGCTTTACTGAATATTAGTAGGAGAGAAGGCGAGGCGCTGGCTGACTGCCTACAGCGGCGAGAGGCACGTCCTGTAGGCATTCAGCTGGCGCCAGCGCCTCTCCTCTCTGGCCCTCTTCCCCCCCCCCCACACTGGTGTCTCAGGACCCTTCTGGAGGGCCTTCACGCATGCACATGTCGTCATCAGAAAGATGTCAGCACACTTCCGGATGCTTTGAGCCACGGCTACTACGTTTAGTGTGCCGTGGCTCAAGAAAGTTTGTGGGACACTATGCTAAATCCTACTAAAATAACACTTGATCTCTGATTTCACGTTGTTTCTTTTAATATTTGCTATGTTAAAGCTCAATGCCCATTAGTCAATATTTATATTCAGCTGAATAGTAAAATATGCTATTCAGTATAGCTCTAATTTCTATGCACACTCAGTTTTCAGTTTTTCGAAGGAGACTTCCCATTTTGATAGCCATGTTAGTAATGTGAATTAAAGGGGGGGAAAAAAAGATGCCTTACTTCAGGGTAGGCAAGGAAGGAGATGGCCTAGAGACAGAGAGAGGGAGATTAGCTAAGGCAGTGGAAGAGGCTGAAGTCACGAAGGGAGGAAAAGAGAGAGAGATGCTGGGACAGGGGAGCTGGAAGAGCAGAGGGAAGAGAGAGAAATGAGGAGAGAAGAGTGGGAAAGATGCTAAATTAATTCACTGTGCACAGACCTCTGAATTGATATTACAGTAAATAACTTTCTGTGAAGCATGAACTTGGGCCCCAAGCATAATACATTAAACATATTAAGAGTCAACTGTCTTGAAGGCAATAGGAGTTGAAATCTTACCAAAAGAGCCAGGGTTGCTACTGCACAAAAAGAAAATCTTGTGTCTATTTCTCCTGTAAAGATAAATGTATTACCAGAGTTACCTTGCCTGGTTCATCGGAAAATGTGCCTGCTGTGATGCTATTACACAAAAAGCTACACTCTAAAGATATACACTAGAGAAATGTAAAAGTTGCCAGACTTCCAGAGCAACACCCATCTTATGGATACAGCAAATATCATCAAATTATTAGAGATAAATCAGTTCTATAGTTTAAGCCCATGCCTAAATGTAAAAACAGTAAGCTACCCATGAAACAAAGCTAACAAATTAAAATGTTACCCCATTTATCTCCAGCAAATGACCCATCTTCTTGTTGCAGACTTTGTACATATTCAACAATTTTATTTACATCAACAATACAGAGGCTATCATAAAGGGTAAGAATCTGTGGAGGGAAAAAAGCGAAAGAGATCATTACAATGAAAGCAGAGTTATATATAGAGCTTTTAACATTAAAAACGTCCATTAACAAAGAAAAAAAAAGCCACTTTCCCCATCTGTGCCTATGGAAATTAAATAAGGCCTTAAAAGTCCCCTTTTCCTAACACTTGACTGTTTGCCACCGTGGTCCATTATAACCCTAAGGGCACAACAGATAGCACACACTAAGGGCCTGATTTAATAAACAGTGCCTACATTGTAGGCACCATTTGGTGCGGTTGTCAATCAACCGCTAGGTGCCATTTATAGAATCCCGCCTAGCGGTGTCTAGGCATGCTTGGATGTTGCTATGCGCCGATATATTAAGCCAGGTTTTACTGGTCACTAACATGGATGCCTAGCAACACCTAAGTCAACCACACCTATTATCTGCCCCTAACCAAGCCTACTTTTCAGGTAGGCATCGGAAGGCGCCACTTAGGTGTCTCTAGGCACTGTGCAGACTTCCACGCCTAACTTATTTTTTAAATTAATTATTCAATTAACTTCAATTGTGCAGTCAATTGCCACACCATTTAAGTTAATTGATTTAATTTAAGTTAGGCATGGATTTTAGTTAGGCATCGCTAGGCGGCATCAATTACGGTGCCTAGTGGCACCTAACTAGGGCACTGTTTTAAAGAACCTGGCCCTAAGTGTTTTAAAAGGATCCCTATATGTCATGCAACTACTTTTCTATGTTACAAAAATGTGAAAATGTGTTTAAAGAGTTGGCTCTGCCTTTCCTTGAACTGAGGTGATTCCTTGTAATGGGGTGATTGGTAAACACGGCTCAATAACACAAACTTTGCAAGAGCTTCAAGTATTGTTAAAACGCAGAATGTTGCTTTGTTTTGGGAATGTTTCTAGAACTTAGCAGGAAGTATTTTCTATAATCTCCCACATTAATTTCAGTGCTTAATCATATTGTACGATCTGGTTGAGCAATGGGCTCATAGCAGGAAGCAGAAGAGAGTAGAAATATAAGTTAGAAAGGCTTCTTGCCTTTGGCCTACCATAGAGAAGGGAAGAAGTGCTAAGGGAGGTACTGCAGAAGGAATGAGGACGACAGAGAAACGGAAAGGAAAGAGTAACACAGGCACTGAGAGGATGTGAAAAGAGGCTGAGGGAAGAGAAATGGACCATGAAATGGAGCTGAAGTGAATACAAGCTGGGAGGAATGGTCGGTGATACAAGGCTAAGAGGGTATGGGATGGGCTGTAAAAAGAAAAACAGATGAGGACAAGGAGAATAACTGTATGGGATTCAAAGAGCAGGGGGTTGATAGGGAAGAGAGGTTGAGAAAAGGGTCCTGAGAAGAGGATCAGGTTAGATGGAAGAATCACTAAAGGGATGAAGATAGGGTTACCGTATCTGTGAAGACAAAAAACAACCCATTATCCTGGAAGAACTTTGGGGGCCTATTAATTAACACTTAGCATGCACTTAGCACCCACTAATCTTTAGTAAAAGGGTC
The DNA here is from genome assembly GCF_902459505.1 of Geotrypetes seraphini. Lineage (NCBI taxonomy): Eukaryota > Metazoa > Chordata > Amphibia > Gymnophiona > Dermophiidae > Geotrypetes > Geotrypetes seraphini. Next base: position 39,376,817 of record NC_047095.1, read on the forward strand.
CCTTTGTAAGCTGACATTTTTTACTCTAAAATGTTTACAAATCAAGAAAAATGAGAAACAACCAATAAATCTAGGGGACTTATTAAAGTGTGTTATTTATACTCAGGATTATGGTCTGGACAGGCCTATGAGAGACAGATGCTAATTCTGTGTTTTGCGGGGTTTTAAATTAGGGTAACATGCTAATGCAAGAAAAATAAAAGTCAGTGGGCATCACTGATTGTAGTCACTTAAAAGATTTCAATCCTGCACAGCCATTATCAAGTTTATTAGGTATTTATATACCACATATCAAGATTATCTGAGCGGTTTTACAATCAGGTACTCAAGCATTTTCCCTATCTGTCCCGGTGGGCTCACAATCTATCTAATGTACCTGGGGCTATGGAGGGCTAAGTGACTTGCCCAGGATCACAGGCTGTAGCTCCAACCACTATGCCACACACTTCAGTCATGTGCCTGAGGGAGGCAAATCTGCTGCTGTATTTTTCCCCAGTGCACTCATGATGGGGACAGAGTAGATCTAAAGGAATTCACAAGTTGCTCAAGTTAAAATTCAAGGCTATGCTACAGATAGTGATTGACTGGCTTGGCTAGACCTATTCAACAAATCGAGACAAAGCAATCTTTTTACCAAGTTATACAGATTAGATTTGTCAAGAATGTATTTACCTGAACCGCACTAAGAGTATATAAAAGGTGGGGATCATGACCTATACTGGCACTTAGTCCACCACACTCATGCTGACATTGCTTGATAAATGCTAATATTTCTTCCTTGTTCATGCGATGCAGTTGCCCCATCAGATCCATTACGGTCAGGCCCCAGTAGACACCACTCATCCTCAAATACTCAGACATGCAGTAGTCCTACAAGCACAAAGTATTATCTTTACATTTCATTCATTTATTTTTATTGTCACTGTCATAGAACTAGAAGTCCCCAAAATTTAAAGTGAACCCTTTTCTTGAAGCATACAATTGCCTCACATGTTCAATTTTAAAGCACTGGAAGAAATTAGTCATTGAGAATATTAAAGGAAACATTAGCATTCGTCTTTGTGCTTCAACTTTGTTTACCTTTCTTTTTTGGGGGAGGGGGGAAGAACACCCCCCCAACTTAGAGTTCTGCTACCTACAATTTCTGCATACCTACTTTAAAATGTCTTAAAAGAAAGTATTTTCTAGCTGTGTTAGGCATTAAAACCCATGCCTAACGTAGCTTAAAATGGCATATCGTGAGACAAGCTCAGCTTTTCTGCAGTTAACTGTCAAGTTAGCACAAACTATTTTATAAAAACATATTTTAAAAATTTTTTTGAAGGGACATGAAGGAAATCCAAGATGGCAACAGTAGCAGTGTTTTGGCACGAAAGTAAAAATTTAAAAAAAAAAAAAAAAGCTCTGTAAGCATGCGTCAGGATCGCTGTTCAGCAATCCGTTTGGTCAGTTGGGGCGCGATTCTGATCGACCCCGTTTGCATGCGATAGCGTTGTGAATTGGGCGGCCAGCAACCTCACGGATCAGATCACTAACGGATCAGATCTGTGAGGTTAGTCAATCTAGCCCTTACTAAGTTATGCTAAAAACTGGCCTGCGCTGATTAGTATGTGGGTTTCCCATATGCTGAGGCCACTTTTAGCACAGCTGTAAAATTGCCACTTGCTAATTTCCAAATTACTGTGTGAGCCCTTACTGCCACCTAATTACAGGGTGGTAAGGGCTCAAATGCTAATCAGTTAGCACATAGGCAGCAGAACACTTTTTTGTTTGGGGGTGGGGAGCAAGAGCTCCGCCCTAGCCCCAGCAGGACCCTGCAGCATGACTTCTCTCTCCAGCTCCCAACCCCTCCACCTACATTCGCCGGACACTGTAATTTTAAATTTTCATCATCAACGAAGTGCTCTTGAAGTCTTCATTCTGCAGATTTAAAATTACAGTAGCCGAGAGGAGGTGGGTGGTGAAGTAGGGCCATAACTGACTCTTCTGACCGCCAATCTTTGGGGAGGTCATGACCTCTGTGGCCTACCCCATTCTGACACCTATAAATTAGCACATAGTGATGTATCTGTGCTAACTTATTAGTGCAGGACACATCTATTATCTGCCACAGGACCCATTTTATTCTTAAGGGCCCAGCTGCAGATAACATACACTAACATTTTTTTTAAAGAACCCCCCCCCCCCTTAGATAGCTTCTGAAATATTTTGCAACTATGCTAAAGAAATGAAATAAATCAAACTGCACCACCCTTTCTTCTATCAGGAACGCTTCTCATTATTGGTACAATCCACTGTGCTTGGATTATTGTAATTCTGTATATTTGGGTATTAAACAGGGCAGTTTAGATCGACTACAGTTGATACAGAATACGGCGGCCAAACTTATCTTTGGAAAGAGAAAGTACGATCATGTATCCCTGTTGTTGAGAAAGCTTCATTTGCTTCCAGTTTGTCACAGTTTAAGTGTGAATGTGTTGTTTTTAAATTCCTTTATGGAATATTTGATCCTTCAATTCCTCTATGTTGGAATGCTATTAGAATAATTAGATCCTGTCATTCAAGGATTACAACAATTTATAAACTTTCATTTCCATCATCTAGAGCAGGGGTGTCCAACCTATTGGCTTCTCTGGGCTGCATTGGCCGAAAAAAAAATTTCTGGGGCTGTGCAAACGCTGTAGCAAGATAGAGGAGGGAGCCAGCAAGACGGGGGCAGCAGAGGAAAATACTGCATCGCCCTCAATCGGGGCTGAACAAAATACTTCACGGGGCTGCAGGTTGGACACCCCTGCTCTAGAGGACTTAAATGTGCCGGGAAGCTTAGTAAATCTATGGCATTTAAACTGATGGAAATTTGGAATAAATTACCAGACTCTTTAAGACTGTTAGGTCAGCTACATCAGTTTTAGAAAGATCTAAAAACTTCGTTGTTTACAAAATAGTCATCTAAGCCGAAAGCCTGAAGTCATAATGCCGTTGCACAGGGCCATGGTGAGACCTCATCTGGAGTACTGTGTGCAATTCTGGAGGCCACATTACAGTAAAGATGTGCGCAGAATTGAATCGGTTCAACGGACGGCCACCAGGATGATCTCGGGGCTCAAGGGTCTCTTGTACGAAGAGAGACTGAACAAATTGCAGCTCTACACTCTTGAGGAACGTAGGGAGAGGGGAGACATGATCGAAACATTTAAGTACCTCACGGGACGTGTCGAAGTGGAAGATGATATTTTCTTTCTCAAGGGACCCTCGGCCACAAGAGGGCACCCGCTCAAACTCAGGGGCGGAAAATTTCATGGCGACACTAGAAAGTATTTCTTCACAGAGAGAGTGGTTGATCATTGGAACAAGCTTCCAGTGCAGGTGATCGAGGCAGACAGCGTGCCAGACTTTAAGAATAAATGGGATACCCATGTGGGATCCCTACGAGGGTCAAGATAAGGAAATTGGGTCATTAGGGCATAGACAGGGGGTGGGTAAGCAGAGTGGGCAGACTTGATGGGCTGTAGCCCTTTTCTGCCGTCATCTTCTATGTTTCTATGATCACCAGTCGACTAACACCAACTAAGTATATTCTATCTTTTAACTTTTCAAATATCTATCTAATCTTAACTAATAATACTCTCTCCACTTGGCCTATTAGTTTGTTACCTTATTTTTAATGAACTATAAACTGAATCAAGTTTCTTCAGGAAATGATCCGGTATATAAACTAAAAATTAGATTAGATTAGATATCACTTCTCCATATGAACAGCAACAAAACCAACACACGCCTTGAACTTGTCAAGGATAGCCCAAGCTCTTTCAAAATACATTTTGACAGTGTATCAAACGTCAGACCAAAAAACTGATACATTCAGATTGTAAGCTCTTTGGGCAGGGACCGTTTCTTAAGTATTTAATGTACAGCGCTGCATGCATCTGGTAGCGCTAGAGAAATAATAAATAGTAATACATACATAATCATCCTTCTTCACGCCATATGATGCAATGTAGTCAGCGTGTTTTTCCAGGAGTAGTGTGCTGGGGGCATCAGATTTTATTACAACATCCTTCTGGGGTGTCCCCTTGAAAAACATGATAGAACACATCAACGATATGCAGACATAACACATTAAGAGTAAAGCACTATAAAATCCAGGTTTCACACTACTTCACCGTAAAAATATTTAAAAAATACATTCAGTACTATTCAAGACTATTAAGTCAAACTGCTGAACTGTTTCGGATGGTGTGACTGTCCAGAAATGCCAAGTCACCCGTATTTGTCTTCTTTCACGCTCGATCGGAAATCCCTCCTCCCTCCTCTCCCCCCCAGTGTACTATCTCCCCCTGTTCGCAATCTAGCGCTTCTCCCTATATCTCAAACACCGCGCCCCACCCCCGCTCTTACCTTCAAACTCATGTCTGAAATCACCTGCGCCCAGCCCCGCCGCAATTTCCCTTCTCCAGCATCCCGCCCCCTTCTGACGCAGCTTCCTGTTTCCGGCAGAGCAATTCGTGACCTACACAAAGTGCTTTGGGATATGCTCTGTAGCTTCCTATCATTTCTATACAGCTGTATTTTACTGTTATGATTTTGAAAAAGGATGTTCTTCTTTAATCACTTTCAATATCATTTCCTTAAGTATTTTCTGCGTGGATTTATGGATGTATATGTGCCAATAGTTTTTAGGGTATATATTGGGTCACATTTTGATTAAAAATTTAAGTTGTAAGCAATTTAAGGGATGTTTATTTTCGCCCCCAGTGCAGCTCTATGTGACTCTAGGCAGTTTAATGCTGGCTTTTACAAAGCCACGGTAGAAATTAATGCACCGACGCTCATAGAATTCCTACCGCTGTAGAAACCTCTACTGCAGCTTTGAAATAGACGCCCTAAGTGATTTGCCCAGAGTCACAAGGAGCTGCAATGGGATGAAAAAACACTAACATACCTTTAATTATGTGATTAATCGCAATTACAAGTTGCTGGGTTGTTTTTTGTTTTTGTTTTTTTAAATCAAAATGCAGCCCTAAAACCATTAAATAATAAATACAAAATATAAATTGTTTTTCTATGTTTTCATTAAGAAATTATAAATTTTAAAAAATCTAAAACAGATTTAGAATAGTTATAAATAGCCTTAATTTTCAAAGCCCACTTAAGCAAGCCTGGTATAAATCATTTTGAAGTTTTCTAATAACATACAATACTGTAAACTATGGCTTTATCAATTTTTTTTTAAAATTTGATTTGGCCCCAAATACATTATTTGTAATCAGTCAAATAGTGATTTAAATTTGAATACAAATAATCTATTTTACTGTGCTAAATCCTGCTGAAATAAACACTTGATTTTTGATTGCAGGTTGCTTACTTTATTCTTTATGTTAAATCTCAATGCCCATTATTTGTATTCAAATTTGGTCCAATACTAAAATATGCTATTTGGTACAGCCCTGCTGTAATTGTTAAACAGCAAGAGGGATTAAAAGTATAGCTCATAAGCAAACAAACCATTATACAATCCCCATCCCCCACCTTGCCCATTAGTGTTCCTAAGGTCTGCATTTGGGTGAAGCTGTTGTACCTGTATATCCTATTTTCTTTTATGAAACAGGCATATTACCCATAGCTGCATTGGCTGCCAATGGAGGCGCGCGTAAAGTTTAAATTTGCCTGCTTCTGCTTCAAAGCACTACACGAACTTGCCCCTAAATATATAACTGACCTTTTCGTCTTCTCAGCCAACAGACACAAGAAAAGCTCACATTCCAACTTCGTTTCCCCCCCAGTGAGAGGTTGTAAACTGAAAAAACACAATGAACATCTTCTCTCGCACCAAGCAGCATCATGGGGTAAAGACCTAAAACAGGGGTCTGCAACCTTTAAGACATAAAGAGCCACTTGGACCCGTTTTCGAAAAGAAAAAAAAACTTGGAGCCGCAAAACCATTATAAAACAAATCTAACACTGCATATATTGTTTCTTATCTTAATGCTATATACAGGATCACTAAATTGAAAATAAAATCATTTTTCCTACCTTTGCTGTTTGGTGATTTCATGAGTCTCTGGTTGCACTTTCTTCTTCTGACTGTGCATCCAATCTTTCTTCCTTTCTTTCAGCCTCCTGTATGTTTCCTCTCCTCCAGACCTCATTCTCTCCCCCAACTTTTTCTTTCTGTCTCCCTGTTCCCCCTTCTTTCTGTCTCTGTCTGCCCCCTTTCTTTCTTTCTCCGTACCCTCCCCCAAGCCACTCGGTTTGCTGCCACCGCCATCGGGGAATAGCCCCCGCCGTCCCAAGCTTTCCCTGCAGAAGCGTCGCGCTGACCAGCATTCAGCTCCCTGACGTCAATTCTGACGTAGGAGAGGAAGTTCCGGGCCAACAAGGCATTTCTCCTCATTCCATCCAGCCTGATCCCCATCTCTCCTTGATCCAGCATTTCCCTTCTGTGTTTGTCAGAATTACCACTCCACCTATTTTCCAGCATCACCCTTCTTTGTGTCCATCTCACTATATCTTCCTTTCTTTCAGCCTCCTGTATGTTTCCTCTCCTCCAGACCTCATTCTCCCCCCCAACTTTTTCTTTCTGTCTCCCTGTTCCCCCCTGGCCCACGGGACTCCCACGGGGATGCCCCCTGACCCACGGGACTCCCACGGGGACGCCCCCTGGCCCACGGGACTCCCACGGGGATGAAAACAGCCTACCTAAATTCTGGCGATGCAGGCATGCAGCTTACAAGTCCGGCGTCGCGGCGGGAAATAGCCATGCTGAGCAGTGAGCTCAGCACGTACACAGATGAAAGCCTTGCTTGCTGATTGGTCCGGCGGCACGGCGGGGCCGCCGGACCAATCAGCAAGCAAGGCTTTCATCTGTGTACGTGCTAAGCTCACTGCTCAGCATGGCTATTTCCCGCCGCGACGCCGGACTTGTAAGCTGCATGCCTGCATGACACACTACCGGAGCCGCAGCAAAGGTGGAAAAGAGCCGCGGGTTGCTGACCCCCGACCTAGAACAATTGCTTTCGCCCACTACTTATGAGGAATTTAGGAAACGTCTGAAAACACAACTGATCCTCTCTTCTCTCTCCCCTCTATAGCGATTAACTTGTTCTATTGATCACTCTCTCTTCAAAAATGGATTTCCTGTCCTATTAACCCTCTTTCTTCCTCCCCTCTTAAAGTCAATCAATTTGTACCTTTGCTTAATCTTTATAAACCGCATAGAATTTCACGGTATTGTGGTATATAAGCTGTTATTATTATTATTATATTACCCATAGTTGCACTTTTCCTTTAGTCAGGTGGTGTGAGAGCATTCATTCATTCATTTTATTTACAGTCAAACCTTGGTTTGCAAGTGTTTTGCAAGACGAGCAAAACACTCAAGCAAATCGTGCCTCGCAAACCAAGCGTTGACTCAATTTGCAAGCCCCCCCGAGAACCAGCATCGACCCCACAAACCGGCATCCCCCGCCCGCCCAAACACAAGCCCTTACCCCGATCTGGCACCAGCACGCAGCACCAACCCAGGATTTTTGGGCACCGGCACATCCTGTGGGTTGGGACTGCGTGCCAGTGCCAGATCGGGGTAAGGGCTTGTGTTTGGGCGGGCGATGCCGGTTTGCAGGGGAGGGGGGGGAGTTTGTGGGCAGAGGGGGAGGGGGCGAAGCCAGTTCTCGGGGGGGGGGGCTTGAAAATCTCCAAAGAGCTCTGAATGTGTTACAAGTTAAATATACATAACAAACAGTTAACAGGATATGATTTGCCACAATTACAATACATTATATAAGTTTTTATCCTAACTCGACACATACTAGGGTGGTCTAATACCAATATACAATTTACAGCAGTTTCTCTCAAACATTTTTATATCTGGCACACCAAACGGAGCAAATTTTTTTTCACGGCACATTATAATTGAAATTATAAAATTGCAAAATCAACAAAAAATTCAAATTGAGAGTTATTTATTTAAAGTTCTTTAAGCTATGTATGGGTAATTGTAACAATGACACTCATAACATTGACAGACTCTTGTATACACAACATAGAGTACATGTTATCTATTCTAGTGTCAGTACAACAGAAAGGCAAGGGAGGCGTCTATTCAAACAACAAAATCTTTATTTCAGCGGATAAACAACACCTTCTATTCTAGTGTGTACTTATGAAGTGAATTCTTAAAAATAAAGTAAAATTCTGGAATCCCTTTGGGGCATAGCACTGTGCCATGGCACAGTTTTGAGACACTGGTTTACAGGTTACAAATTGCCATTGTTATCCTTATAGTGTAAGTTTTTTTCAATACAAGTTTTTATCTAACTTGACACACACTGGAGATCTAATACATAATATACAATATACAATTTAAATTTGTCATAATAACGGTGCAAGATTTTTAATACAAGTTTTATCCTAATGCGACACATACTGGGATCTAGTACCAATATACATTTCTTTGTAATTCATCGGTCATGGGTTAGGTGAAGAGGTATGTTTTTATTGCTTTCCTAAAGTTGGGTCCAAGGGATCTGTTGTTTCAATCCGTCCTTTTTCTGGAGCCATCTAACCCTACACAAGGAGGCACTACACTGAAGTCATATGCCATGTACAGTAGTCATTCATTGGGGATGTTTCAAATCCAAAAACCTGAAGGGGAGTCAACAAATACATATTTTCCTGCTTGAGGGCAAGAAACCAAGTGACAACCCTACCTGACAAATGAGATGGATTGGAAAGCCAAAATGTAGCCCAAGCCCAATTGAAATATGACTTCCAGTAACAAAACAGGGCTCGGTTCTTGGACCCATCTTATTCAATATCTTCATAAATGACCTGGAAGAGGAAACAACAAGTAATTACATTACATTACAGATTTCTATTCTGCCATTACCTTTTGGTAATCAAGTTTGCAGATGACACAAAACTGTGTCGGGCAGTTGGGTCACAAAAGGACAGCGAGGATCTCCAGAAGGATCTGAACCAGCTAGAGAAATGGGCGGAAAAGTGGCAGATGAAGTATAACATAGAAAAATGCAAAGTGATGCACCTGGGTAGGAAAAACATGGAATATGAATATAAAATGTTAGGTGTAACATTGGGCAAAAGCGAACAAGAAAGGTACCTGGGGGTACTGATAGACAGGACCCTGAAACCGTCAGCTCAATGCGCGGCGGCGGCAAAGAAAGCAAACAGGATGTTGGGCATGATAAAGAAGGGGATTACGAGTAGATCAGCGGGCGTCCTAATGCCACTTTACAGAGCAATGGTCAGACCACACTTGGAATACTGTATCCAACACTGGTCTCCATACCTAAAGAAGGATATAACCCTGCTGGAGAGGGTGCAGAGGTGAGCCATGAAACTAGTAAAAGGAATGGAAAATTTGAGCTACAAAGAGTGCTTCGGAAAGCTGGGACTGTTCACCCTCGAAAAGAGGAGACTGCGAGGGATATGATAGAGACTTTTAAAATACTAAAAGGATTCGACAAAATAGAGCAAGAAACATCATTATTCACATTGTCAAATGTGACACGAATAAGAGGTCATGGACTGAAACTGAGGGGCGGCAGGTCCAGGATAAATGTCAGGAAGTTCTGTTTCACACATCGAGTGGTGAACTCTTGGAATGCTCTCCCGGAGGAGGTTGTGACGGAGACCACTATTCTGGGATTCAAGCGCAAGTTGGATGCACACCTTCTTGCAAATCACATTGAGGGATACAGGTAATCAAGGTCTCTATCAGGGAGCACCTAGCTTGGCCTCTGCGTGTGCGGGTCGCCGAACTAGATGGACCTAAGGTCTGATCCGGTGAAGGCGTTTCTTATGTTCTTATGTTATGTGTTCAATAATATGAGAGGAAAAAGGATCTCAGAAACTGATGGCATACTGATTCAAGTCTAAGACTTATCAGTTCCAGATTTCAATCACTGATCTTGTAAAAAAAAAAAAAAACAACAAAACCCTCTCATATTGTTTAACACCCTTTATATGTGTATATTAATATCTAATCTTTAATTTTTATATTTCAACTCCTACCGCACCTACATTAAATCCTTGTGTGTAGTGCATAAAACTTTCTTTAATTATTATAATGTGATCAGATTCAAACTGGATATTAATAACAGCTGACTTATACAAAAAGAGCCACCAAACTTATCTGAAAGAATGATTTCACCGGTCCAACCATTTGGGTTTTTGCCAGGTACTCATGATCTGGATTGGCCACCATGAAGATGGAATACTGGGCTAGATAACCATTGGTCTGACCCAGTTTGGCTATTCTTATGTTCTCATTTTCCAAACATTCAAGGGTCTAGTAGCACCGAGGCTGAGGCACAAGACGGACCTCCAGAAATAAAAAGCAACCCCTCTTGGCTAAAGAACTGGGAGGAAGGGGGGGGAGGGACTTAGTTACCCATGTTTGATATCCCTGGAGTACAACGTGACCCCCATAGGCAACAGTCCAAACCAGCTGCCAAGGAGGAGCCTTAGAAGAGAAGCAGGGAAATTAGGAGCCAGAATGAATTATAATCCCCCCAATAACATTTTCTTCCCCAGAAGTAGAAATCTCAGCCCTGCTAGATCAGTCAAATATGCACAGGCTCCCACCTCTAGCACCTGCTGGGAGACTGAGAAATACTGACTCTAAAGAGGAACTACACAGCTAACTTAAAGGGTCCACCAGAAGTCTGTAGTTCTGACTCCACTCACATACTTGTAGAAGTGCATAACCCATCCATGTAGGCCAGTCTGGAGGGATACTAAGGAATAAACACTTAGAATTCCCTAGAAATAACTATAACCTGAAATGCAAACAGCACAGAAAAAATGAACAAGATCACATTGATACAGAATAAAACCACTTGCAATCATTCAACATAGTCATGTGAAAAAATTAGGACACTCCATAAAATATTCATTTCTGTTTTAAGAAATGTTCACATATCGATGTCAAATCTTTTTTTTTTTAATCTCTGGAAAAGAAAGTGATGTAATTGCAGGTAAACAACAAAAGGTTTCCTCGATTTACTCATGAAACAAAAGATATCCACAAAATTGTGTATTCTGAGGAATAAATTAGGACTCCCTATACTAATAGCTAGTGTTACCCCCTTTGGCTGAAATAACTGCAGTGAGACACTTCTTGTAGCTATCTACTAGTCTCTGACATCGGTCTGAGGAAAGTTTGGGCCACTCCTCAATGCAGCATTCTTTCAGCTGTGAGATGTTTGAGGAGTTTCTTGCATGTACAGCCCATTTCAAATCACCCCACAGCATCTCTGAGATTAAGATCAGGGCTTTGACTCGGCCACTCTAGGACTCTCCAGTTCTTATTTTTCAGCCAGTCCTTGGTGAATTCACTAGTATGTCTTGGGTCATTGTTATGTTGCAAGGTCCAGTTCCGCTACAGCTTTAAGTTTCTTACAGATGGTCTCACATGTTCCTCAAGCACCTTCTGATACATGATAGAATTCATGGTGGATTCTATGATGGTTAGCTGGCCAAGTCCTGCTGCAGTAAAGCGTCCCCAAAACCATGACACTTCCATGTTTCACAGTTGGTATGGGGTTCTTTTCCTGGAATGTTGTATTTGGTGTATGCCAAACGTCCTCTTTTCTGGTGTCCTAATAATTGAATTTTAGACTTATCTGTCCATAGAACACTATTCCATAAGTCCTGGTGTTTGTCTACATTCTCTCTGGCAAACTTCAGCCTGGCCTTGATGTTTCTCTTAGAGAGCAAAGGTTTCCTCCTTGCACACCTCCCATGCAAGTTAAATTTGTGCAGTTTCTTTCCGATTGTAGAGGCATGCAATTTCACATCAACAGTAGCAAGAGTTTGCTGTAGGTTCCATCACATTTTAGGGTTTTTGGAGACTTCTTTTAGCATCTTACAGTGTGCTCTGGGGGTCAACTTGCTTGGACAGCCAGACCTGGGCATGTGGTCAGTTGTTTGGAAAGTCCTCCACTTGTAGACTATTTTTCAGACCATGGAATGGCTAATGTCAAATTCTTTTGGGATCTTTTAAAATTCTTTACCAGACTTATAAGCTGTTACGATCTTCTTTCTGAAGGTCTCAGACAGCTCTTTTGATCTCACCATGGTGTTCACTCTCACCGCAGCAGTCATGAGTACACCCAACTGTCTGAGGTTTACATAGGGCAAACCTCCTTCAAAATACTGAGTAACCATGTTCTAATCATGTGCAACTGATGTGATATACCTGTGTGTGATTTGAGCCACTTTTAAGTGGGAGGATATGTGGGGTTGTCCTAATTTATTTCTCAATTAGAATACACATTTTTGTGGATATCTTTTGTTTCATGAGTAAATCAAGGAAAACTTGTTGTTTACACCTGCAATTACATCACTTTCTTTTCCAGAGATTAAAAAAAAAAAAAAGGTGGGTTCTGGGCTGGTCTGTCTCAGGGAAGGAAAATTAGCAGGTAAGTTTAATGTCACCTTCCTTATTGCCCCACCAGACCAATCCAGATGCTTTGGGGAAGGGGTCTAAAATTCACTTCCTAAAAGGTGAAAATCAGAAAAATGAAAACTCTAGTTGAAAAAAGCTATATCCTACTCAGCTTGTACATCCAATCTGTAGCATTTGACAAAGTAAGTATTGACCGAGTGGCTGCTCAGCAAATCTCCAGTGGTGGAATAAGTGAATGCTCAGCCCCCTAGTAGAACAAGTCTTCAGAGCCACCAGAACTGAGTAACCCTACAGAATATAAGCTGAAGCTAGAACTACCCTAATCTAATGAGAAAGTGATGCTTTGAACATCGTTGTTCCCTTTCTTGGCTCCTCAAAAACAATACAAAGAACCTATTTGGCCACAAACTCTTCTGTCCTCTTCAAGTTAACACTTCGGTTCTCTCTGCCAACCAGTCCCTGGCGACACAGAATGCTTTACCTATTATCTGCTGAAAACGGAGATATACTGACTAGTGACAGGCTTTACAGGATATCTATAAAGTGATGTCACTAATCTAGTTCTTAGTCTTCATTTGCTGGCAGGAGAAGACAAACCCAAGTATTTGCACTGGTCTCGAGAAACAGTAAGGAGATTGGATTTATATGGATGCTGCAGGGTACACATGTAACTAGTTGTAGCCTAAGAAAAAAAAATGTAATATAGCACGAGGATCAGCTGAAAATCTGGGGCAGCAATGTTTGGTGGTAGAAAATAGCTGCAATTAAAGCAAAATTCAGACGCATTAGCAACTACTTTTAAAACTTTATGCATTTTTACAAGATCATTTTAGGAGAGGATCATAAATGTTGAGTTTAATGATTAAAATTTCAGGGTGGATATAGAAGAGCTCAAAGTTAATTTAAGGGGGGAAGGGAAAGACAAAACTAAAGGTTCAACTAGAGACTAATAACTTTGTACCAGTCCTGTACTGCAATACAAAATAAAAATCTGCATGTAACAATATTAAATCTGGGAGATAACTACCTGGAGGTGGCAAGTAGCAGAGAGATAGGAATCTGTACACTTTGGAGGAAAGGCAGGAGAGGGGAGATATGATAGAGATGTTTAAATATCTATGTAATGTAAATGCACGAGTCGAGTTTCATTTGGAAAGGAAACTCTGCAATGAGAGGGCATAGGATAAAGTTAAGAGGTGATAGGCTCCGGCGTAATCTAAGAAAATACTTTTTTTACAGAAAGGGTGGTAGATGCGCAGAACAGTCTCCCGGAAGAGGTGGTGGCGACAGAGACTATGGCTGAATTCAAAAGGGCATAGGATAGGCATGTGGGATCTCTCAGAGAAAGAGATAATGGATTACTGTGATGAGAAGACCAGATGGGCCAGTTGCCCTTTATCTGCTATCATGTTTCTGTTTCTGGAGAGCCATGAGGAACAACAGGCACCGAGTTAGACAGCCCCAATGTCATCAGGGGCTGTCTGGCTCAGAAGTCCAGCACCTTACAGCATGAGGCCACAGAGGCATGCCCTGCCTTTTGGAGTATCGTGAAATTTGAAGAGATTTAATTTTGTCTCTTTTGGTCCAAGTTATGGAAAAGTGAAAGGGAGCATTGAAAATGAAAGTCTTAACCCCTGCAGCGATTGGTCCAATGGATCAATATATTACTCAACCACAGTGAAGAATCTGTTGGAAATGCAAGTATTTTCTCCTGTAGAAATCTCTTTAAGTCCTCCTCAGAGAACTCCTCCTCTCCTGTATTTTTTCCCTAAGGTGGGGCATTTCCAAGTTGTTTTCCAATCTCCTCCAGGGACTATGGAGAACATGTTCTACCGTCACAAATTATGACTTTACTGAAATTCCTGTGATTTTTGAACCTGAATCCCCATTTATAGCCATTGATTAAAGAGTCTACTAAGGAAGTAGCATTACAAGATAGTAACATGGTAGATGACGGCAGATAAAGACCCAAATGGTCCATCCAGTCTGCCCAATCTGATTCAGTTTAAATTTTTTTTTTCTTCTTAGCTATTTCTGGGCATGAATCCAAAGCTCTGCCCGGTTCTGTGCTTAGGTTCCAACTACTGAAGTCTCCGTCAAAGCTCACTCCAGCCCATCTACACCATCCCATCCCTTGAAGCCCTCCTCAGCCCATCCTTAACCAAACAGCCATATACAGACATAGACCGCGCACATCTGCTCAGGCTATTTCTTCTCTTACCAGACTTATAAATTCTGCCTCTCAGGTCAGGTCTATTTACTGCAGAGATGGGTCGCATTGCTCTGACCCCACTACTGAAAAAAGCTGATCTAGACCCATAACCTCCGTCTAGTTTTCGACCTACAGCAAATATTCCTCTCCTGACCAAAATGTTAGTCTATCATATCTTCTCAGCTGTCAGCATACTTAGAGATTTTCCATTGTTCTACCTTGCCAATATGGTTTCAGACCCAACTTCAGTACTGAATCTCTATTGGTCTCACTAATTTCAAAGGTTCAGCAACTACATTCACGTAACATGTTCGCAATCCTATTACAATTCGATCTATCTGCGGCCTTTGACATTGTTCACCACGATATCTTGATCTACCAACTTTCTGAGATAGGCATTGATGCTACAGTTTTAGACTGGTTCTCAAAATTCTTACGATCTCGCTCCTACACTGTCAACATGAATGGCACCATATCGTCTTCCTGGAAGCCGCTATGTGGAGTCCTGCAGGGATTACCTCTGTCCCCTATTCTTTTCAACAACTATATGTCTACTTTAAAACGTTTCCATCTATCTCCCTTTGAAACATTACCGTATATTCATTTGCAGACATCTTTGTCCTTCTTAAGATAGATTTGAATCTCACAAACCTCACTGAGAATAGCATGCATAATGAAACTTAAATCTTTGGGCCCTTACTGTTGAAGCTGAATGAGTCCAAAACCAGATCTGGCCCAAAACTAGATCAACTACCTCCATCCATTTCACTGCCTTCAGGATCTTCACTGCAGATTGAATTCTCAAGTAAAGTTTAGGGTGTCATTATAGACGCAACACTTTCATTCAATGACCATCTTAATTCTTGATAAAAAAATGTTTCTTTAGTCTCCATATGCTGAGGACAGTTTAGATCCCGTTTCCACCAACAACATTTTGCTGTCCTTGTACAATCAATCATTCTTTTGAGATTAGATTTTTGTAATTTGGTCTAAGTCTAACCAAGAAAAGTCTTCAAAAACTTCAACAGATCCAGAATACTGCAGCTAGATTGATCTTTGCAAAAAGCAAATTTGATCGTTTCCCTGCTC
Organism: Geotrypetes seraphini; assembly: GCF_902459505.1. Classification (NCBI taxonomy): domain Eukaryota; kingdom Metazoa; phylum Chordata; class Amphibia; order Gymnophiona; family Dermophiidae; genus Geotrypetes; species Geotrypetes seraphini. The sequence goes on from NC_047095.1 coordinate 39,392,548, forward strand.
TTGTTAAAACTTCACTGGCTCCCAGTAATCTCTAGGGTTTACTTTAAATGTGCTTGCCTAACATTTAAGATCTTGCATGGCACTCTTCCTCCTTTAATTTCTTTCTTGGAATTCTACGAGACCTGATGTTACTAGATCTATCCAAAAGCTTAAATTATCTTTCCCCTCATTAAAAGGCATTATCTATATTGGAAAATTAGAGAAATCTCTTTACTTTAAAATTACTGAGTTTTGGAATAATTTTCCTGTCCAGCTGCATAAATTGGGCTTTTTCCAACTATTTCGAAAACATCTGAAAACGTGGCTATTTTCAAAAATGTAAATTCCGCTGCTCTCTATATAATCACTAATTCTTATTATATTTTCCTTTCTTTAAAACTCTTGTGAATCGTGCCGAGCTAACCTTATAGAGAAGATGTGGTATATAAGCTTAAGGTTTAGTTTACTGGCCTTAGTTCTTCAATAATTACTATTATTTTCTGATTCTAGATACTCTGTGTTCATCCTACGCTTTTTTCAACTGTCACCATTTTCCTCACCACCACCTCTCTTGGGAGTGCATTCCAGGCATCCACCACCCTCTCCTTAAAGTAGAATTTCCTTACATTTCTCTTGAGTCTACCACCCCTCAACCTCAAATTATGGCCTCTGGTTTACCATTTTCCTTTCTCTGGAAAAGATTTGTTCTACGTCAATACCTTTCAAGTATTTGAATGTCTAAATCATATCTCCACTTTTCCTTCTTTCCTCTAGGGCAGGGATGCCCAAATGGTCGATCACGATTGACCAGATCGCAAAGGCAATGCGAGTCAATCACGGATTGAGTTGCCTTTGTGATCTGTTCTCCCTGCTTCCCCTACACCAGCAGGCCAGGCGCGTACAATTGCTGGGCCCACAAGCCTTCCCCCCGGACCCCCCCCATCAATTCTGACGTCAGAGAGGAAGTTCCTTGCCAGTCAATTGCTACCCAGCTGGCCCAGAAATTCCTCTCTTCACGTCAGAATTGACGTTGGGGGGAAGGCTTGTGGGCCCGGCTCTTGTACGTGCCTGGCCTGGCGTGGGGAAGCAGGGAGAAAGAAAGACAAAAGGGAGACAGAAAGAAAGGGGAGGGGGCGAGGAAGAAAAAGTTGGACTCATGGAGGGACAGAGAGATGTTGGTTGGGGAATGGAATGAGGTCTGGCAGAGAAGAAGCATGCAGGAGGCAGAAATAAAGAAATATTAGATTTACAGTCAAAAGAAGGAAATGCAACCACTCATGAAATCACCAGACAGCAAAGGTAGGAAAAATGATTTTATTTTCAATTTAGTGATTAAAATGTGTCCGTTTTGAGAATTTATATCTGTGGTCTATATTTTGCACTATGGTCCCCTTTTACTAATACAAGAAAATAAGGCAATAAAGAGTATATTTCTTTTCCAAGGTTAAGTTCAATTGGTATCACATACACAACCTTAGATAAACATATTTTTTCCGTTTAGGACCTCAGCGGTGCAAGCTGTGAGAGCATTTCATTCACAGAATTGTTTGCACTAAAGTCTTCATCGGTCTTATTTTATATATATTTTTTTAAATTATTTTTCTTATTTAAATATTTTAATTATAGAAAAGTTAGAAAAGTACTCATCTCTTTTAGAGAAGCATAGCAGGGGCTCTTCACCAACATAGGCTATGTTTCGCCCAGGGGGCTTTATCAAGGTATTTTCCCCTTAGTTTGCTGCCATGGTAAGGATTGCTGCTTTCTGGTTCTCATAGTGTGTTGCCTTCCTTCTGATGTATGGCTTTGGGTGGCTGGGGCTGGAGCCAAACAAACAATTCTGTGAATGAAATTCCCTTTTACTAAACCATGATAGCGTTTTTTTTAGTGCAGGGAGCGTCAGGAGCAGCAAAGGGGCATTCAGCTATTGCTATCGCGGTTTACTAAAAGGGGAGGAGGTATATTTGTCTATTTTTGTACACTTGTTACTGAGGTGGCATTGCATATTTTAAAGTCGTCATCTGCCTTGACCTCTTTGAACCCCCCCCCCCAAATATAAATAATAATAAACATTTTCTCTGCATACAGTGTGCTTTGTGTTTTTTCAAATTTTATTGTTGGTAGATCATTTTGACTTGTCATTTTAAAAGTAGCTCACAAGCCAAAAAAGTGTGGGCACCCCTACTCTAGGGTATACATATTCAGGGCTTCCAGTCTCTCCTCTCCTCTCTTATGGCGCAAACCTCCTATCATTTTTGTCACCCTCCTCTAGACCGCTTCAAGTCTTCTTATGTCCTTCGCCAGATACAGTCTCCAAAATTGAACACAATATTCCAAGTGGGACCTCACCAATGACCTGTAAAGCAAATTCGACCACGTCTCACCGCTTTTATCCAAGCTCCACTGGCTTCCGATTATCTCCAGAGTCCACTTCAAATGTGCCTGCCTCACTTTCAAGATCCTACACGGTATCCTCCCTCCCTTCATTCCTCTTTCTTGGAACTCCTCTAACCCCAATTCTGCCAGATCCACCCAAAAACTGAAACTTTCCTTTCCCTCTCTAAAAGGCATTTCACTTGTAGGAAAACTAGGTTCTTCCCTCCCTTTCAGAATCACTCAGCTCTGGAACAACCTTACCTTCCCTCTTAGGAATCTGAGCTCCCTCCAACTCTTCCGTAAACATCTGAAAACCTGGTTATTCTCAAAAATGTAACTCCTCCTCCCTCTAGTCCTCTAAATTTTCTCTTCATTTTGCCTCTTCCCTCCACTGGAGTTCCTTTCTACCCTAACTCTTGTTAACCATGTCGAGCTTTACGAATGTAGAGATGATGCGGTATACAAACCTAAGGTTTAGATTAGATTAGATCAACACCTTCTTTCTACTACTGGTTATGCCTCTCTTTATACAGCCCAGCATCCTTCTGGCAACAGCTACCGCCTTGTCACTGTTTTTTTGCTTTTAGATCTTTGGACACTATCACCCCAAAGTCCCTCTCACCATCCGTGCATATCAACCTCTCACTTCCTAGCATATACGGTTCCTTCCGATTGTTAATCCCCAAATGCATTACTCTGCATTTCTTTGCATTAAACTTTTGTAGATCCTTTTTCATGTTTTCCACTCCCTCCTCGATGTCTACTGTTACAAATCTTGGTATCATCTGCAAAAAGGCAAACCTTTCCTTCTAACCCTTCAATAATGTCACTCAATATATTGAACAGGATCGGCCCCAGCACCGAACCCTGAGGGACTCCGCTACTCACCTTTCCTTCCTCCAAGTGACCTCCATTAACCCACAACTTCTGGCATCTGTCCGACAATCAATTTCTAATCCAGTTCACCACTTTGGATACTAGCTTCATCCCTTCAGGTTTGTTCAAGAGCCTTCTATGAGGAACCGTGTCAAAGGCTTTGCTGAAATTTAAGTAAATTACATCTAGCATATGTCCATGACCCAGTTCTCTGGTCAAAAAATTCAATCAGGTTCGTTTGGCACGATTTACCTTTAGTAAAGCCATGTTGCCTCGGATCCTGTAATCCATTAGATTCTAGGAAGTTCACTATCCTTTCTTTCAGCAACACTTCCATTATTTTTCCCAACTGAAGTGGGGCTTACAGGCCTGTAGTTTCCTGCTTCATCTCTGTGACTTTTGTGAATAGGGACATCTGCTCTTTTCCAATCCCCAGGAACCACTCTCGCCTCCAGAGATTTGTTGAACAAGTCTTTAATAGAACCCACCAGAACCTCTCTGAACTCCCTCAGTATCCTGGGTTGGATCCCTTCTGGTCCCATCACTTTGTCCACCTTCAGTTTTTCAAGTTGTTCATTAACACTTTCCTCCGTGAACGGTGCAGAATCTATTCCAGGACGCTGGTAAAAACAGAAAGGCAAGCAACGCAACAAAAGTGGAGAAGTGACATTTGACAAAGCCCTGAAGAAACAGCTACATGCCATGAAACGTTGGCTAATACGTTGTTTCATCTTCACAGTTTAAAAGGCAGCTAATGATCTTAGTCCTGCATAAATAGAGTAGTGGTAATAGCACACTCCTTCTGGAAGTTTTTTTGCCAATGATGTGGGTGGAGGAGGTTTGAGCAGTTCTTGCTCTACCGTGATAATACCTGAGGCTTTTTCTTCCGTTGGAGATAGTGCTCATAGTTTAAATAAGTGAAGCAGTCTTATTTATTGTTATTTATTTTCCACTTCCACCTTTTTCATGAAAATGAAATGATACATTTTTGGAGACAAAACTTAATTGAGAAGAAGGAAAATGTATTTTGTGGTGGGAAGATAAATGTGTTTCCAGGGCCATCCAACTACAACGTAAAGCATTTTTGAGCTTGAAATAGTGGTGGCTCCGGGAGCAACATTTTTTTCTTAAATATCCTTATGTCTTATTACTTATCAAGATAAAGATTTTTTTTATTTTGTGATTCTGTACAATTAGAAGATTTTCTTAAGAGTAATAAGAAGCCACAAATAAGCCAAACACTAGTGAGAAAATAACCATCCTATTTTTTTCCTGTTTGTTAAATTGAGGTCTTAAGATTGTAAATGTCTCCCTCTTGATGTGGGCTTGTAGGTTTTCCTAATTGGATTTATTATTTTTGTTATTTGTACACTCTATCTTAATTTCTATGTGTAGGAAATTAATGGAAATTTATTCTAAAACCAAAAACCAATATAAAATCTGGCCTAGTTAGAGCAGCTGTCTCAGCAAGTACCTGTCTTAACATATGTAAACCACTTTGATCGTATAAACCACACAGAAAAGGCAGTATACAAATCCCAACACCCCCCCTTTAAATCAGTGTATAACTTGTCAACATTTTTGCATATCTTTTCACTTTAGCTTCTCTTTTTTGGTGAAGAACAGTTAATTCTGGCACTGTAATGTCACAGCATTCACATTTTAAAAAAATAAAACTCTTCAGACTATGCATTTGTATGGTTGGGACAGTTTATTATTTTACATTTATAAAAAATACAATTTAACTCATAATTTTTTATTGCCTAATACTACATTTATATTGATAGATCACCCTAAGTCAGTTTTTTTGCTGACATTTCAACATTTCAGAAACATCAGGAAGATTCAACTGACTAGCTATTCCTCCTACTAATCTCATCCTCAAGATTTCATCAATAATTAGACATTTAAAAACCCTGGAAAGAAATTTTATCAAAGTACAGCCTCGTACTAGCAGCAAAGTGGACATAACCTACTTATCAAAAGTGCTTTAAGCACTATAGTTTTGCATATATCAGAATTTTAAAAAAAAAAAAAAAAAACCCCACACTACTGTATAAGATTTTATTGGAAAAAACATTGCTCACTCACACAGTGTGGCTTACAATATTTAATTACACTCTGACAAATGCATGAATAAGAATTTAAAGCCCTTAATGTTTCATTTGGTCAAAAATTTAATTTTTGAACCTGGCAAGGTGTTCACGAGCTATGACCAATCTTTGAATCTGGGCAGTACCTTCATAGATCTGAAAAGGAAAAAATGAAAACATTAAGAAACCAAAAAACACTAATATAGGTAAAGAAGCACTGAAAAGTATGAAATATTTTAGAAACTATAATTTCTTCTTCAAAGTACATTGCTGTGCTTTTCTACTAAACTGTATGTTTAGTTCAGTTCTCCATAGTTTATATCAGTGGTTCCCAACCCTGTCCTGGATTTTCAGGATATCCCTAATGAATATGCATGAGAAATTTGCATATAATGGAAGTGACAGGTATGCAAATCTCTCATACATATTCATTACCCAGATTTACAATAAAGCTGTCTTGTACCTAATACTTTCAAACATCAGTTCAGTTAATTCTCATCTTGCACATAACTCTATAATAAGCTAATGTACAAAATATCAGTAATCACCTTACAATAACTTTATTACCATTGCCTACATAGCATGTGCTAGCACCTATAGGAAAAGTGACTGTTACATTAAAAACTTTAAACCATACAACCTTTACCACAACCACATAGTCCTTAAAATTTGCAATAGGAAAATTTAATTCTTGAATTTTCCACACACTGCGGTGGCAATCCATTCAGGCTGAAATGCTTTTTCAGTTATTTTAAGCAGAAATTCTCTTTCTTAGTGTGTCCACTTTATATTGCACTGAGAATGTGTTCAAGCAGTCTTTGTGTTGTCAGAATTCAATTCACACAAAATATTGTCCACCAACTCGACACGGATCTGTGTTTTGCCAAAGCTTTCTCAAGAGTTGGATATATACCATGGAACAAAGCACATGGCTATTAATGGCTCCAAAACACTCTGCTCACCAGAAGATATTGTTATCAAGATTTCTTCATAACTGCTAAACCAGAAGTATCAAAGCGCAGGTAAACTTTGCTAAGTTTTACAGAGTTCTCTTGTTTGTATGGTTTAAAGTTTGTAATGTAACAGTGCAAGATGAGAATTAACTGAACTGATGTTTGAAAGTATTAGGTACAAGACAGCTTTATTGTAATTCTGGGTAGTAAATGAGGAAGCTGCATCATGCATTCTCACATTTTGTATACTGTACATTAATGCATATTCATTAGGGATATCCTAAAAACCTGACTGGCTGGTTGTCCCTCAGGACGGGGTTGGGAATCACTGGTCTATATAGAGTGTCTTGGCATTTTTGCTTACAGGGTAGATCTCCACTTCACATAACTGAATTCAGGGCCCTATTCATTAAATATAGGAGAGAGAAAAAACACCAAGAACCATTCAGAATGGGAAAATCAACTTATTGTGGAGAAATCGCTAACTACTGTGTTTCCCCGAAAATAAGACCTACCCTGAAAATAAGCCCTAGAATGAATTTCGGGATAGGTCCTAATATAAGCCCTACCCAAAAAATAAGTCCAAGATGGTGAGTGTGGGAAAGGAATAAAAATAAAAAAAATAAAGAGAGAGAAAAGATCTGAAGATCTGACCTGATAACTCCTAAAGTTACTAGGCAGATCTTGTGAACAGACCCCCTATATTATCTGCAGATTACATTTCAAATAGAGTAACCTAGTTTAAAAATAATTCTTGAAGTACCCTATCCTTAATCTTAAAATTTTTAATTTTTTTTCTGATTTTCACAGTATTTTAATAGCCCATCTTACTCACCTGATAGATTTTGGCATCTCTCATTAGCTTTTCTACTGGATATTCACTATTGAATCCATTCCCTCCAAATATCTGAACAGCATCAGCAGCAACCTGGTTTGCAATGTCACCAGCAAATGCCTTGGCAATTGATGCATAATAAGTATTTCTTCGCCCAGAATCAACTTCCCATGCTGCTCTTTGATAGCTCATTCGTGCCAGTTCCACTTTTATTGCCATTTCTGCCAGCATAAAGGACACTACTTGATGCTAGGTATTAAAAATAAAATCAGAGAAATTTCGATATTAAGATATTGAGATGATGCTCTCTTTATACATAATTCTGAACACTTGCTATGAGAGCAAAATGCAAGTTGTATATCTATTAATATGCAGGTAAATATCTAATAATAATAATAATTTATTTTTGTATACCGCTATACCAAAGAAGGTTCAAAGCGGTTCACAACAAAAAAAAAATTACATACAATCAATGAGGTTAAAAGATGACATAATAAAATTTATCAGTTAAAAATTGGAAGACATCTATTAAGAGACAGTGATGAGTTAAACAGTAACACAGCTAAGATATAATTATGTCAAACAGACATATCTAACGATTTTCTAAAATCAAAATAGGAAGTAGCCTCTAGTATTGGTTTTCCAAGCCATATATTCAGTTTAGTGGCCTGGAATGAAAGAATTCTGTCAAAGAACTTCTTGTATTGACAGGATTTAATAGAAGGGTAATTGAATAGACTTGTTCTACGTGTACTCTTGTTGGAATAATTAAAAAAAAAGTGAGCACAAGATAGTCTGGTAGCATCCCAAAAACTGCTTTGTAACAAAAACAGGAAAACTTAAATAAAACTCTGGACTCTTCCGGCAACCAGTGAAGTTTTTGATAGATGGGAGAAATGTGCTCCCATTTTTTACTCCAAAAATGAGGCGAACAGCAGTGTTCTGGATCAGTCTCTGCTAATTTGGCTCCTGAACCTTACGGGTGGGATCTACCTCGAGAAGGGTTTCATCCTCCAGAGAGTTTGGCATAAGATGTTTTGATGATTGGATGACAGAGGGGGTGAACGGGAAAAAAAAGTTAAAAAAAAATTTTTTTGTATCATCAGTGGCATTACCTAGCACCACCAGTAATTCAGATATTTATCTGCATTTAGGGCTCCTTTAACAAAGCCATGGTAGCAACTCCCACGAATAGAAATGTGAATCCTATGGACTGTTGATTCCTATGGACTGTATCGCATTTCCCACATTGGTACTCGCCACTACAGCTTTGTGAAATGGATCTCTAACCTTGATACACCAAAAGTGCTTGTGCTAGCTCAATTGTAGGGCCTGTTTTTGGAACAAGTTGCCAGGTTATATTAGATTTTGTTCAAGCTTGCAACAGTTTAAGAAATTGTTAAAAAATTTGTTTTTCTAGGCTTTTTTTTCTTTGTAATTTTGTTGCTTAGGAGATATGTGATTAATACTGCCTTGGAGAAATGAGCTATAGCTGGTAATTACTATGATTTTATTGGAATGACTAATGTCAGATTTCATTGATTTGTGTTATGTTTGTTTACGCTTTATATGCCACTTAGTTTTAAGCAGGGTAAAAGTTTTTAAATAAAAAGTAAATAAAATAAATAATTCATATGTTAAAATGCGTTAAGATGTGCATTCAATCATGAACTCTTGTATAGTTCTGAACCTTAAGCTATGATATATCGCCCTTCATGTTCCTTTGGATTAAGCTGAAACATTTTTATAGTGTGAGG